>NC_051410.1:16195962-16198243 GCF_015228065.2 Penaeus monodon
CTGTTAATGTGCAGAAATGTGGAGGGTGACAACAGCTAATGTGTAGACTATGTCCGCAAGTATGCAGAGTATCGCATGGTAAAATCTGAAGAAAAGGCCCTACAGGTACGACATTCATTGCATTTAATTTTTTGTTCTTTGCTCTTTTGATCAGAGTTTCATGTTGGAAGATTTTGCACGATTGACAAAATGAGCTGAGGTAAGGATGGTAGGCGGCATAACTTTAATATAATAAAGGACATGTATTTACTGGAGGAGGTGTTGGAAGAAAAAAAGATGGTCATAATTACTTTTTTTATAAACATTATGTGTGGATAGAACACACACAAACTTTAAAAAAGCCTCTATAGGATTGAGTTGGTTTTTGAGTAGCCTTCCATAATAATGTTTAATGAAAGTGTAGGAATGCTTTTCATTAAGAAATTCTCTCGTTGCAGAATATTCCGGATGGGTATTCGAGTGTATCCCAGGAGGAATCCCTAGATTCCCCTAACAGCTGAGACTACCGGCTGTTTACTTATGGGGTTGGGGACATCAACGTAGCTACACTTATATCCTATACGTCTTTCAATGATGAGAGTGCGGAATCATCAGACCGTCTTCACAAGTTCAAACGGTGGCTATGGTCTATAGTTGAGAAAATGACTAACCAGGAAAAGCAGGACTTGGTATGTATCTGTTTATTATTATATTATATTTTAAACTAATTTTTTATATTTGTTTACTATTTGTTTTTTGTTTTTTTATGCTTTCAGTATATACCACTGTGGTGTTTATATTTCCTTTTTATGATTTTCCTTTGACAGCAATCTACTAAGCACCATTTTCCCTTGCTCACAGGTATACTTCTGGACCGGTTCTCCTGCTTTGCCAGCCTCAGAAGAAGGATTCCAGCCAATGCCATCTGTCACTATCAGACCAGCTGACGACTCACATCTACCTACAGCAAACACTTGCATTAGCCGCCTATATATTCCTTGTATTCTACTCGTGCTATTTGGATCTAACTGTTGTTAGCCATCAAGGACTAAAACTTTTTCTTTGTGTGAGTGTACCCCAATAAGCTTAAAATTTTGTGGCCTGCCTTTTGAAACCATGTTGAATTATAATATGCAGTTAGTGATAATGACGCGTCTAAGGGACTTGTGGTATGGTGACTGCAAGCGAGACACACATGGAGTCAAGTGAGCAAACAAACAAGATGATTTTGGGAGTGCTGGTCATATGGCATAGGAACTTGAAAATTCTTTGGCTTACTAGTGTTGTGCCTGTACGAAAGAACTATTATTTTGTGTGATTGGAATATATGGCCTCCAGGTTTGGCTGGCTAGATTTAAATCTTGTGTGCATTCCCTGATTTCAAATAAATGAAATTCATATTCAGCTATTTGAAATGATGTGAAAAATAGTTTCCTTAAAAGCTATTATCTGGTTATTGTTAAAGTGTGTAAGCAGTGTGTATTGAAATTAAATAAAAGAAATTCCATTGTTGTACAATAGACAAGTAGATATGAGTAAAAATCTTGACCAGCTTCCTTTGTGTATCTTTCCTTGTTTCCCAGAAAATCAAACAAAATGCACATGCACCAAGTAAAGACATAGAGTATGAACTTCCAAATTTCCACCACATTAAATCAAGTTCACATGCTCAGTGCAGAAAAACTGATGATCCGCTTTGCCTTCATGATTTAATCAACCAAAGAACAGGTGTATATCATGCATTTTAGTTTACTGAAATGCCCATCTACATTCCAAATGACATTACAATTAATTTAAGTTCCAGATAACTCAGCTGCTCAGTAATAAATTTTCACCAGGATCATCTTATTGATACTTAATAAATGAAAAACCAATATCATGGGCAAAACTGTGGGTAAAAAGCTGACGTAATTTTTTAAATACAAACTTTAGCTTCCAAAGAAATCCAAGCAAGTGGTGCTATTGGAGGAACGTAATGTCATACAATTTTTCGCAATGGAAAATTGAGACTGTTTTAGATATAAATGTTCATACGAGGATATACAAAGAGAACAAATGTCACAGCCCAAAAATAAGCAGTGTAAAGTAAGTTTAGAACACATTTTTTATAATTTGTATATGCCTAAATAATGGGAATGGTGAGTTAACTGGTTTTTATTTTTAAGAATATCGACTTAGAAATAAGAGATTTACTATTTTTTTGTAGCAAACCGTTAAGGCTCAGGTGATGCATATACTTGTTGATAGTCCTTTAAAACCGGATTGCCCAATATTGCTCTTCGCTTGTGAGCCTTATCTATCT
>NC_051410.1:16198294-16198804 GCF_015228065.2 Penaeus monodon
GGGTTTTTTAAGCAGCAGTATGCATGTTACTTTGAAGTTAAACATTGAATTTACTTTTGCAGACCTGCTCTCTTAAAAAAGCGGAGTTTCCCAAGATTTCCTTGGGGAAAAACGTTGGAGCTGACCCTAGAGCTTTTTTGGCAGAGTTCTAGACGATGTTGGAGCAAACCGGCTCTATCTTGCTAAAGCTGGGGGTTTCCCGTTAAAAAAGCCAAATTTGACGGAAAGGGGAAAAGTTAAGAAATTTCAGCAACGGTTTTTGAATTGAAAAAAGGTTGCTTGCCTTTCTTTCCCAAACGCATTTAAACCCCATTTGACCAAAGGGAAGGTTTCACTTTGATCCCAAAGCAGTAAATTATTTGAATATTTGAAGTCCATGCAAAACACTGAGCACTTAAATTATATTATATTTTTGCGGTTTTTTTTTTTTTTTCCTTATTTGAAAAAATTTAGTAATTTTAGTTATCCTAGTGACAATTAAATTTGGGTTTTTGTTAACGTGATGCTATT
>NC_051410.1:16199548-16199865 GCF_015228065.2 Penaeus monodon
TTTTGGGGGATTTTTTTGGGGTTTTTTTTTTTTATGCCTTTCTCATGTTGGTTTTTTTTTGTTAAGCCCGGTTTGGTTTTTTTTTCTTTTTAAAAAACCCTTTAAGTTTAAAAATGGGAAATACTTTCCCCTTGTTTGCCTTGGGGGAGGGGGGCATAAAAACCTAAACCAAAAACAGTTTTCCTAAAAAGAATAAAAAAATTTTCATTTAAAATTTAGTAACAAAACTAAATACAAAAAGTGAGAACCTACGTTTGCATTTTTCTTTTTGGAGCAATAAACATTTTTCCTTTGATTTTTTTCCCCCCGGGGGCCCC
>NC_051410.1:16199886-16200159 GCF_015228065.2 Penaeus monodon
CCCCCCTTTTTTACTTTGAAAGGTTTTCATATCATGTTTCTGATTTTTGGCTGTTGAAAGTAGTAATTTATTTAGGGTTTCCAAAATTTTTATTTGGTTTTAAGGAAATAACTTTGTTGGAGGTTTTTAAAAAATTTTTTGGCATCTTAACTCTTTTTATTTCCAAATTTTTCCCCCCATTAATATCCTTAGAAATAATGCCCCTGACATTTTGGGGGCGGTGATTAGTGTCCAAAAATAAAATTTTTTAAATTTTATTTTAAAAAATTAAAA
>NC_051410.1:16200287-16200389 GCF_015228065.2 Penaeus monodon
AAATTTTTTTTTTAAAAGTAAAATTTAAATTTACTGCATATAAAATAATTAACATGCATTTCAGAAGTCCCAAAAAAGTTGACATTTCTTTGTAGACAAGTT
>NC_051410.1:16200485-16201028 GCF_015228065.2 Penaeus monodon
TTCATTTTTATTTAGAGAATAAAATTTCTCAGCCATATGATGTAAATTTTAATAGAATAATAAAAAAAACTAAATTTTTTTCATAATTTACATATATTTGGGAAAACCCCGTATATTTTTATATTTCTTTTTTTCCCCAAAAAATTATAGTTCCTGTCTCAACCAGATTTACCCTGAGAAAGGGCAGTTACACCCAAACATTCAAGGGGAAACCACACTCAGTACAACACTATCCCCCGAGGGAACACAGTCTCACCACCGTTGGCGGTCACCCCGGTTTAAATGAATTCCGTGATGAGCCAGGAGAAGGCTCTGGTGTTCTAGATCTTTTTATACACCATTGCAGAGGCCCTGCTATCAGGGGAAAAAAAAAAATCCCCAGGGGGTCTTGCCAGGTGAGGCCAAAAAAAGATGTACCTGCTCATTATGTTTTTTAGGCTTGTAACTTTTTTTTTTTCCCCTTTAAGATAAATGTTAACTTACCCCTTTATCTGTTTTTTTTTCATTTAAAAAACCATTTTTCTAGGGTTTCATTTGATGAAA
>NC_051410.1:16201073-16201161 GCF_015228065.2 Penaeus monodon
AAACCTATAGTTATTACAAAAAAATTGGGAAAATTTGTGTTTTTGCTTTTAAAATTTTACACCTTTTGGGTTTACGTTCAAGAGAATA
>NC_051410.1:16201224-16202329 GCF_015228065.2 Penaeus monodon
CAAATTATCAGACACTTCAGTCCCTGAAAAAAGGCCCCCCTTATAGGAAATTGACAAAAATTTTTCCTTGTATTCTTGCTTTCAGGGTTTGGGTTTTCCCTTTTTCCGGTATAGTCTATATGGCTACAAGGGGCAGACAGAGTCGACCCGGGAGCTTCGTCTTCAAGGTCTTGCAAAAAAGAGATCCCGAAAAAACGCTCTCTGTGGATGCCGGGCCCTTTACATGATGGAGAGGGGGATTTGTTTAAAAGCACTTACCCTCAAATAGCTACAGTTGGTGAAGCCTTATTCCCGAAGGGGCAAAATTCTTAACCGTAAATTTGCCCCTTTTACTAAAAAACCCTAATTTGAAAAATTATAAAAATGTTTAAGTCTGAATTTTTTTTAAAAACTTGAGTAAAATTTGTTCATAATTTCAGTAGAAATAAAACTTTGAAAAATTTTTAGTCTTTGGCAAGCAAGACACAGGGATGCTTTCTGAACGACACATCCAGTTTTGGCTCCTTCGTCTGCAAGCGAAGAGGGGCCCCCCGCCAAAAAAATAACGAGGCAGTGGGTCTTATCCTTTTCTCAGGGTCGGCCCACCCAGAAAAATTCTCCATCCCCTCAAGGCAGTTTTCTTCTAAAAATGGTTTTTTCTGTTGATTATTTGCCAAAAAATCAAAAAGTAGCTTTTTATTTATTTTACACTCTTGGGCTTACATATAGTGCAAACGTTAATTTGAACTGTGCTTCCCGATACAGAGAAGGTGGGGAGAACCTTGGGGGGAATTTTGCAAAAAAAAAGGATTTTTTTTTCCCCCAAACCCCGAACCATGCCCCCCCCAAAAACGAAAAAAAAGGAAGGGGGGCACCCCAAGGCCAAGAAAAAGGAAGGGGGGAAGAGAATTAAATCTCTGCATGCTGCCCCGTTTAATTTTTGGAATCCTTCAGGGATGGCAAATTTTGTTTTTTGCAAATTTTTTGGGGGTTTCCCCCTTATTTTTTTCCAAAAAGGTTTGGGAAAGACATTGGACTTCCATCAACATCTCATCATATTTTTTATTGTTTTTTAAAATTATTTTTTTCCCCCTACCCAGGTTTTGTTTATGCCTCTGGAAGTTTC
>NC_051410.1:16202429-16203414 GCF_015228065.2 Penaeus monodon
TTGTGAAAATATTGTTGATTCTATTCCTGTTTTGTAAAATCTACTTGTGTTCAGCTGTTATGAATCCCTTTTCCAGGTTGAGCATAGGAATCTCAAGTTAAAGCACCTAATTAATAGTGACGATGATGAGCGAAAGATGATTGCTGACACAATGGTGACTGCTCTCATCAATACGTTGATCAGAGAGCTGCACAATGACACAATTCCTGGAAGAAAGCAGGAAGCAGAAAAGGTGAAACAGGAGACTCCTTATACTGCATAACACAGAAGAAATATGTCTGAAAATTTTGTCAATTACTATTTCCTTTTCTGTTGCTCTATGTCAAAGTCACTTAATTTATCATTTCAGGTGGCCAGGAGGTTTATTGCATCAGTGGTTAGGATCTTTGTTATTTTAGCCATTGAAATGATGCCCAACGCTGGAAAAAAGAAGCCAGGCAGCTCCTACACACAGTCCCTTGCTAAATGTATCAAAGTAAGAATTACCATGTGTTACTTATGTGTTTGAGATATTATTAAATTGATTTTTCTTAATGTCATGGAGATGATTGTATGGTTTTCTCACTATATTATTGTTGGGTTGTCATTAAATCTAGGTTTCTCCTAATTATGAAATACCTCTTACACAGGTATTCGAGTCCATCATTCCAGTAGCAGTGACAGAACTGTGTGATGCTGCAGATGCCCTTATGTTGCCAGTACGCCTCAACTATGTCAAGCCGACTGCACCATTTCCTCTCACATCAACCCATGTGGATGGCAATCATGGCTGCAAGGTATTTAGAAAATATGTGTGTACCTAATGCTGAAACTCATTTTGTAAATATAGTAGGTTATAATATCAGAAAGTAACGGTTACATAGCAGTCTTTCCCAATTAACAATGCCTCTGTGATAGGAGATGTTTGAAGTGGAACCCCTTCAGTGGCAGCAGCACAGAATGGGTGGTGAGCCATTATCCTCAGCTGGAGGAAGTAGTGTGTCCA
>NC_051410.1:16203469-16203646 GCF_015228065.2 Penaeus monodon
AGTAGCTCCACTCCCAGGCCCAGCCCCAGGGACAAGACCAAGGAGGGCTCGACCAGATCACATTCTCCCTCCACAGGTGGATGACCATGATAATGAAGGTGAGGGTTTGTTTCTTGCTTTTTTCTTTTCGTTTAGTTGATTGTTCAGTGTTTAACAATTTTCCAGAATTTTCTCATT
>NC_051410.1:16203722-16203986 GCF_015228065.2 Penaeus monodon
TACAGATGATGGTTGTAATTATACTATTGTTTATACAGGGGGAAGTGAACGTGATGATGCTAATGAGCGTTCAGAGCAAGAAGGAGATGGAGGAGCAGAAGTGGAGGGTGGAGAATCAGACATGGAATTAGACTTGTTAGCAGAGTCAGATAGTGATAGTGATGACAACCAGTCTGCCGTAGATAATACATCAACTCAGCGATCAGTGCAAACTGGTGCTACTGCTGGGAGTGATGGAGAGGATGATTCTGGTGAGTCCTCTCC
>NC_051410.1:16204015-16204783 GCF_015228065.2 Penaeus monodon
CAGCTGAAACTGATGAATTTGATTCTGGTGAACTCTTTTCTGATGAGCAGTTAGAGAGGCGAGTTAACACTTCTTCTACTGCTCGTAATATTGCACCTCACAATCTGCAGTGGGCTGTGAGGAATCCCCGTGATAGTACCTCACGTTCTGGAGGAACAACTGGAGGCCCCACAGCCACAGGTACCTCCAACCCTACCTCTAGTGGCTTAATATATATTGATCCAACTTCACTCAGGCATGGACCTACATCCACATCAACAGTTACACCATCCTCCCATGAGCCTGTTAGTCTGGCTACAACTAACAATACCCTTGCAAGGGCTTTTACAATTGTGATTAGGCAGATGAGCTCTCTTTTGAGTTTGGCTTGTGATGTGGTAAGAGATGGAGGCCTCACCTCTAGAGGTCCTGCTGGAAGTGGAGGTGGTGTTCCTGGCAGCAGCAGCAGTGCCACTGCCACGACCCAGATGTGCCTCACACCCACCATTATTGCAGCTCTTCTTAAGCAGGTTGATGCTCGTCTTCGTCCCACTTGGGATTGGCTGATGAGCCTCATGGATTCAACAGAGTCACAGCTAAGGTGAGGATTAAAGGATATATATTTTTTCTCTTTTCAGATTGTTCCATTTTTGTTGAAATAGATATCACATTCATTTTCATATAGAATTAGTGCAGGCTGTTAGTTACATTAATGACCAAGTCTTATTATTTGGTTTCCCTTTTCACAGATTTGGAAGGGAATTGAACCAACTCATTGAAGGAAGTGGA
>NC_051410.1:16204817-16206861 GCF_015228065.2 Penaeus monodon
TGTCTCAGACACGCCCCCGTGAAAGAAGTGCAGGAAGAACTGGCCTTCCATTCATACGAGATCCGTTGATTAGTCCACTTTCAAGGTACCAGAGTGCCAGGCGTGGAGCAAGAACCACCAATACTACAGCTGATCCACAGAATGCTCGAAGGGATACACTCTCCTATGTGGTCTCTCTTCTTCGAGCCCATAAGAACGAACACTGTGACACACTACCAGATATAGATGTTGGATCTCTGAAACATATTGGTAAGATACTTGAAACATATTAGTAAGATACTGTCATATCTCATTATCTTTAAAAGAAAAGGATGTTTTTGACTTAGGTGTAGTTCACTTTATATTTTAAAAAGTAAGAGTGAATAATAATTTGTTGAGACTACTTATTTGTTCCATTAACATTCCATTTCATTTTTATCTGCCACACAGCATATGTGTTTGACGCTCTTATTAGCTACTTGCGGTGCTGTGAAACAGACAGCAGTGCCCACATAGACTCTGGTGGGGCCGAGTGTACAGGTTTTTCTTGGGAACGGGATGAGAATGAAAATGAGGATGACATGGATGATCTACCATCAGTCACTCCTTCAGCTGGTGATAGTGAGTCAGCTGATGAGGATTCAAATCTTTCCAATTCTAGAGGACGAAAACATACATTCTTCCAGGTACACACAGTCAAGCTTTTTCATTATTACTGCTGTTATAAATCACTTTTATTTAAGTTTTGAACTCAGATATATTTGTCAAAAGTTAATGAGATAAAATGACATGGAAGTCATTTCTTGCAGGGAATATAAATTGAATATCTTTGTGATTTCAGAGATCACAGTCGACACTTTGCTTGGGATCAGTGGGTGCAGATGTATTTAGCAGTCCTTTACAAGAAGCTTTGCCTCTTGCTGATAAACCTCACTTACTTCAGCCAAATGCTCGGAGAGAAGAACTGTTTGGCATTCCTCGAACACATACTCACAATACAAGTGAGTTCTATGAACAAGTTTGCCTTGTTATTTTTATGTTATTGTTTTTTAATATTGTTACATTGCATTATTTGTATTTTATTTAATTAGAGAGAGGCATGTTCTAGTCACTTTGTTTATAAAGAATGAGAACCTGTCTAGTGTCTAGCTAATTTATATTTGTTTTACAGGTAGTTGTCCATCATTATTAAATGAAATTTTTTCTTTCATTCAGGTCAAGGGACAAGAATTCCCCTGGACACTCCATTGTCAAGATTGGGTGTATTGGAGAACCTGCATATGGTGGGGCCATACCCCCCAACACCACAACAGTCTTATGCACATATGTTAGGCTCTGCCAGAACTCCTGACCATCAGCCAACGGAATTGTCGGTATATGCAACAGGACAAATTAGAGATTTAAAGGTAGGGTTTGTTTTTCTGTTACTCTTTAAAGCTTGAATTATTATGGCAAGTAATTAATTTGCTATGTTTTATTCATTTGCTAACGTCAGCATTAATTTTGGGTGCATTTTCTTGGAAGTAACTTTTGTCTTTTTTCTGTAATCTGATAGCCTCTCTGAGTCAGACTTTTGATCTTTTCTGTCTTGTTTTCTTGGTGAGCTTGTAATCTTTGTTTCTTCACTTGGTTACTTTTCCCTCTGCCCCTATACCTGTCCTCTTTCCTTCAGTTGGGTACTAAAGAAGGGACAGTGATACTACCTCTGGGTATATGATACCGTATGTTAAAATTGAAGGTTGTTAAAATAAGCTAAAATATTTATACAACTAAGGAAGATGTGTAGGTTGTAAGTTAATATGAGACTAATTGTGTTACAAGAATAGCCTCACAAGATAACTAGGATAATGGTGACTGAGGTATTCTGAGCAAAAGTAAACTTGAATATTCTATGCTATTTGAAAACTTTATAGACTTTGGGACAGTTGTCATTATGTGTCAGGGAATTTCTTAATGCAGGTTTCCAAATCTGGTAAAAAATACTAAATGAAATATGTGAAGAAAGGGCAGAAATACAATGTAAATGTTCAAGTACTAAAATATATGTCAACTTGAAAGTGCATTT
>NC_051410.1:16207572-16208325 GCF_015228065.2 Penaeus monodon
TGTCTACCTAAAAGTCACATATATTTCCCATTAATTTCACCCATTTGCAATATCCCTCATATTTAGCATACTCTCTTTGGTTCACACGGCAGGAGAATTGTAGCCATATTAATGCACTTTCTATAAAAGGCAACAGTTTTTATCGCGTCCATACCGTCCGACCTTCTCCATGTGTTTTGTAAATGAATAGCCTCGTTTGGCTAGTTTTTTCTGCGTTTTCCGTTTAAAGTCGATTAACCCTAATGTGAGTTAGCAGCGATTTTTTTTCATGGTATAAGTTTTCTGTTCAGTTATGTCAGGATTAGGAAGTGATAAATTTTACATTATTTTGATCCCTGCCAATATTGTGATTATGTGAAAATTTTGATAATATGCATTTGATAATTCTGAGAATGGCTACATTTTAAGATGATGATAATAGTATTGGTGATGATGAAAATTTTAGTATTGGTCGAAATGACTATAGTTTATAAAAAAAAAGGTAATATGAAAAATTTTACTGCTAACAACAACAGTAACATTAATCAGTAATATACCGTTGGAAGTATTATGAGCGCAATTATCATCACTATCACAATTGTCATCATCATTACTATGCTGTTGCGAAGAGCACTCATGATGCTTTGTTGTTTCACTCCAGTTAATAAATTTGTTCATCTCCCTTGATGAATAGGCATTTTGAAGTTATCCATTTAATTGAGTTAATGCGATGTTTAATGGTAGACTACAAAAACTAGCCTTGACAATCAGCTG
>NC_051410.1:16208481-16208679 GCF_015228065.2 Penaeus monodon
AAATATACAGGTTATATATAAAAAGACTAAGCTGTCTGCAATGTGCAAACATTGTATTCTTCGAATACAATGGTCAAGGCCACATGTTCTAAATTCTTGCATTAATCAACTTCGGTAGAAACTTCTGCATGCGGAAGTATTTTAGTGTTGCAATGAAAAGATCAGCTGTTGTGCCTATTACAGGAAAAGTAAACAAAG
>NC_051410.1:16208911-16209998 GCF_015228065.2 Penaeus monodon
TTGTCTTTCAGTAAGAAAAATAAGATGTCCGAAAGTCTTTTTAGCCCAAAGCATTCACCAAAATTATAGCAGATTCAAATTTTGTATGATGGATGAAACGTAAAATGAAGTCATCATAGTGAAATTAAACTTATTACTTCATAGAAAACGTTAAAATAAATTAGAAAACTTTACTGCTATCAATTGTATTATTTCATCATAGTAAGTCAAAATAAGTTGTTTATATTCCATCATTTATTTATAATGTACTTATCATGTTTTATCATTGCCATTTTAAAGACGAAATAAAAGTCAAAACTCAAAACCATTATTATTAAAATTGCATAACAAAATAAAATAAACCTCCGAAAAATATAAAAACACAGCACAAATACACAAAAAAGGGGTAATCTTAAATAAAACGAATAAAAACAATACCTCTAACCCTACAGACTCACTGTATGACTCCATAAAGTGCACGTTAAAGAAAACAAAAGCACATTTTTTTTTTTCCATCTGAGAACAACAGCGGTTATCTGAAGGATAGCCGACGGCAGACGCGACCTCGCCCTTTCCTCCACAGCAGACGCGGCCTCGCCCTTTCCTCCAGCAGACGCGGCCTCGCATCTTCCACGACGGCAGACGCGGCCTCGCCCTTTCCTCCACAGCAGACAAGGCCTCGCCCTTTCCTCCACAGCAGACAAGGCCTCGCCCTTTCCTCCACAGCAGACGCGGCCTCGCCCTTTCCTCCACAGCAGACACGGCCTCACACCTCCCTTTCCCCGGCCTCCACGACGGCAGACACGGCCTCGCCCTCTCCTCACAGCAGACAAGGCCTCGCCCTCTCCTCACAGCAGACAAGGCCTCGCCCTTCCTCACAGCAGACAAGGCCTGCCTTTCCTCACAGAAGACACGCCTCGCCCTTTCCTCCACAGCAGACAACGGCCTCGCCCTTTCCTCCACAGCAGACACGGCCTCACATCACAGAAGACACAGCCTCACACCTTCCATGACGGCAGACACGGCCTCGCCCTTTCCTCCACAGCAGACACGGCCTCACACCTTCCACGACGGCAGACGGAGAGTCAAGGTTTCTGCTGAATGAATA
>NC_051410.1:16210203-16210273 GCF_015228065.2 Penaeus monodon
CCACCAGACAGCGTGGCGCCAAAGAACCATCCGATGTCGGTTTCCGAAATTATCTCTGCAAAATATGATT
>NC_051410.1:16216546-16216683 GCF_015228065.2 Penaeus monodon
AAAAAATGTCCCCCTATATCGCTGCTATATCTTGGGCCTTTTCCCGAAAAAAATCAATCATGCAAGAAAAATGCCCCCTTTCACCATCTAGGGGAGTTAAAAGGCTTCCGTGACAAAAATCCGGAGGCTGTTTCCCG
>NC_051410.1:16216842-16216921 GCF_015228065.2 Penaeus monodon
AATAACGATAGATTGTCTATTTTGGGATGATTTCCAGATATTTTAAACCTTTTTTCATATCTTTTTTCGTTTTTTCCGT
>NC_051410.1:16217159-16217419 GCF_015228065.2 Penaeus monodon
ATTTTGACTACAAATCCATGGATTTTGTGCGAGAAGGGGTTTCAAAAGTGTTTAAAAAAAATCTAATGATTTTTTATAAGGTTTTAACAAAGATAGTTTCTCTACACAAACGCAATCACACACAGGGCATCACATATTGACAGTACCCTATACGTTTTTTTCGGGGAAAGTTGTAAAATACCGTAGGCAGATATTTTTTTGTTTACTGAATCACTGTTGGATCTGAGAAAAAAAAAATACTAATTTTATTTGTTTTAAAA
>NC_051410.1:16218190-16218287 GCF_015228065.2 Penaeus monodon
AGCACAGTTTCGTACTTTGCACAAAATTTTGAATTCGTTTTCCATAGACACTGTGCGATTTGCCGCTATTAGGTGGTGCACTACCATGTCTCAGCAA
>NC_051410.1:16218757-16218840 GCF_015228065.2 Penaeus monodon
TATACCCCTCGCCAAAATAATCTTTACTCAGGTGTAGATCAAAATGTAACGATCGCTAGGAGTTGATTTCGAAAGGTTGATAC
>NC_051410.1:16219197-16219287 GCF_015228065.2 Penaeus monodon
CCTCTCACAGAAAAGGTATTCAGTTGCCACATCCCCTTACCACAGAAGTCATTTTCTTCTTAGTTTTTTTCATTATTATTATTTTATTTA
>NC_051410.1:16219345-16219435 GCF_015228065.2 Penaeus monodon
CATATGGTGGACTTACAATGCAGCATACTGTCAGAAACCACTGGGCAGTTTTGAGTTGATGCACAGCAGCAGGGTTGGGGAGTTGAAGGA
>NC_051410.1:16219827-16219957 GCF_015228065.2 Penaeus monodon
TATATAAGTAAGTTCTCGTCACTGAGCTACTGAAATTCGTCCGCCTCATGCATGACGTCAATTGAAGTAAAGCCTGAGGGTTCGACACTAATCATAGGGTCAGTCATGGAGAGAATATAGACCTCAAAGA
>NC_051410.1:16228256-16228333 GCF_015228065.2 Penaeus monodon
CATGTTTTTTTTAGTGTTATGATAGGGCAATAATGTTTTTTACGATGCCCAGTAAATCAAAAACTTTTTTTTTAAGG
>NC_051410.1:16228350-16229173 GCF_015228065.2 Penaeus monodon
TCTGGGCTTATATTAATAAAAATAGTTCTGTTCCAAGATGATTTCGAAATTAATTAAAATACTGTTATTTAAAATCAAAATCTTCAAAGAAGATACCTGATACGATGTTTCCTGTCGTAGCCACCAAAACCCTGTGTGGGCTAAAAAACCATACTGCTCATTAGGGTCTAGTCGCTAGCTACCAAACGACGGTTAGGCGTGTTCCCCTTTTAAATAAAAAAGGAGGGATTTAAAGGGGGAATTTTTTTCCCCAATTAATTTTTAGTACCCTTTTGTTAAAAAAATGAAATATAATTCTATACATTAAATATGGGGGATGTACAGTATTCATAAGCCCAAAAATAAAAAAAGGCACTGATCTAAATTTTAGGTAAAAGAATATCCAGGAATGAAAATGAAAATACTATACAGAACCTATCTATCTGGGAAAAATTGTAAACATTAAATATTTTTATTATCTTAATATATAAAATCTATGAAATCCTCATTCACCAAATATCCCTTATTATCTATCTGTTGTTATTTCAAAAAAAAACATCAAATATATCCATGAAAGGGTAACAGCCTTCTTAGAAATAAACTTTAGTTTAAACCCAACTTAAAGCAATTTTATGTTTTACTTTTTCTGAAACCCCCCCTACTGTCTAATTGGAAACTCTAATGATATTGCACTATACTGGAAAAAGAAGTTAAAAATATCAATAAAATATTCTCACAACTCTTGTGTATTGTTCTTGTGTTACTATTAACAAAATGTTTTAAAAAAACTAAAGCAAATAAAACATTAAAACCTTACATTAAAACACTTATCTACAAAGAGGGG
>NC_051410.1:16229215-16230889 GCF_015228065.2 Penaeus monodon
GGAAACCACACGACAACACCCAATTTTAAAACCCCTGCCCCTTGTAAAGGTGATTTGTGATATCTGGAGATTTTTTCCCCCATTGTTCATGAAAGGGAGGGGGAATGCTACACTTCATTTCCCCCCTCTTGGCCCGTATGTTTAGACCAAACCTGTCCCCTTACAACTTCAAGTCAACATTTTTTTTATTTATCTGTTGGGAAAACAAGGAAAGAAATTCATTTTTGATTGGGGTACATTCAATGCATACAATAATAGATTGTAATCTATTAATGAATTGGTACAGAACCATTTTAAACAAAACATGTAAAAAAAAATGCATAAACAAGTCATTTTCAAAACTGTAACAAGCCTTTGGTAAGTAAAAAAAATAATAATCTGGGCTAACTCAGAACTTTTCCACATCTTACAAATAAATTCCTAAGAAATAAACACCCATTTATACAACAATACTTGCATGATAGCATCTTGAAGACATTGCAATTTGTGAGCATGAGTGACTCTGAACAAGTTACTTTCCTTCAAGCACGTATGACCAATGTAGTGGACAGTTGTCTGCTCTGGCCTGACATTTATGGCTGGCTAGGCTTGTTCACATACACATATACATCATTCAGATATCCTAGCAAACATATTCCATCAATGTCTCCAGATACAAAGAGGGCCATTTTCATAATAAATGAAGATATGTCATTAAAATGAGGAGAAAATCTACAAGATTACAAAAAAATATAAGCAAAATAAAAAATTTGGAAGGTTAAATTTAAACCCTATTTCTATATGGTAATTGGGAATAAAGCAAGAAAGTCTCTATTCTCTTCAACAACAAATTATTTATCTACTTAGACTGTTCCTTTTGTTTTCTTATTAGTGCAGCTGCTATCCCAACTGTCATCATCATCACCTATTGTTGATCAGTCTACATCTTTGCTTGGAACTACACAGCATTGAATGCTAGCCTAGCAATGATCCTGCTGCTATGCATGTATCGTCATGAAAATGGGACTTAATCACTGAACAATTGTAATAGCATTTCAGACACTAGAAATCAGTTTCCCAAAATAGCATACTTGTAATTCATAAAACTCTTTAGAATATACAGAAAATAACTTTTACTTTCCTTTGATGAAGTACATACAAACAAAAATAATATATTAGGAACTGTTACGCTCTATAATGTTATTTGGTGAGAGTAAAGTGATCAGCAAATAGGTAAATCCAAAATGCACTTGGCATAAACAACTGAGAAAACCATAAACTGGCACAATATAGCACTTCCAACTGTTAAAAATACAAAACAAATCTTCCACAAAACAAAAAACTACAGCACTCTACCAACTACCAAAAGCAAAGGCAAACAAGATTTCAGTGAACTTCCACTTACCTTGAAGCTAGAAATTTGTATTCAAAGAGCCTGTTTCACAAAACAGTTTCAAAGTACTATTACTACTAAAATATACCAGTTTGCAAAACTAAGGTATGAAAGATATGATTCTTTTTTTTTCATACTTGAAATTCATTATTCTACCTCAACAATAATAGCTACTCTACCTGGTCCAGTCTGACTGGAGTAGATGAGGGTCTGGGACGTTCGGGCAGAGTATGGGGAGTTGTGGTTGGCATCATGATACATGTTTTGTGGGGCTGGTGATGGTGATAGGATGAGGTTTGGAT
>NC_051410.1:16230972-16231062 GCF_015228065.2 Penaeus monodon
GAGGAATGATGTGGAGGAGGACTGGGGAGGGTGGCGGTGTTGTGAGGAGAGGGGAGCTCCTCCATACTGCTGGTGGGAAGGGCCATATGC
>NC_051410.1:16231250-16232541 GCF_015228065.2 Penaeus monodon
CACGTGGTGGGGGGGCTCCAGCTACCACAAACAACACTCAAGCTTGACCAAACACACACACAAAATTCATGCAGATATATACAAGTTCAAAAGAACACAAAGAAATTGAAAGCAACAAAGAGCACTGATAATTAGTGCAAGGAAAGTCCATATATATATAAACAATGGGTGTTCTTACCTAATTGCTATTTGATGCTTTCTACCTTATCATGCATTGGTTATTGAATATGGTATCATTTTTTTTTAATCAATCGGGCAAAATGGATAACAATTAGAATTTGAAGCCACTCTATATACAAGGGTGCATGTTATTGAAAGGTTGCATGCTTCTGATCAGTAAACACAAAAAAGACAGCATTAACATATTCCATAAATGAAAATTGATAAATATAGTGTTTGTTAAAAAAAAAAACTGCAACCAATACACCTGAAAATGAAAAATCATCATAATCTTTTTCACATACATTTGTATATCTATGTATAAAAACACATGGCCTACACACTAATAACATAACCATGAAGTCACCTCAACCTAATTTACTGCTGCATAATATCTTGCACTTTGATGATCAAAAATTCTGAAAAAAAGAGTTGTTGAAATCTTAATCTTCCACCTAATAACAACTCATCTTATGAGGAATTTCACCTACTTCAAAAAATGTTAAATAGTGTTGTACATTTTTTTGATGCTAAAGACCATACAATGATAACAAATTAATAAATATATAAATAATATAATAACATATCAATTACAAAATAAGAAGAGGATGAGAAATTTCCAAGGTAAGCACTCAAAAGCTACAACAAAAGGATATATAAAAAGCCAGAAGACAAAGGCAAAGAAAATATCATGCAGTGCCATATATATACTAAAAAAATACAGTTAAGTTCTTACTTGCATAGTGGCTGTTAGTTGGGTAATATGTGTGTGAAGCACCATGTCCCGTTAGTGCTAGGATATGCCCCACTTGAACCATTGGTAGGTTGGTCAGAATAGCGGTTATTAGAGGCATTCTGTCCATCTGTGTGGTTTGAAAGGTAGTACCCACTCTGCTCAATTAATTCTGAAGGGTGGTAGTGTTGGCTTTGTGTGACCTAGGACCAGAGGAAGAATGGTAGCCATGTTGGGAATGAGGACCACTATCATGGAAGGTGTAGGATAGTGACTGCTGAGCTGTGCATGATGAGGAGGAGCTGGGTTTGCTCTGGGTAATTTTTTTGGGCAGCAGGAGTCTGGTAGTTAGGTGGAGACTGAGAGATATGATAGGCCAGTGGAGGTGGTTGTTTTCGT
>NC_051410.1:16232568-16233284 GCF_015228065.2 Penaeus monodon
TCATAGGAGTGGGATTGCTGAGACTGGGGGGGTTGGGTCTCGGGTCAACTCATGGCCATAGAGGTCATCGTCTGTATGTGTGGGTGGTGGATAGAGGTTGTGGCAGTGAGTACATCTCTTCCTGGAGCCTCAAGCCAGGGTGGGTATTCTGCAAGAGTATATTGGCTTCTTAGTTTTTTAAACCACTAAAAACTGGGTTTAACCATGCAAATTTGACGTTTCCTATTTGTAAATGAGATATGGTACCTCACATTACCAAACATGCTCAGTGATTGTGAATGACTTTTGAGCAAGGTATATAAAAAAAACATTCTCTATGGTCAGGATACAAAAATCATTAAAAAAAAAACATAGGAAAAAAAAAGTATATATACTATTCAAAACCCATCATTAAGGAATTAACATCACTCTCAATGAGCATGACAACAGACAAAAATAAAGGGGCTATAGCAAGATGCATACTATGCACTACACACTATTTTGTGTTAAATGGTTTACTGGAGGTCTACTATGCTTGTTAAGAAGTTTTAATTTCTCTTAACTATCTTCTAAATTTGGAAACTGTTTGTTAACCAAGAAACAGACAGTAATTAATGCAAATTAGCACTAAGATTTATATAAACATGCACCTTTAATCTCATGAATATTTAGCAACAAGACTCAATTATGATCTTCCCAGTTCATAAGATTACATGCTGTCAGAGGATACAGTATTC
>NC_051410.1:16236833-16237683 GCF_015228065.2 Penaeus monodon
CATGGTGTTGGCTCGCATTTGGGTTTTTTTGTGTCTGGTTGGTGGGGCATGGTGTTCATATTGTTTTCATGTTGTTTCAGAGGGGTGGTGCATTTTGGGGTGGGGTGAATGGGGGGCAGGGGGGGGGGGGTCGTGGGGGGGCTAGGGGGGGTGTGGGGCGGGGGGTGTGAGTGTGGGGGGCGGGGGGGGGGCGGAAAGTGGGGGGGGTCGGGGGTGGGGGGCAGATGGGTGGGGGGGGCTGTGGGGGGGCTCATGGAGAGGGGTGGGGGGGTGGTTGTGAGCAGGGAGGGATGGGTGGGCAGAGAGGGGAGTAGCGAGGGGAGGTGGTGGGAGGGGGAGGTCAGGAGGAGTGTGTGGGGGGGAGGGACGGGTGAGGTGTGGAGGGTAGTGAGGAGCAGGGAGAGGTTGTGGAGAAGAGTGAGGCGAGGAGGAGGGGTGGGGGAGAGAGGGTGTACAGAGAGTGGATGGTGGAGGGATGGTATGCCAGTGGTAGTGAGGTGGGGGGACAGAGGAGCGAGGGGTGAGGGGGGGAGGCAGGGTGAGAGAGAGCGGGTGGAAGGTGGGGTGAGGGGAACAGGAGGTGTGGGGGGGGGGTGGGGGTGGGACAGGGGTGGGGGTGGGTGGGGTGGGGCTCTCGTGGTGGGCATGGGGGTGGGAGGGAGGCGGGAGGGGCAGGGCCGGGTCTGGTGTAGGCAGGTGTGGCGTGGGGGGAGGCAAAGGTGGAGGCAGGGGGGGGCTCTCTGGAGGTATAGCAAAGGGGAAGGGCAGGGAGAAGATAAAGCAACCGGGGCGGCGGAGGCACAGGCAAAGGGGCAGGAGCATCAGGGGAGCATATCCCAAGCAGATTCTC
>NC_051410.1:16237741-16238208 GCF_015228065.2 Penaeus monodon
CACCTGAAGGTAAGGTCAAGTGCTTTGAACACGTCAGCTCCCGTGTCTTTGTTCTCTGCATCCAGCACCAGCTTTCGCAAGCTTTTCGCATACCTGACGGGTCAAGAAGGCCAAGACTCATGGAAAATACGACATAGATGGGCAGTCCTACAAGCAATGCTAACCTTGAGATCACATGCGGTTCAGGTAGATAGGGGCAGCAATTCATTCTGCATGCTAGGCATGAACCCGAAGTACCTTTTGGTGATGGGAGGAGAAATAAATATTAGAAAACAACTAATAATAAATATGCTGATGATGATTGATGGGATGTTGATTACATCTAATTACTAGATTAAACAAACATATCTACAACACAATACTATAATGGATATAAAATCACAGGGACAACTCTCTCAAGATAATGCGTAAATAACAAATTCTGCCTATCCCTAGAAGGACTTTTTCCAATATCATATAACCATGGC
>NC_051410.1:16238274-16239271 GCF_015228065.2 Penaeus monodon
TAAATGAGGTATGTGACCACCTACCAACTTGACAAACAATAACACTGTACCATGCCTGCCAACTTGCGGAAAGCATTGAGCCTCCAGGGCGTTGGGCGAACCTGACGAGGCAAGAGTATAGAATCCTCGTATTTTTCTCCTTGGCTGTAGAAACAGTGGAGGCACTTATGCATCCTCAGTGATTCCTCCCCACCTGTTCATCTGTTATCTGAAGCACAGTTCAAATTAACAGATTAGCACTACTATGTAAGAAAGTATCCCAAGAGTGTGAAAATAAAATAAATATACTATATATTTTTGTTTTTTCATGGCATCTACTCAACACTGTAGATACCCATTGTCTTAGAAGAAGAACTTGCCTTGTGGGATTGAGAAAGAATCTTGGTGTGTGGTCACGACCTCTGAGCAGGATAGATTTCCACTGCAATCTTCACTTTTTGGCGGCAGGGCATCTTCGCTTGCAGACAGAAGGCGCAACTGAGCATGTGTCAGTTCTAGAAGCATCCTGTGATCTTGCTTGCCAACAGACTTGAAAGTTTTCATAGTTATATTTCTCATGAATTAATAGATAACAAACTTACACGTTTATTAAATACTCATTGACTTTTCACATTATATTATATTTGTATTCAAATGTATCGTTTTTAGTAAAGGGCATTAACCTTACTGGTCTAAGACTTTGCACCCTCGGAATAAGGCTTCACCAATCTGTAGCCTATTTGAACGGTAAGTGCTCCGTTACTAACGCCCTCTCCAGCATCGTAGAGGGTCGCAGCATGGCCACAGAGAGCGTCTTATCGGGCATCTCTTCTCTGCAATGACCTTGAGACGAAGCTCCCTGGAGTCCCGATCTCTGTCTCGCCCCTTGTACTGACCATTATAGACTATACCGGACAACAGGTAATCCAACCTGAAAGCAAGTAATAGTAATGAAAAATATTTTGTCAACTTCCTCATAAAGGGCCTTTTCAGAGGACATGAAGTGTCTGATAATTTG
>NC_051410.1:16239350-16240046 GCF_015228065.2 Penaeus monodon
TTTACTCTTGAACCTGTCCACCAAAAAGGTGTCAAATTTAATAAGCAAACCAAATATTTACCAATTTTTTTGTGAATAACTATCAGGCTTTAAAAGAAAATATAGAAAAGTATAGAAAATCAGTAACAGCAACAAGAGGCATTACATCAAATGAAAGCCTAGAAAAGTAGTTCTTAATGAATCATTAAAACAGATAAAAGAGTAATTACATTTATCTTAAATGGGAAAAAAAATTTACCGCCTGAAGAACATATGGCAGGTAACATACTTCTTTGGCCTCACCTGCAAGATTCCCAGCTCGGAAGAGTTTTTTCCCCTGATAGCAGGGCCTCTGCAATGGCTGTATAAAAAATCTAGCAACACCAGAGCCTTCTCCTGGTCTCATCAACGGAATGTCACGTTAACTCGGTTTGACAGCCACAGGTGGTGATGCTTGTTTCCTCGACGGTGAATAGTTGTTGTACTGAGTGTTTGAGTTCCTTGAATGTCTGGTGATCAACTGCCCTCTCTCACAGGATCAATCTGGTTGAGACAGGTAACTTAATTTACTTCAGGAACAAAGACAATATACAGAATGAACAGGTATTCCAAATATATGTAAATTATGAAAAAATTTAGTTTGTTTATTAGTTTTCTATGTAAACATTCTACATATCTGGCTGAGAAAATGTTACTTCACAAACAAGAAATGAATGA
>NC_051410.1:16240128-16240325 GCF_015228065.2 Penaeus monodon
ACAGTTCTCATTAGTCGGATTCATATCTTGTACTACATAAGAAATGTCAATCTTTGTGTAACTTCATGAAATGCATGTTAATTCACTATATGCAGTATCTTTAGAAGTTTCTACTTCTAGGGCCCATCCCGAGCAGTAAAGACGTTTTTGTGGGGGAACTAAAAAAAATTCAATACAAAAAATAAAAAAATAAAAAA
>NC_051410.1:16240380-16240488 GCF_015228065.2 Penaeus monodon
CGGCACACACCATACATCACTGACATAAATACCCCTGTCCCATCATGCATTATTAGCCACGGATACATATATATAGAAAAATGTATGTAATATTAAACAAGAATCTTT
>NC_051410.1:16240700-16241204 GCF_015228065.2 Penaeus monodon
CGATTAAGTTTTCAACATTAACCAAAGTAACCTTTGTGAGATAACAATAAATAAATACTTAGATTTCAAACAGGGGCCATAATACAGACATGATATGACCTACACAACTTGTTTTGAGAAATGCCAGCAAGACAATAATGACTTTATTGCTTCCTAAGCAAAATGAAAACCAAGTTTTTATCTGTAGAGTTACTCTACTTTTAATGAATATTTTACGTTTTGTTAGTATAAATTAGAAATCATAATGATTTTGTTATTACTGTTACTTTTGATGCAATACATCGTTAATGTGTATTATTTAGAATGCCCCCCCTCCCACCAAGACAACAATGCTGCAACAGCTAGTTTCTCAGCTATGTATATAGCAGTTAAAGGCCTTCAACTTAAATTATAAATTGAATTTTTGATATATAAACTCAAAGCCTTGTGATTTCTTGATGCTTAAAAATTACTGCAGCCTCATCACTGCTCCAGAGTGCACTACAAGCAGAAGATAATTACCCC
>NC_051410.1:16242062-16242136 GCF_015228065.2 Penaeus monodon
CAGCATCACGTTAACAATAACCAAATTGAATATTGTCACTATGGATAACTACTTACTAAATTTATCAATAATGG
>NC_051410.1:16242186-16242618 GCF_015228065.2 Penaeus monodon
CCTGCAAACATATGAATATAACTTAATGTAGCTCAGTGTTTGCATGGACTTCACATATTCAAGTAACTTCCACTGCTTCAGGAATAAAGTGGAAAACCATCTTTCCATTTAGGTCAATTTGGGATTATCATGCTAGTGGGTAAAGAACGGCATATGCTAACCTTTGTCAGATCAAATCACGCTGCCTGACGAATTTCTTACACTTTTCCATTTCCCTCTAAATTGGCTTCATTTAACAGGGAATCCTCCGAGCTGATGCAAATGATAATCCTGTTCAGGCTCCAACATCGTCTATATGAATGCTCTGCCAAACAGCTCTAGTCCAGTCTCCCAACGTCCAAGCGAAGATCTTGGGAAACTCCGCTTCTTAAGAGAGCAGGTCTGCAAAAGTAAATTCAATGTTTAACTTCAAAGTAACATGCATACTGCTGC
>NC_051410.1:16242810-16243605 GCF_015228065.2 Penaeus monodon
CAGTATCAGAAATCTCTGGGCATCACTGGATTTAATCTGTCATAGACAGGTTAAAACCTTGAAATCCTATCTGGCATAATTGTGACATCATATTGCACAAAAAACTACCAGGCCAATTTTCTGCATCTTTCTTTGATAATAATTCCATGTATCAATCGTTCAATTTTTGGTACTCATGGCTACACTTCCCTCTAACCATACCACCACAACACTATCCCTACATACCTCAATAATAGAAGTGTGAAAATTTCGGCAATTTTATAGTGCTGTTACTGTGCATTTCCTCCAGCCAATTACCATCCCATTCCCTCCCCCCACACAAAACATATTTCCAGAGTTTTTAGTGTGCTCGTTCACCCAATTAAAGCATTAAAGAAATGGCATTACCTCATCTGATCATGTGTAGTATCGATGGTAACATTGGCAGACACATCATGGGGTGCATGAAGGCCCATCTCTGAGCCCCTGCTGGTTCTACCATCAAGTGGCACCACAAGTAGGTCTGCACCACCTCTACCCCCTAGGCTTGAGGAGGGTGTGCAAGGGGTGGAAGCAGCAGTGGCTGACAGGCTTGATGACAGTGACGATGATGTGGCAACCTGGAAGGTACAATACGTTGCAATTTGAATACATGGTTGGCTTTTGTTTCTCCTAGATTATTCTCATCATATCTGAAATGCCTACTGAATAATAAAAAGAATGTACAAAAAAACCTAACAAAAAAAGAAAACTATTTGCTTTCAAAATAAACCCCTTCCTTCCTGCAATGTTCATA
This sequence comes from Penaeus monodon, assembly GCF_015228065.2. NCBI lineage: Eukaryota > Metazoa > Arthropoda > Malacostraca > Decapoda > Penaeidae > Penaeus > Penaeus monodon. The sequence continues at coordinate 16,243,586 of NC_051410.1, forward strand.
AACCTAGAGTACAAAGTTCA
>NC_051410.1:16243632-16243767 GCF_015228065.2 Penaeus monodon
GACAACATACTGTGAAATCACAAAATGGAAAACAGGATCTGGATTCACTAGTCCCTAACATCCAACAAGATTTCAAAGCCAGCACTTCTCCTGCCCAATGAAAGGGTCCGTCGTTCCACACCAAAGTTCACACAG
>NC_051410.1:16243812-16244276 GCF_015228065.2 Penaeus monodon
GACAGGCATTACAACTTTCTGCAAAAATCCAAGCCCATGGACTCACCTCAGATTTAAACGCATTGGCAACTGTTGAAGACCCCACCCGTACAATAACGCTTTTGACACTGGACCGGGCAGGGGTGGACTCGGGCACGTAGGAGGCAGAAGAGCCGCTGCTGTGATCACTAATCCCCCACCTAAGCGGCTACCCTGTCCGCCTTTGGAGACAACAATTGATTGGGTGCTCTCTCCTGAGAGGTCTCACCACTATCCTCACTCATGTCTTCATCCTGTGTTGCAGCAAGAAAGAACACTAAGCCTTCGTGGTCCCCAACCTTTAATCCTTAATGGCATCACACTAACAAAATTTATTTGCAAACAATATAAGATAAATTGATTTCCTTTTGTGTGTATAATTCCCTATTTTTCTCCTAATGAACCATTCTCTGATAAAATATAGTGTACATAAATAATTATGAAAC
>NC_051410.1:16246032-16246501 GCF_015228065.2 Penaeus monodon
TACTTTTCATTTTGTTTCATAATTATTTATGTACACTATATTTTCTCAGAGAATGGTTCATTAGGAGAAAAATAGGGAATTATACACACAAAAGGAAATCAATTTATCTTATATTTTTTCATATAATTTTGTAGTGGTGCACATTAAGGGATTAAGGTTGGGGACCACGAAGGCTTAGTGTTCTTTCTTGCTGCAACACAGGATGAAGACATGAGTGAGGATAGTGGTGAGACCTCTCAGGAGAGAGCACCAATCATTGTGTCTCCAAGGCGTACAGGGAGCAGCTTAGGTGGGGGGATTAGTGATCACAGCAGCGGCTCTTCTGCCTCCTACGTGCCCGAGTCCACCCCTGCCCGGTCCAGTGTCAAAAGCGTTATTGTACGGGTGGGGTCTTCAACAGTTGCCAATGCGTTTAAATCTGAGGTGAGTCCATGGGCTTGGATTTTTGCAGAAAGTTGTAATGCCTGTC
>NC_051410.1:16246546-16246679 GCF_015228065.2 Penaeus monodon
CAGTGTGAACTTGGTTGAGGGAAACTGAAGGACCCTTTCATTGGGCAGGAGAAGTGCTGGCTTTGAAATCTTGTTGGATGTTAGGGACTAGTGAATCCAGATCCTGTTTTCCATTTTGTGATTTCACAGTATG
>NC_051410.1:16246709-16247498 GCF_015228065.2 Penaeus monodon
TGAACTTTGTACTCTAGGTTTATGAACATTGCAAGGAAGGAAGAGGGTTTATTTTGAAAGCAAATAGTTTTCTTTTTTTGTTAGATTTTTTTCTACATTCTTTTTATTATTCAGTAGGCATTTCACAGATATGATGAGAATAATCTAGGAGAAACAAAAGCCAACCATGTATTCAAATTGCAACGTATTGTACCCTTCCAGGTTGCCACATCATCGTCACTGTCATCAAGCCTGTCAGCCACTGCTGCTTCCACCCCTTGCACACCCTCCTCAAGCCTAGGGGGTAGAGGTGGTGCAGACCTACTTGTGGTGCCACTTGATGGTAGAACCAGCAGGGGCTCAGAGATGGGCCTTCATGCACCCCATGATGTGTCTGCCAATGTTACCATCGATACTACACATGATCAGATGAGGTAATGCCATTTCTTTAATGCTTTAATTGGGTGAACGAGCACACTAAAAACTCTGGAAATATGTTTTGTGTGGGGGGAGGAATGGATTGGGTAATTGGCTGGAGGAAATGCACAGTACAGCACCAAAATTGCAAATTCACATTCATTATTGAGGTGTAGGGATTGTGTGGTGGATATGGTTAGGGGAAGTGTAGCTATGAGTACCAAATTTAACATTTGATACATGAATTTTACAAAAAAGATGCAGAAAATTGGCCTGGTAGTTTTTTGTGCAATATGATGTCACAATTATGCCAGATAGGATTTCAAGGTTTTAACCTGTCTATGACAGATTAAATCCAGTGATGCCCAGAGATTTCTGAATAAACTGGGTCAT
>NC_051410.1:16247678-16247861 GCF_015228065.2 Penaeus monodon
GCAGCAGTATGCATGTTACTTTGAAGTTAAACATTGAATTTACTTTTGCAGACCTGCTCTCTTAAGAAGCGGAGTTTCCCAAGATCTTCTGCTTGGACGTTGGAGACTGACCCTAGAGCTGTTTGGCAGAGTCTTCATAGACGATGTTGGAGCTGAACCAGGCTCTATCATTGCTCAGACTAT
>NC_051410.1:16248038-16248229 GCF_015228065.2 Penaeus monodon
TTAAGAAATTGTCAGCAGCGTGATTTGAATCTGACAAAGGTTAGCTTGCCTTTCTTTTACCAACTGCATTTGAATCCCATTTGACCTAAATGGAAGTGTTTCACTTTGATCCTGAAGCAGGGGAAGTTACCTGAATATGTGAAGTCCATGCAAACACTGAGCTACATTAAGTTATATTCATATGTTTGCAG
>NC_051410.1:16248269-16248345 GCF_015228065.2 Penaeus monodon
CTCCATTATTGATAAATTTAGTAAGTAGTTATCCATAGTGACAGTATTCAATTTGGTTATTGTTAATGTGATGCTG
>NC_051410.1:16249210-16249694 GCF_015228065.2 Penaeus monodon
AAGGGAATTATCCTTCCTGCTTGTAGTGGCACCTCTGGAGCAGTGATGGAGGCTGCATAATTTTTAGCATCAGAAAATCACAAGGCTTTCGAGTTTATATCAAAAACAAAATTTCATTAAATTTTAAGTGAAGGCCCTTTAACTGCTATATAACATCTCTGAGAAACTAGCTGTTTGCAGCATTGTTTGTCTTGGTGGAGGGGGGCATATAACATAAACACATTAACATGATTTGCATCAAAATGTAAAGAATAACAAAATTCATTTATGATTTAATTTATACTAACAAAACGTAAATATTCATTAAAAGTAGAGTAACTCTACAGATAAAATGGTTCATTTGCTTAGTGAAGCAATTAAAGTCATTATTGTCTTGGCATTTGTCTCACAAGTTGTAGGTCATATCATGTCTGATTATGGCTGTTTGAAAGCTCAGTATTTATTATATTGTTTCCAAAAGTTTTACTTTGGTTAATGTGAAAAC
>NC_051410.1:16249908-16250010 GCF_015228065.2 Penaeus monodon
ACATTCTTGTTTATATTACTATACATTTTCATATATATTTATCCGTGGCTAATAATGCATGACAGGGTATTTATGTCAGTGATGTATGGTGTGTGCCAGTAA
>NC_051410.1:16250093-16250236 GCF_015228065.2 Penaeus monodon
CCCCCACAAACGTCTTTACTGCTGGGATTGGCCTAGAAGTAGAAACTTCTAAGATTACTGCATATAAGTGAATTAACATGCATTTCATGAAGTACACAAAGATTGACATTTCTTATGTAGACAAGATATGAATCAGACTAATG
>NC_051410.1:16250414-16251028 GCF_015228065.2 Penaeus monodon
CTATTATTTTCATAATTTACATATATTTGGAATACCTGTATCATTTGTATATTGTCTTTGTTTCCTGAATAATTATAGTTACCTGTCTCAACCAGATTGACCGTGAGAGAGGGCAGTTGATCACCCAGACATTCAAGGAACTCAACACTCAGTACAACCAACATATCACCTCGAGGCCACAGTCATCACCACCTTTGCTTGTCAACCGAGTTAAAGTGCATTCCGTGATGAGCCGGAGAAGGCTCTGGTGTTGCTAGATCTTTTTATACAGCCATTGCAGAGGCCTCTGCTATCAGGGGAAAAATCCCGAGCCTGGAATCTTGCCAGGTGGGCAAAAGAATATGTTACCTGCTCAATTATGTTTCTACAGGCTTGTAACTTTTTTTTTTCCCATTTAAGATAAATGTTTAACTTCTCTTTTATCTGTTTTAATTTCATTAAGAATACTTTATTCTAGCTTTCATTTGATGTAATGCCTCTGTTGCTGTTACTATTTCCATCTCTTTTCTATATTTTCTTTTAAGCCTGATAGGTATTCAGAACAAAAATGTAATATTTGTGTTTGCTTCTTACATTTGACACCTTTTTTGGTGACAGGTTCCACAGAGTACATA
>NC_051410.1:16251108-16252047 GCF_015228065.2 Penaeus monodon
ACAAATTATCAGACACTTCATGTCCTCTGAAAGGCCCCTTTATGAGGAAGTGACAAAATTTTTGCATTACTATTACTTCTTTCGGTTGGATTACCTGTTGTCCGTATAGTCTATTATGGTCAGTACAGGGGCGAGACCGAGGATCGACGCCAGGGAGCTCTCTCGTCTTCAAGTCATTGCAGAGAAGAGATGCCAAAGACGCTCTCTGTGGATGCGCGACCCTTACTACATGACTGGAGAGGGCAGTAGTAACGAGCACTACCGTCAATATTCCTACAGAGGGGTGAGCCTTATTCCCGAAGGTGCAAAGTCCTTAGACCAGTAAGTAATGCCCTTACTAAAAACCGTAATTTGAAATATAATATAATGTTGAGTAATGAGGTATTTTCATAACGAGTACGTTCTGTTTCATAAATTTTCAGTAGAAATATAACTATTGAAAATTTTCAGTCTTTGGCAAGCAAGATCACAGGGATGCTTCTAGAACTGACACATGCTCAGTTGCTCCTTCTGTCTGCAAGCGAAGATGCCCTGCGCCAAAAAGTAGAGAGGCAGTGGATCTTATCCTTGCTCCAGGGTCGTGACCACACACCAGAATATTCTCCATCCCATCAAGGCAAGTTTTCTTCTAAGAAATGGTATACAGTGTTGATTAGATGCCATGAAAAATCAAAATGATAGCTTTTTATTTATTTTCACACTCTTGGGCTTACATAGTAGTGCAATCTGTTAATTTGAACGGTGCTTCCAGATACAAGATGAAGGTGGGGAGGAACTGAAGGTGCAAGTGAGCTCCACTGTTCTCCAGCCAGGAAAAGAGGATTTCTACTCTCCTCGTCAAGGGTCGCCCAACGCCTGAGAGGCTCAATGCTTTCCGCAATGTTGGCAGGTACAGTGTATTGTTTGTCAAGTTGGTGGTGGTCATCATCCTCATTTATT
>NC_051410.1:16252100-16252207 GCF_015228065.2 Penaeus monodon
TGCTATGCTGCCCTCGTTTATTATGATATTGGAAGTCCTTCTAGGGATAGGCAGATTTTGTTTATTTACTGCATTATCTTGAGAGGTTCCCTGTGATTTTTTCTTCC
>NC_051410.1:16252306-16252579 GCF_015228065.2 Penaeus monodon
TCTCTCCTCACCAACAGGTTACTTGGGTTATGCCTGCTGCAGAATGAATTGTGCCCTATCTACCTGAACCGCCATGTCCTCAAGTACATTCTAGGACGCCCTATTCGTTTCCATGACTTGGCCTTCTTTGACCCTGTCATGTATGAAAGCTTGCGAAAGCTGGTGCTGGATGGCAGAGAACAAAGACACGGGAGCTGACGTGTTCAAAGCACTTGACCTTACCTTCAGGTGATTATTATTATTGCTGTTCAGGATTTTTTATCATCATTATTA
>NC_051410.1:16255727-16258297 GCF_015228065.2 Penaeus monodon
CAAAACTACAAAGAAGATCACATTTCCCAATGGCAGTAGGTAAACTTAGTCATTGATTCACTGCTTAAAAAGATGAATAATGTGATCTTTCTGTTTTTCAGCATTGATGTAATTCCTGAAGAAGGTGGCACAAACATAGAACTGATTAGTGGTGGCAGAAATGTGGAGGTGACAACAGCTAATGTGTATGACTATGTCCGCAAGTATGCAGAGTATCGCATGGTAAAATCTGAAGAAAAGGCCCTACAGGTATGACATTCATTGCATTTAATTTTTTGTTCTTTGCTCTTTTGATCAGAGTTTCATGTTGGAAGATTTTGCACGATTGACAAAATGAGCTGAGGTAAGATGGGTCGGCGGCATAACTTTAATAAATAATGAGGGGAAAAGGGGGGAGGGTGACCCGAAGGGGAAGCAGGACATTTAATTTTTACTGAGAGGTGTTGGAAGAAAAAAAGATGGTCATAATTACTTTTTTTATAAACATTATGTGTGGATAGAACACACACAAACTTTAAAAAGCTCTATATAATTTGAGTTGTTTGAGTAGCTCCATAATCATGTAATGAAAGAGTAGGATGCTTTTCATTAAGAAAATCTCTCGTTGCAGAATATTCGTGATGGTGTATTCGATGTAATCCCAGGAGGATCCCTAGATTCCCTAACAGCTGAAGACCTACGGCTGTTACTAAATGGGGTTGGGGACATCAACGTAGCTACACTTATATCCTATACGTCTTTCAATGATGAGAGTGCGGAATCATCAGACCGTCTTCACAAGTTCAAACGGTGGCTATGGTCTATAGTTGAGAAAATGACTAACCAGGAAAAGCAGGACTTGGTATGTATCTGTTTATTATTTTATTATATTTTAAACTAATTTTTGATATTTGTATATTATTTGTTTTTTGTTTTTTTATGCTTTCAGTATACCACTGTGTGTTATATTTCTTTTATGATTTCCTTTGACAGCAATCTACTAAGCACCATTTTCCCTTGCTCACAGGTATACTTCTGGACCGGTTCTCCTGCTTTGCCAGCCTCAGAAGAAGGATTCCAGCCAATGCCATCTGTCACTATCAGACCAGCTGACGACTCACATCTACCTACAGCAAACACTTGCATTAGCCGCCTATATATTCCTTTGTATTCTACTCGTGCTATTTTGCGATCTAAACTGTTGTTAGCCATCAAGACTAAAAACTTTGGCTTTGTGTGAGTGTAACCCAAGAAGCTTAAAATTTGTGGCTGACTTTGAACCATGTTGAATTATAATAAAGCAGTTAGTGACTAATGAACGTCTAAGGGAACATTGTGTATGGTGACTGCAAGCGAGACACACATGGAGTCAAGTGAGCAAACAAACAAGATGATTTTGGGAGTGCTGGTCATATGGCATAGGAACTTGAAAATTCTTTGGCTTACTAGTGTTGTGCCTGTACGAAAGAACTATTATTTTGTGTGATTGGAATATATGGCCTCCAGGTTTGGCTGGCTAGATTTAAAATCTTGTGTGCATTCCCTGATTTCAAATAAATGAAATTCATATTCAGCTATTTGAAATGATGTGAAAAATAGTTTCCTTAAAAGCTATTATCTGGTTATTGTTAAAGTGTGTAAGCAGTGTGTATTGAAATTAAATAAAAGAAATTCCATTGTTGTACAATAGACAAGTAGATATGAGTAAAAATCTTGACCAGCTTCCTTTGTGTATCTTTCCTTGTTTCCCAGAAAATCAAACAAAATGCACATGCACCAAGTAAAGACATAGAGTATGAACTTCCAAATTTCCACCACATTAAATCAAGTTCACATGCTCAGTGCACGAAAAAGCTGATGATCCAGCTTTGCCTTCATGATTTATCAACCAAAGACAGGTGTATATCATGCATTTTAGTTTACTGAAATGCCCATCTACATTCCAAATGACATTTATTACAATTAATTGAAGTTCCAGATAACTCAGCTGCTCAGTAATAATTTCACCAGGATCATCTGTATTGATACTTAAATATGAAAACAAATATCATGGGCAAACTGTGTAAAAGCTGAATGTGAATTTTTAAAAATACAAACTATTAGCTTCAAAGAATCAAGCAAAGTGGTGCTATTGTAGGAACGATAATTGTCATTACAAATTTTATCGCAATGGAAATAGCTGTTTTAGATATAAATGTTCATACGAGGATATACAAAGAGAACAAATGTCACAGCCCAAAAATAAGCAGTGTAAAGTAAGTTTAGAAACATTTTTATAATTTGTATTATGCTAAATAATGTGAATGGGGAGGTACTGTTTATTTTAAGAATATCGACTAGAAAATAAGAGAATTTGACTATTTTTTGTAGCACCGTTAAGGCTTCAGGTGGATGCATATACTGTGTTGATAGTCCTTTAAACCGGAATTGCCAATATGGTTGTTTATTACTGAAATGAGTTTTTTTTGAAAAAAATGGTAGACTGCAAATCCAAAACCAGCATCCTTTGTCAGAATGGAAGTGTATGCTTTATTAAAAAAAAAATTACTTGTTCACATGTCTAGGTCTCAAAAATGAAGGCAGATTTATTT
>NC_051410.1:16258339-16258605 GCF_015228065.2 Penaeus monodon
GGTGCACTTCCTCCATGTTTGTGCTTGTTCAATGTTTAATTTTGTTCAAACTGATGGCATTCCGTTTGTGAAAATGGAAACTATTCAAATGATGTATATTGTAAATTAGTCCAAACATTTGCACTCCATAACCTTCATTCTGTTTTTTTTCATGAAAAAGTGGGTTATAGCCACATTTTTTTCATCATCTCTGAATCCACCCATGTTGTCTTCACTGCTACGAGTCCTAAAGAAAACTGACACAGCTTTACATTCTGTGATTGTTT
>NC_051410.1:16258807-16259235 GCF_015228065.2 Penaeus monodon
AAAGTTTGATTTTCTTTAATAAAAAGATGAATAAAAAGACGTATGAAAGGTAATGTTAATTAGGCTGAAAAGTCATAGTGTGCTATTTACTTTTTACTAAATGGAAAGAGTTTACCAATCAACTAGACTGTGTTTGTAAAATACTGACTTTCTGAGTTAAGTGAGTCCACATTTAAAGTGCTCCATAATCACTAAATGACACTTGGAAATTTACATGCATAATCAGTTTTAAAAAATCAGTTTTGTTGTAAATAGTTAACAAAAAGGTGAAGTACAATGCATGTGTTGTTAAGTTTATGCATATGATATCAAGTTATTAGTATTCATAATAAAAATTTTGTGTTCTAACTGGAGTTACTCTTCATATTATTTTTGTCAAATCATACGGACCTGTGACAACACCAACGTCGGGTCATGATTATGATACT
>NC_051410.1:16259253-16259454 GCF_015228065.2 Penaeus monodon
TGTATTGTTTTCTCAAGTGTAAATTTACCCTCTGCATTTTCATTTGTTTGTAAATTGCTGCAGTTTGGGAAATGGAGCCAAGACTTAGAGAGAAAGTCTGTGGTGTCTTCATATAATATGTAATAATATCAAATAAAAAATCATAAAGGATGAGTTTGGATTTTGTTTTTATCTAAGTCTACTTTTGACACTTTGACGCCT
>NC_051410.1:16259714-16260194 GCF_015228065.2 Penaeus monodon
GGGGTAATTATCTTCCGCTTGTAGTGCACTCTGGAGCAGTGATGAGGCTGCAGTAATTTTTAAGCTTCAAGAAATCACAAGGCTTTCGAGTTTATATCAAAATTTCATTTAAATTTAAGTGAAGGCCTTTAACTGCTATATAACATAGCTGAGAAACTAGCTGTTGCAGCGTTGTTGTCTTGGTGGGAGGGGGGGCATATAACAACATAAACACATTAACATGATTTGCATCAAAATGTAAAGAATAACAAAATTCATTTATGATTTAATTTATGCTAACAAAACGTAAATATTCATTAAAAGTAGAGTAACTCTACAGATAAATTGGTTCATTTGCTTAGTGAAGCAATTAAAGTCATTATTGTCTTGGCATTCGTCTCACAAGTTGTAGGTCATATCATGTCTGATTATGGCTGTTTGAAAGCTCAGTATTTATTATATTGTTTCCAAAAGTTTTACTTTGGTTAATGTGAAAATAAC
>NC_051410.1:16260408-16260510 GCF_015228065.2 Penaeus monodon
ACATTCTTGTTTATATTACTATACATTTTCATATATATTTATCCGTAGCTAATAATGCATGACAGGGTATTTATGTCAGTGATGTATGGTGTGTGCCAGTAA
>NC_051410.1:16260583-16260722 GCF_015228065.2 Penaeus monodon
ACAAACGTCTTTACTGCTGGTATTGGCCTTAGAAGTAGAAACTTCTAAGATTACTGCATATAAGTGAATTAACATGCATTTCATGAAGTACACAAAGATTGACATTTCTTTTGTAGACAAGATATGAATCAGACTAATG
>NC_051410.1:16260809-16261501 GCF_015228065.2 Penaeus monodon
TTCATTTCTTATTTATGAGAAGTAACATTTTCTCAGCCATATGATGTAGAATTTTACATAGAACTAATAAACAACTAATTATTTTCATAATTTACATATATTTGGAATACCTGTATCATTTGTATATTGTCTTTGTTTCCTGAATAATTATAGTTACCTGTCTCAACCAGATTGACCGTGAGAGAGGGCAGTTGATCACCCAGACATTCAAGGAACTCAACACTCAGTACAACAACTATCACCGTCGAGGAACACAGTCATCACCACCGTTGGCTGTCAACCGAGTTAAAGTGACATTCCGTGATGAGCCAGGAGAAGGCTCTGGTGTTGCTAGATCTTTTTATACAGCCATTGCAGAGGCCCTGCTATCAGGGGAAAAACTCCCGAGCCTGGAATCTTGCCAGGTGAGGCCAAAAGAAGTATGTTACCTGCTCATTATGTTTCTTAGGCTTGTAACTTTTTTTTTCCCATTTAAGATAAATGTTAACTTACCCTTTTATCTGTTTTAATTTTCATTAAGAAACACATTTTTCTAGGCTTTCATTTGATGTAATGCCTCTGTTGCTGTTTACTGATTTCATCTCTTTTCTATATTTTCTTTTAAGCCTGATAGTTATTCACAAAAAATTGGTAATATTTGTGTTTGCTTCTTAAATTTGACACCTTTTGGTTGACAGGTTCAAGAGTAAATA
>NC_051410.1:16261573-16262514 GCF_015228065.2 Penaeus monodon
ACAAATTATCAGACACTTCATGTCCTCTGAAAAGGCCCTTTATGAGGAAGTTGACAAATATTTTTCATTGCTATTACTTGCTTTCAGGTTGGATTACCTGTTGTCCGGTATAGTCTATATGGTCAGTACAAGGGGCGAGACAGAGATCGACGCCAGGGAGCTTCGTCTTCAAGGTCATTGCAGAGAAGAGATGCCCGAAAGACGCTCTCTGTGGATGCGCGACCCTTCTACATGACTGGAGAGGGCAGTAGTAACGAGCACTTACCGTCAAATATGCTACAGATTGGTGAAGCCTTATTCCCGAAGGTGCAAAGTCTTAGACCAGTAAGTAATGCCCTTTACTAAAAACCGTAATTTGAAAATATAATAATAATGTTGAAGTCAATGAGTATTTTAATAAACTTGAGTAAGTTTGTGTCATAATTTCAGTAGAAATATAACTATTGAAAATTTTCAGTCTTTGGCAAGCAAGATCACAGGGATGCTTCTAGAACTGACACATGCTCAGTTGCTCCTTCTGTCTGCAAGCGAAGATGCCCTGCGCCAAAAAGTAGACGAGGCAGTGGATCTTATCCTTGCTCAGGGTCGTGACCACACACCAGAATATTCTCCATCCCATCAAGGCAAGTTTTCTTCTAAGAAATGGTATACAGTGTTGATTAGATGCCATGAAAAATCAAAATGATAGCTTTTTATTTATTTTCACACTCTTGGGCTTACATAGTAGTGCAATCTGTTAATTTGAACTGTGCTTCCAGATACAGATGAAGGTGGGGAGGAACCTGAGGATGCAAGTGCTCCGCTGTTCTACCAGCCAGGGAAAAGAGGATTCTACTCTCCTCGTCAGGGTCGCCCAACGCCTGAGAGGCTCAATGCTTTCCGCAATGTTGGCAGGTACAGTGTATTGTTTGTCAAGTTGGTGGTGGTCATCCTCATTTATT
>NC_051410.1:16262567-16262714 GCF_015228065.2 Penaeus monodon
TGCTATGCTGCCCTCGTTTATTATGATATTGGAAGTCCTTCTAGGGATAGGCAGATTTTGTTACTTACTGCATTATCTTGAGAGGTTCCCTTTGATTTTTATATCCATTATAGTTTATTGTTGTTAATATTTGTATTCTTATTGTGT
>NC_051410.1:16262771-16263058 GCF_015228065.2 Penaeus monodon
TTCTCTCCTCACCAACAGGTTACTTTAGGTTATGCCCTGCTGCAGAATGAATTGTGTCCCTATTACCTGAACCGCCATGTCCTCAAGTACATTCTAGGACGCCCTATTCGTTTCCATGACTTGGCCTTCTTTGACCCTGTCATGTATGAAAGCTTGCGAAAGCTGGTGCTGGATGCAGAGAACAAAGACACGGGAGCTGACGTGACGTTGTTTCAGTAAAGCACTTGACCTTACCTTAGGGATTATTATTATTGCTGTCAGATCTTTTTATTTTCTCCATCCATTAT
>NC_051410.1:16266297-16266368 GCF_015228065.2 Penaeus monodon
TCCAAGACCAGTGGGTTGATAGTTCTAATGTCTCTGATCACCAAAACAGCACCAATATTGATAGCGTTACC
>NC_051410.1:16266414-16269272 GCF_015228065.2 Penaeus monodon
TATTCTAATGATTCTAGGAGAAATAACATGATCACAAGCATTTGTGGTTGCCATCTGTGTTGGTAAATACATCACAAAACCAAAACTACAAAGAAGCACATTTCCCAATCGGCAGTGAGTCTTTCTTTCATAATTTTAAAACGTTAGTCATATTGATTTCACTGCTTAAAAAGATGAATAATGGGATCTTTCTGTTTTTCAGCATTGATGTTAATTCATGAAGCGAAGGGTGGCACAAACATAGAACTGATTAGTGGTTGGCAGAAATGTGGAGGTCGACCAAAAACAGCTAATGTGTATGACTATGTCCGCAAGTATGCAGAAGTATGCATGGTAAAATCTGAAGAAAAGGCCCTACAGGTACGACATTCATTGCATTTAATTTTTTGTTCTTTGCTCTTTTGATCAGAGTTTCATATTGGAAGATTTTGCACGATTGCCAAAATGAGCTGAGGTAAGGATGGTAGGCGCGGCATAACTTCAATATAATAAAGGCCAAGTATTTACTGGAGGGAGCCATGGTGTCTGGAGAAAAAAAGAAGCCAAAAAGATTGTAAATAATACTTTTTTATAAACATTATGTCTCGTGGATAGAACACAATAAACTTTAAACTACTCTATATTAAAATTTTTTTTTGAGTGTCTTGAGTAGTTTTATAGCTCCATAAATCATATGTAGAGAAAGAGTAGATGCTTTCATTAAGAAAATCTCTCGTTGCAGAATATTCGTGATGGTGTATTCGATGTAATCCCAGGAGGATCCCTAGATTCCCTAACAGCTGAAGACCTACGGCTGTTACTAAATGGGGTTGGGGACATCAACGTAGCTACACTTATATCCTATACGTCTTCAAAGATGAGACTGTGCGGAATCATCGACGTCTTTCACAAGTTCAAACGGGTGGCTCAGGCGTCTCTAGTTTGAGAAATGACTAAACAGGAAAAAGCAGGACTTGGTATGTTGTTATATTGTTTATTATGATTGATTATATGTTAATTTTAAAACGTAATTTTTGATATTTGTATATTATTTATTTGTTTTTGCTTTTTTTCTTGGTTTTTTATGCTTTCAGTTCATAACAATGTGTGTTATATTTCTTTTATGATTTCCTTTGACAGCAATGTACTAAGCACCATTTTCCCTTGCTCACAGGTATACTTCTGGACCGGTTCTCCTGCTTTGCCAGCCTCAGAAGAAGGATTCCAGCCAATGCCATCTGTCACTATCAGACCAGCTGACGCTCAATACCTAAAGCAAACACTTTGCATTAGCAGATCTTTATATATATATTTTCATTGTATTCTACTCGTGCTATTTTGCGATATAAACTGTTTGTTAGCCATCAAGACTAAAAACTTTTGGCTTTGTGTGAGTGTAACCCAAGAAGGCTTAAAATTTGTGGCTGACTTTTTTGAACTTTGTTTTGAACCATGTTGAATTATAATAAAGCAGTTAGTGGATAATGAACGGTTCTAAGGGACACATTGTGTTGGTGACTGGGCCCTAAAAAGCGAGACCCACATGGAGTGTCAAATGAGCACAAACAAACAAAGATGATTTTTGGGAGTGCTGTTCATATGTGGACTTTGAAAAATTCTTGCTTACTAGGTTTGTGCCATGTGAGAAAGAACTCTTATTTTGTTTGTGCATTGGACTATAGGCCTAGGTTTTTGCTGGCTAGATTTAAATCTTTGTCTGTCGCTATTCCTCTCGATTTCAAATAAATGAAATAAATATTCGCTATTTTTAAATGATGTGAGAAAAATAGTTTCTATTAAAAAGATAGTATCTGGTTATTGTTAAAGTGTTGAAGCCAGTGTGTAGTTGATTTATTCTGTTAATTGAAATTAAATAAAAGAAATTCCATTGTTGTTTACAAGACAAGTAATTTTATGAGGTAAAAAATCTTCGTTGACCAGGCATTTCCTTTGTTTGTAAATCTACCTTGTTTCCCAGAAAAATCAAAACAAAATGCACATGACACCAAGTAAAGAATAGAGTTGAACTTCCAAATTTCCACCAATTAAATTTTTCCAAGTACTCACATGCTCAGTGCACGAAAAAGCTGATTGATTCCAGCTTGCCTCATGGAATTTATCAACAAAGACAGGGTTGTATATTCATGCATTGTAGTTTACTGAAATGCCCCTAGATCTACATTCCAAGACATTACAATTATACTTAATTTTAAGTTCCAGATAATCAGCCTTGCCTCAGGAATTTAATTTCACCAGGACATCTGTATTGATACTTAAATCATGATAACAAAATATCATGGCGAAACTGTGTAAAAGCTGCATGTGAATTTTTTTAAAAATACAAAAATAGTAGCGTCAAAGAATCAAGCAAAGTGGGTGCTATTTGTTCCGGGAAAGACTATGTCATACAACATTGTATCAACGGGATAAATAAATAGCTGTTTTAGATATAAATGTTCATTACGGGGAGTATACAAAGAGAACAAAATTGTCCAACAGCCCAAAATAATAAAGCAGTGTTTAAAGTAAGTTTAGAAACATTTTTAGAATTTGGATGATGGCCTAACTGCTAAATAATGTGATGCGGGAGTACTGTTATTTTAAGAATATCGACTAGAAAATAAGAGAATTTTGACTATTTTTTTTTGTTAGCACCGTTAAGGCTTCAGGTGGATGCATTACGGTGTTGATAGTCCTTTAAAACGGGGAATTCAATAGGGTTTTGTTAATGACTGAAATGATTTTGTTTTTTTTTGAAAAAAATGGTAGACTGCAAATCCAAAACCAGCATCCTTTGTCAGAATGGAAGTGTATGCTTTATTTAAAAAAAATTACTTGTTCACATGTCTAGGTCTCAAAAATGAAGGCAGATTTATTAT
>NC_051410.1:16269327-16269639 GCF_015228065.2 Penaeus monodon
TGAATAAGGTGAACTTCCTCCATGTTTGTGCTTGTTCAATGTTTAATTTTGTTCAAACTGATGGCATTCCGTTTGTGAAAATGGAAACTATTCAAATGATGTATATTGTAAATTCAGTCCAAACATTTGCCACTCCATAACCTCTTATTTCTGTTTTTTTCATGAAAAAAAAAAAAAAAGTGGTGTATAGCCACATTTTTTTTAATATCTCCTGAATCCACCACCCTATGTTGTCTTCACTGCTACGAGTTCCTAAAGAAAGAAAAACTGACACAGCTCATTCTGTGATTGTTTTTATGTCCCCACACACCA
>NC_051410.1:16269804-16270547 GCF_015228065.2 Penaeus monodon
GGCAAAAACTATGTAAAAGGAAAAGTTGATTTTTTTTCTTTAATAAAAATGAATAAAAAGACCTATGAAAGTATGTTAATTGGCTGAAAAAGCATGTGTGCTATTTACTTTTACCTCAATGGGAAAGAGTTTCACCAATATCAACTAGACTGGGTTTGTAAAATACTGACTTTCTGAGTTAAACGAGTCCACATTTAAAGTACTCCATAATCACTAAATGACACTTGGAAATTTACATGCATAATCAGTTTTAAAAAATCAGTTTTGTTGTAAATAGTTAACAAAAAGGTGAAGTACAATGCATGTGTTGTTAAGTTTATGCATATGATATCAAGTTATTAGTATTCATAATTAAAATTTTGTGTTCTAACTGGAGTTACTCTTTATTTTATTTTTGTCAAATCATACGGACCTGTGACAACACCAACGTCGGGTCACAAATTATGATATTAAAAAAAATAAAAATGTATTGTTTTCTCAAGTGTAAATTTACCCTCTGCATTTTCATTTGTTTGTAAATTGCTGCAGTTTGGGAAATGGAGCCAAGACTTTTAGAGAGAAAGTCTGTGGTGTCGTCATATAATATGTAATAATATCAAATAAAAAATCATAAACGATGAGTTTGGATTTTGTTTTTATCTAAGTTTACTTTTGACACTTTGACACTTCAGTTGGTTATGTGATACTGTGAGGACAAGTTTGTTTTGCAGTGTAAATAGGTAAATAGAATCTGGGGATTGTAA
>NC_051410.1:16273461-16273591 GCF_015228065.2 Penaeus monodon
TTCTTACTCAAAAGCACAAGAGCACGTGATTTTGATAAACAACGAAAAAAAGGGGGAGACAAGAAAATATTGATCGCACATGATAACAGACACGTACGCATGAGTTTCCACTTAGCTATTGACGTCAAAT
>NC_051410.1:16276248-16276387 GCF_015228065.2 Penaeus monodon
TTTTTTTATACTAATTTTAGTATCAATATTTAGCTATCTGATGTGAAGGAATTTTACAATATCCGCATTTAGTCTTACGAATTTTGATGAATGTTGTTGCCGTAATCCCGCAGAGACCTCGGCCTACCTGAGAGCTGTC
>NC_051410.1:16276431-16276883 GCF_015228065.2 Penaeus monodon
AGCATGCTGTAAAACATGTATTAGAATTATCATATAGTTAATGTATGTAGTACATATATACTTGAGAATTGTCATACTACGAGTGTATCCTATAGACATAATAAATCGTCATACTATATGTAGAATCTGAATACGCACAGATTCATTAACGAGGGTAACAAAGGTGTACGCATTAGGAACCTTATCTATTGTATGTGAATCATGATTACAATCTATATTTAGTGTGGCATTCCCCGGTAGATCCTTCAACATTTAATTGGACACATGTGCAAGAGCATTTTTCATTTTGTTTGCCAGGTAATTCACAGTCGGGAGGAAATTGATTTAATCATTCTGGAGAAATAAAAGAAAATATATTTTTGTGGACCCAGTTCTAGACCTATATAGATCAAGCAATATTTTGATATCATATACTAAAAAAAACAAATATAAGGTGCAAGAAGAAATACATT
>NC_051410.1:16276941-16277209 GCF_015228065.2 Penaeus monodon
TACTTTCAAGTCTTTCTTTATTGTTTTTAACCTCTCGCAGTCTGACTGTAAGTAGAGGAGGTATGCCAGAAATTTAATCATTATTATAGATAATAATTAATGTTAAAAGAATTAACTAAGAAATCAATTAATCAGTATACATATAGGAAAAAAGGTCAGGAAGCGAGAGTAAATACTTAATAACCAGTTACACAGGATAAAAAAAAGGAAACCGTGAGAAAGATCTTGTAGTTTTTTCCAAAAACCAAACGAATGTTTAAAACTTCTT
>NC_051410.1:16277346-16277972 GCF_015228065.2 Penaeus monodon
AATAAAACCAGAGTTAAAGATCTCGAATTAGTTTCCATGAGCCACCGTGTGACAGGCAGCAGGTGTGGAGTGCCGCGTTGGCGAAAGAAGAGATAAGCAGAATCGTACCCGAATATAAGGTGGAGACGCCTCCCTTCGTCCCCGTGTCAGTCTGAAGAAGGAAAAGATGGTGAGGGTGGTGGCGCAGGCTATCCTGGCGGTGGCGCTGGTGGGGACCCTTTCCCTCGGCCAGCACACGAAGCTGCAGGCGATCGAGTGTCCATTTCCAGGTTCAGTAAAAGAGGCTTTCAACTGGGAAGGAAGTTGCTGTAGCGTGTGATTAAGACTAAGACTGAAATTAAAACGGTTAGAAAAACATGTCTCTTCGAATATCCCTAAAGCACTGGGTCATAGATAATTCAGTTTCTTTTTGTTTGTTTCTATAACTAATTGACTTTTAATACAGTACATATGAGAAGGCCTTTGGTCATGATAGACGAAGACTGAACTTGAGTAAAAAATGCTTTTGGCTTAACTTTAACGTTTCTTGCTGGCCAGTCTTGTTCCTTCACGATACATGGGTACACAGAACAACAAATCTACTTTATGTGGATGAATTTTGATGAATATAATTTATTCTAATTGGC
>NC_051410.1:16278098-16279894 GCF_015228065.2 Penaeus monodon
AGCACTCCATACAAATCACTTGTTCATACCCAGAGGGTCAAGACGCCGCTTCAGAAACAAAGTGCGCTGAGTACACAGCCTGTGAGTGGACGGATGGCAGATGCCACATGGTCAGCAATGATGTGGGAGGCTATGTGGTGGACGGTGAAGCTCAGGACACCGGCAGAGGATTCAAGGTTTTTCTTCTTTTCTTTTTCTCGTAAATCTTGACATAATCCCCTTTTTTGTTCTTACCCACGGCTTCTTATTAGTTATAAAAATTCAGTATCTCCTTTTTCCTTTTCCTTGCTCTCTGTCATTTTCTAATCCATGAATTATTTTTCTACACTTTAGGTTAACTTGAAGAAAGCAGATGCCTCCGTAACCATGTTTGGTGGAGACGTGACCGACCTCGTGTTTGAAGTTATCTACCATGAGAACTACCATGTGCAAGTCAAGGTAGGCCGATGAGTCATTTGTTGGTTTAGGCTTATATGTTTACACTAATTTTCCTTTAAAGCGTTTTTAATCGTTTTTCTTCATGTGTTGATTGAATGTTTTTCCTCTCTTTGAAGGGTTGAAATATGCACTGCAGTAGTTGTAAAATCGTATCAAAATTCTGGTAGCGGGGTAGTTAATAAGGAGCTTTAACAAGCCAGGAAACCTTTGTTAGTCCAAAGAATGCAGGTTACAAAGACCTCAGACTCCCATTCTCTTTTTATATTATTTTAAGCGTGTGTCTTCACACTTACGTATATATTCTGTATATAACAGTATACTTAATGGGGCGATTAACCTTCTGGGTGTTTCCTCATCAGATTTATGACCAGGCCAACGCACGGTATGAAGTCCCATTGCCACTAAACCTGCCAGCTGAAGCCGAGACAGAGCCTCTTTACTCCGTCAGCGTCAGCGGCAACGGGGAACCATTCCACTTTAACGTCAACAGGAACACGAACGGCAACACCATGTACGTACATCACAGTATTTTCACACTGATGTTTTGTAAGACTGACAAACTAGCCTGATAACATGATTTAAGGCTAGACTAGTTTCTGGTAAATTCGTCTACTCAACAAGCCTGTTGCATTAATTAGCAACAAATTCAGAAAGGCTAAAGCTCAGAATATAAAACAAGAAGGCATTTTGAAAGTTTAGGTCTTCAACATTCGTACCGTGAATAATTCATTAAAATTTAGCTTACGGACCCCAGTCCAACCTTTGCGGATCGCCAAGGGTCCAGTAGCTTCCCATCCAAATCCGAAACCAACTTTACATCTAGCTTCTCAGTGTTCGGCCAACGGATCTGATCAGATCTGTCGAATAATAACCCATTTCCCATCACATCCACAACACTCAGTACATCGCCTCAAATTTCCGACAGTTTCCGATCGGAAGGGACCCCTGACGTTTGAGGACCAGTTCATCCAAATCCACACAGAACTCATGTCTACCTACTTGTACGGCTTCGGCGAGAACACCCACACGTCTTTCCGTCAGGTGTTCGAGCCCCGCACGACCTTCCCGATCTTCGCTAGGGACCAGCCTGTTGGGACGGTGAGCAGCCATCTTAGCGTATTTTTATGACATCGATTGGCTGGGTATTAACTGATTAATACATGTAGTATTGTCTAATTCTTATTGTAGTTGGTAGTT
This sequence comes from Penaeus monodon, assembly GCF_015228065.2. NCBI lineage: Eukaryota > Metazoa > Arthropoda > Malacostraca > Decapoda > Penaeidae > Penaeus > Penaeus monodon. The sequence continues at coordinate 16,279,734 of NC_051410.1, forward strand.
GAGTTCATTCATAGTACATTTATACTGTATGGGAGGTATCCTTGCTTTGGACTGATTAGAGAAAGCAATACACGGGGCCTCAAAGTTGTTGAACGAAAAGACAACCAACCGTTAACACAGCACTGCATTAAAAAGGGAGCAAGGAAAACAAGAAGGATGAA
>NC_051410.1:16279974-16280296 GCF_015228065.2 Penaeus monodon
TTATGCCGAAACACATTAGCATTACGGAGACTCACACCCAAACCTTATCACAGGATCCCATGAACGAGTATGGTCACCACCCCTACTACATGGTAATGGAGGACGACCTAGGGAATTCTCACTCGGTTCTTCTCCACAACAGCAACGCAATGGGTGAGTAGTTTTGTTAAGTTGATGGCAAAATTTCGGATTTACTTTGTACGAATAATTTGTTTAATTGCTGTTTCAGTAGTTTATGAATGCTTTGTTAATCTATGTACTATCATTATTATTTTTAAATAATATCTAAGTATCGCACACAAGGATTCGAAACATTCGAAAC
>NC_051410.1:16280420-16282352 GCF_015228065.2 Penaeus monodon
TTTTTACCAACCAGTCTATTTCGTCCTTTAACCCCCAGAGTACTCCACCTTCCTCTTGGACGACGGGACCCCCACCCTCACCCTGCGCACCATCGGCGGCATCATCGATCTGCACTTCTTTTTAGGACCCGATCCTGAGGATTTGAACCTTCAGTATGCAAATGTATGTTTTTTTAAATATATACATATAGCAATACTGTTTTATTTTTATTGTTTATTTGTTCAGTTTCATTTTTGTATTTATTTGTTTAAGATTTCATCACGTTTTTTTTTCTTTTTTTTTTAATTTTTTGTTGTATTATTTGATTGAGGTTTTAGTTGCGTTTATGTAGCCTTGGAAAAATGTGTATTATTTATTCAGTTCTTTATTGATACTTATTAGCTGTTTTCAACTTCTAAGGTTGTTTATGCACCACTATTTATATATTTAAATATCTATTTAGCAATGCATATCGTGTCATTCCTTATTCAACTATACATTTATCTCTCCATCTGCATCTGTGTTTATTGAATATATGCCTTCAGATGGTCGGCACACCCGCTATGCCCACGTACTGGTCGCTGGGTTTCCATCTTTCCCGCTGGGGTTACAACTCAACAGATGGCGTTCGTGCTGCCAGGGAGAGGATGAAGGCTATGGGCATCCCTCAGGTAAGTTTTCATGTGAATAAGTAATTAAGCAATATACCAGTACTTGTTACCTACCTTTCCTAACAAAGGTTTGAACCCCACATAGCGTAAACATACAATATGATAAAGATATCTCACACTATGTGGGTTCCCATACGACGAGATAGAGGTATACACAAGATATCGTCATATATAACCTCACTGATAACGATGCAAACTTATGCACAGTCTAGGATGTATTAATAATTTACTGCAGTGGTTTCCAGCCTCGCTTCTGCTGCACCCTGGAGAGTCATTGGGTATTATCTAAGGATTTCTCAAGATTCTAAAAAGAAATAAAGCTTGTGGGTGCAATAACTTTATTCTCATTCTTCTGGTGAGTTTTATGTTTGTCATTCAGGGCATATAACCTTTGTTTTTGCACTGAACAGGAGTAATTTTGTAGGACAGGTTCACTTTACTGTAAGGGTAAGTTTATGTGGGATGAAGAGACGGTCTCGAAAAAAAGCTTAGGGTGCCATCGCTGGAAAGTTTGGGAACCACTGCTTTACATTAAAACTATGGTTTCATGTTGTATATAACTTACAATATGCTAACAAATGCACATTCATGACACAACGACTTCTTTGCGTACAGGACGTGCAGACGTGTGACATCGACTACATGGACCGTCAGCGTGATTTCACTTATGATCCTGTCAACTGGGGTGACATGCCAGACCTCATAAATGAACTGCACAATGACAACATTAAAGTCACACTAATTCTGGTAAGGTGTAATGGTTATGTTTTATATTTTTATTAACGCCACATTTAAAACAACGGGGATTCGGTTATTCTGGTAAATTGCAACGGTAAGCGTTGATCGTTTATTGGATTGCACGTGCGTTTTATATGTAAAATGGACGATACCTAAAAATAAGTTGCCTTATCATATGTTTAATGTAAAAAAAAAATCACAAGACGATCAAGGATTAACTCAAGCTAATCGTAATCCTAGGATCCTGCGCTGGTCATCGACTTCGACAACTACGCCCCGGCAGCGCGAGGCAAGGAATCGGACGTGTTCATCAAGTGGTCCGAGCCGAGCCTCGTCCCGAGCGACCAGGAACCCGGAACAGACGATTACATGGTGGGTTACGTGTGGCCCGATACCAAGACGATTTTCCCCGATTTCCTGAAGCCCGAGACTGCGACCTGGTGGACCAGCGAGCTCAAGCTTTTCCATGATGTGAGTGGGGCGTTCGAGTCTGCGTCTGTCGGTCTTTCTGGCCTGTTTGTGTGGTTATGTGTTACCTCACTT
>NC_051410.1:16282630-16284927 GCF_015228065.2 Penaeus monodon
CCGTTTCCTACCCACCTTTCATGTCCTGCAGTCGGCCATCATGATAATAACTAAACCCAACTATCGCCCACGCTCACCTCCCCCACCGTTTTCAGGTCCTGCAGTACGACGCCATCTGGATCGACATGAAGGAAAGCCGGCCCACTCGCACCAACTGACAAGCGTGGACGCCGAAGGAAAGGACCCTTGGAGTCTCAAGTGTCCCGAGAACAAGTGGGACTCGCCCCCCTACCCGACCATGATGATCAGAGTCGGTGACAATCAGAGCAAGAAGATCAGGTGAGTGTTTGTTGCTGTATGTTGTATGACGGCGGATAAAGAAGTCGAGGTGAAGGATGGGTTAGAAATCATGATAAATGTTTTATTTTGGATATAAATGCAATTGACTTTAAGAGATATGAATTCGGTATTGTCCCAATTCATATCAATTCATCAAATTCGTCATGGCATGAAAATAACGTTTGGTAACGTTTCAGTGATCACACCATCTGTATGTCCGGCAACCAGACAGATGGCACCAAGACCTACTTGCACTACGATGTCCACTCGCTGTACGGCTTAACAGAAACCATCGCCACCTACAAGTAAGTCTCTGTGAAGAAAGACTCATATGCCGTACTGCATAAACTATTATAATATTTTAAAGAAACCACTGGTACTATTATAATATTTTAAAAAATGTTTTTTTTTCGTATTAAGTGGCCTGACGGAGGTGTTCCCCAACAAGCGTCCTGTTGTCTTGTCCCGCTCCACGTTCCCGGGTTCCGGCAAGTACGCTGTCCACTGGCTAGGAGACAATGCCGCAGACTGGAAACAGATGCACATGTCCATCATTGGTAAGACCATTAATTACAGTACTCTGGTATGATTAAGAATCACTAATATGAAGTACTTATTTTGTTTTATTTGCTGAGATAATAGTAGAAGAGGAGGACGGCAATAAAGAGTAGACCAATAAATACATCAGCATTTACTACCGGAACTGTTTCGACATCGAACCAAAACAAAACACCATTAATTTCCGTCTTCCGTGTTAAAATTTCCAACGCTTAACTTCAGGTATGTTCGACTTCAATATGTTTGGCTTGCCTATGGTTGGCGCTGATGTCTGTGGCTTCTTCAACGAACCTGACCTCGAAATGTGTGCCAGATGGATGCAGGTGGGAGCCTTCTATCCCTTCAGGTAGCTATAAATTTCTGTTACTTTTTTGTTGATTGCGAATTTTGATGTCAATGAAGGGAAGCTCAGGTGATATTCTAAACGTGTACAACATTAAATTCTGTCTGTGTACTGTACCATATGATCTTTTGTATACCTGAGGAAATAATGTGCTGTCGCCTTCTATTTGTCAGACCCCTTGTACTATTAATTGATGACAAATCAGACTGGATATTGCAACATTTTTCCGCCGAGATCTTGGGTGCAATATAAAAAAATGCTTTAGTTTAGCGATATCCATAAATAAAGCGCAGTTCTGGGTAAAGTTTAAAGTTTAAATGCACTCGTAGCAAATGACTAAACCATAAATTACACACGAATGATAAACGCGAAAAGTTTAACACTTTCACATTTTTACGTGTCCAAGAGTATGTACTCTACGCCAATCAGATCAGACGGTAAGATTTGACACATACATGTATACATACATTTAATTGCACATTTGACTTCCTTTGCAGATAGGATAGCAAATGTATATACACAAACAACCGCTATCCCTTTTCTCCATTCAGTAAGCATAGTCCCAAACACACCTCACAACAGCAATAAACATGCCCCGATCTCGCTCTTTCCCAACTGAACCTTAATGTAAACCCGAACCTTCCAGCCGCAACCACAACACGATGGGCACAGCCGACCAGGACCCCGGAATCTGGCCTGAGGTAGGAGAGATTTCGCGTGAAGTCCTCACACTGCGCTACAAGTATCTGCCTTTCCTCTACTCTCTCTTCCACAAAGTGAGTTTCGCCTGCTGGTCATTGCGTTATTTTTCGTCTTTTGTTTGTGTTCATATATATTTTCTTTACATCATGTTTGGTTTGGTTGTGTAACATTCATGCAGATTCGGTATTTTTTCAGAAGGTGAATTTTAAATGGTTTCACTTTTACTGTTGAGTGTCGATCGGTAATTAACATTGTCAGTAGCCTTAGAGGCCGTTAACATTACTAGGGTAAACCATCTATCAGCCGAAAGTAATATATGGCTGACTCTTGTTGAATAATTGGACATAGATAGATTGTGTATTCATCTATTTTTCACTTTAATTAATGTGTAACTTATCAGTGACTTATAGTGGTG
>NC_051410.1:16285471-16285771 GCF_015228065.2 Penaeus monodon
GCGCAGTTACAACAAGGGAACGATAATAACCCAGCGTACCTTACCCACTTTGACCGTCCCCCCGTCTCCCCTTCAGTCCCACATGCACGGCAATTCCGTCATCCGACCTCTTCTTAACGAATTCCCCGCCGACGTCCCCGCTCGCGATGTGGACGACCAGTTCCTGTGGGGCTCTGGGCTCATGGTGGCTCCAGTGATCACGCAGGGAGCTACCTCAAGGGAGGTCTATTTCCCTCAGGTAAAACCGCTGATACTGGGAGAGGGAGAGGGAGTTGAGATCAGTTGAGATGAAACAGAGAC
>NC_051410.1:16286098-16288214 GCF_015228065.2 Penaeus monodon
GAGGGGAAGGAGGAAGAGTAGGAGAGTTTGGAATTTTTTTTTAGAAGAAGTATGTATATTCTTGACATGATGTACATCCCCTAGATCCTTTCTGAAATAAAGAAATCGTGTAACAAGTTAGGCACGGTTAATACCGGACTCTCAACAACAAGACTATTTCTGTTCCATGCTAGAATCCATTAGAATTTACATTCATGAGTAACAATAAAACACCATGTCACGGTCTTACAAGCCTTACTTTAACAACGGTGGGTTACCTAGTTTCATACAATTTTTCCTGTATTTGTAAATTCAGTATAGAGGCCCTTTCAGTTTTTTTTTTTACATTAATTCTTTGTTTTCCAACCATATATATGATTTTAGTTCTCATATGTTTTACATTTCAGGGGCTTTGGTATGATCTTGTTTACGCTAAATTAGTGGCAACAGGACCAACTACCCAGACGGTATCCGCACCCTTGGAGATAATACCCGTGTATGTCCGAGGCGGCTACATCCTTCCTTATCAGGTTCCTGCTCTTAACACCGTAGAAAGGTGAGAAAACAAGCCATCTATTCCATACTAGAGAACCATTTTAGTTTTAGACAACAGCGTCTCTTGCATACTGGTTCTTCTTGATACCACAGGGAGTAAGAAATCAAGCCAGCTGTTCCATATCAAAAGCTTCCTTTAGATGAACACTTTTACATTAGCATTTTTCGTTAAGAGTTATGCCCTCCGAACGCTTTTTCTTCCAGTCGCAAGAATCCCTTCGGACTGACGGTCGCCTTGGACGAGCTCATGATCGCCCTAGGAGAGATCTTCTGGGACGACGGTGAAGCGCTGGAACACGTCATGTCCGAGTCTTACATGAGCAAATTGGCTTATTATCAGGTAAACTGGAAGGACAATTGCGCTATCTTTTCAGAGGTTGAACCGGTAACATTTCAGGTGTCGAATTCTCTTATCATCATATCTGCAAATTTATGTAGCGAAGTTCTTTCGTCGTACAAATTAAAAGTGGCAACCTAAAGTACTGCAGACTCTGTTCTTTTCGAGTGTCGCATTCATTTCACTCGATCTTTTCAACTTCAGGACGAATTGACGATGACGGTAAGGCACGGCCAAGACGTCGTGGCTGGCATCAACTTGGAGACGATTGACATCCTTGGCTTCCCCAAGGACGCGCAGAGGATTAGTGTCAATGGCGCTGATATTACGTCCTCCAGCTGGCAGTATGATGCTGACGCGAGTCTCCTGAGCATCTATATCTCTGTCCCACTGGCCGACGACCTGAATATCAAGATTTATTATGATAATGGCCTTTAAGAGTCCGGAGTCCGCTTACTTATTATTGGATGTTTTATTCTAAAAGCTGAATAAATTATATAGTATTGCCGGGTGTCTATACTAATCGATAGTGCAACTATATACTGCCTACCATCCTGTATTTCTATTTATAGACAACGCCTAGATAGAATTACGCAAATATTAACAAAACAATGTTGGTATCAGGATCCCTTTTATAAATGCTTAATATTATCAAGCATATAATGTACGAGAAGTCATTCATATCCACTAATGCATAGCTGAAATCACATGGTAAATGGAAACGGTGATTAGTTTAACCTTAATTACTACTAATTTAACTTATATATGCAAGAAATAATGATATATAAGCGTCTTTTGTATAATGCAAGAAAATGAAGAATAAGATACGATTTGTAAAAGAGCCCAACAGCTTTTAGTTACCGTACAACTTAACCAAAAAATATTGTAGTATCATTCTGTAAGGAAAGGAAACTGTACGGTTGTCATTATTTTTAAACGTTATTATAGCATCAGTGACGCACTAATACAGAGAGGAAATAACTACTATGGAAGATAAAACACGAACTATATTCCGAGACGCTTTCATAGACAAGTGGAACAGTAAGAAAAACACAAAACTAAACAATTAAATAAGCCTATTGTAATTCTGTTGATAATCACAGTAAGAACTTCCTTTTCGCGTTGTGTTAATTCATAATGCAGGAAGTGATGTGTTGATAATGTTAGTAATGAGTTCACGTTGAATAAAGCTTCTCGAAGGAAAGAGAAGAAGAAATGAATGTGATGAATTTAGTCCGGTTAAGA
>NC_051410.1:16288237-16288324 GCF_015228065.2 Penaeus monodon
TTTAAAAAAAAGTATAGAGGTGAAGCGAGTATAGGCCTTGAAATATGTCGGTGGTAACGACTGAAAAGCGTGGTGACTGATTTTACT
>NC_051410.1:16288916-16289160 GCF_015228065.2 Penaeus monodon
TTTTCTTCCTTTTGGATATGAACTAGGTCTTCCGCGAAGTTCCTTTAGAATCTTAAGAGAGACTTGGGTACCCTCACACTTCATAGGGTGGTTGTAAGAAATGCGTCGTGGAAATTTTATGTATACTGAAAGAGTGCATTAGGCTGTGTAAGTCATTTTTATAAAAAAAAATACTGTAAGGGATTCTGTATTTTCTTTTATTGCAAGAAAATTATCGCTATTATCATATTTACTTACAGCAACT
>NC_051410.1:16289202-16289548 GCF_015228065.2 Penaeus monodon
GCATTACTAATATATTTTTTTCCCACTCGGGTATCTGTCAGCATACTTTTTTTTTTACATATAGAAGATAAGGCATAAAAAAGTGGATATATGGATCTATAAACCAATGCATCAGTTAACACATACAGTAGACTGAGAAGAAATGTTGATGTACAAATCATAGAAAACAGAAAAGCGACTGAGACCATAGCATTTTCCCTGATTACTCTGGGAAAACGTGAAAACGCTGTCATGTGATTCCATTAGAGTCTGAGCTCGCTAATGAGGAAGGAAGAGGAGGAGAAATGACTCAAGTCCTAAATTACCGAGTGGTTTATGTTATATCGTACTCTGCGGTCTCCAAACG
>NC_051410.1:16291546-16291782 GCF_015228065.2 Penaeus monodon
TATTTTTTTATTGTTGATTCGTATTCATTTATTTGTGTTTACCCATTACTTCTAATATTTTACACATTTCTCTGTTCCTTACACGATCTTCTCCTTTATCATCTACGCTTATCTTCTTCCCCGTTGCCTGCCTGACTGTCACCATCCGCCTTTTTTAAAAAGTCTTCAACCTTTCGTTTTCTTTCTACCTCGCAAAATTGCAAGTTAGACTGCCTTAACCCGCACTCAACTCATAC
>NC_051410.1:16291860-16292234 GCF_015228065.2 Penaeus monodon
TTATTTCGCCTTCCCTCCCCACAGCAGGAGGAAGGAGCCGCACCCACCAGCCACCATAACAAAGGGAGACTCTGTGACGCACCCGAGCCTCCCACGCCGCTTTTCTCCGCTTCTTTGCTCTTTGTTGCTCCTATATTTAACTTTTCTGTGTGTTTGTTTATTTTCTTTGTTGTTGTCTCCTTTTTTCTACGTCCCCCATGTTTGATTTTTGGTTCTTGGCTCATCGGGAGATGGGAAGGTGCAACCTGAAGAGGAATTATTTTTGTTGTTTTCTTTCTCTCTGTTTTCGTTTGCTGTTGCTGTCCTCCTGCTCGCCTCTTCATGTCGCTTTGTCTGGATTTTCTTCGTATACATTTCTTTTGTCTTATAGATTA
>NC_051410.1:16293105-16293335 GCF_015228065.2 Penaeus monodon
TCTCCACCCTTCTAAGTCCACCTCTCCTTTTCCGCTTCTCTCCCTCCTCATAACCATGACGGAACCCTCGCACACCTGCCTGCGGCCAGGGTCAGTGTCCTCGGCCGCGACAGGGAAAGGCGGCGCTTTGGCAAAGTGAAGGTCTCGATGCGCAAATTAGGCGTCGTCACTTCGTTGAATGCGGATTGCTTCTGCTTGTTTGCATCTCTTGTTTCGTATTCTCATTTCCT
>NC_051410.1:16293357-16293884 GCF_015228065.2 Penaeus monodon
TTTTTTTTCGTATTTTGCTTTATATATTTCCCTTCGTGTCGTTAATTGGTTACAGATTTGCTGTAGACGTTTAGCCGCTGGAGCGCGATTCGTCTTGGTTTTCGTCGCAATGTGTTTTATAATTGTGCTTGACTGGTGCTTGTTGAAATATTTATGTGCTTCCAAGAAAAGATGTTCAGCCACAACAAAGTGCTTGTTAAGAGATGCTAAATTCATACTAAATTATTTCCTCATGTTTACTCCTTTTCTCGTAAGTTCCTTTTTCTTATTATTCTTCCTTCCTTCGTTCTAAAAAACAAAACAAAAACAAAACATGTTTATAGAATGTAGGGACAAAGCCCTGATCTCACAAAGAAACGAAGCTAAAAATAGTATATCAAAAGGAGGAGAATTTTCGATGGCTTGTTTTTATGGCTTCAGAAATAACCCGAAAAGCCAGTTTTGCTTCCGATTATTATCTATATTATGGGGATGAATTCTGGGCAGGAATATTTTTGGCAGTATATGTTACTGAGTTTTCATTTTGA
>NC_051410.1:16294350-16295342 GCF_015228065.2 Penaeus monodon
TGCATTTCAAAGCATTCCAAGCACCTATCTTGTCTATTTGCTTTATTCTTGTTTATCAGGTGATTATTTTTAGGCGAATGCTAATATCACATTATCCGAGAGCTACTGACTGAAGAGCCAAGACTTATTTACGTGAACGAGGAAGTTAATGTGAAAGTTATATTAATTGTTTAAAAAGTCTTCTCCCTTGACCTTATTACGCTAAAGGCAAAACGGCTTCAAAAAATATGTGAAAGGCGTGTGATAAAACAGCGACATTTTAGTTTTTTTTAAAGTGTTACTACTGATAAATCTTCGAACTTCGATCTTCTACTCGTCTTGCTGGAAAAGGTGGTCTTTACTCATGGATCATACACACATTGGACGACTCGTATTTTGCATTCATGAGAGAACGGGGACTAAATAATAACATTCATACATCTCCCGAGTGTTGTCAAAAGTGAAAGGCATTTGTTATTTGGAGCCAAGCATTATGTGATTGATTTGAGAATTGCTGCGGGTTAAAATGGCTTTGGACGGAGATTTACCAGTCAACAACCGGATAGACTGACTCGGTGCGCGGACTGGAATACTGCGTTCCAACTTGCGCATTCCAAGTCCCTCTCGACCGCCTCAAAGATTCCAGCGCTCAAAGAAAACGAGAATAGCTCATTTTCTCCACCCGTGTTTTCAAACGCCGCAAACAAAGAACACAACGAAAAGCTTAACAGACGAAAATAAAACGATAATGACTCATCTTATCCACAAATCCTTTACTCAGGAACTAACACGATCAGCGGACCAGCGTGCGAGGTGCGGCAGTGACGCAGGATGAGGTCGTGAAGGTCACCCAGACATACGGAACTCTCTCGAATCTGTTTAGCCGCGTCGGGTCCACGGTGCGTCGTGCGTGCTCGGCCCTTGGTGATGCTGCTAGAAATTCTGCCTTTGATCAATGGCGTGCGGAGAGCTGACTTAGGGCGTCTTGGCGGCTAAAAGGTCTGGATGTTTGG
>NC_051410.1:16295846-16296103 GCF_015228065.2 Penaeus monodon
AAGGTATGACCGTCTTTCCCGAGTCCTGGACCAAGGCAGAGTTCGGATAAGCCTCTGAACATGCTTAGTGAAGAGATACTGAACTGGAGTTTGAAAGCTTGTTGAAACCTTGTTACCTCGTTGTGTTAAAAAAAAGAAACGAAGTTTTCATTCAGAAATCCTGAAAGTTAAAAGATATAAATTAGAAGACGATGATAATTCAAGATCCGAGCCAAGGGCAAGGGAGCAGCACGTTTTCTTAAGATTTTTTTTTGCTC
>NC_051410.1:16297502-16297792 GCF_015228065.2 Penaeus monodon
AGACGTTCCAGAATTTCCGTGCAAATATGAAATACGTTATTTCAGCCAATCAATAACACACACACGCACGTATAATTATTTCGACCTTGTACAAGTTCTTAGGACAGTCAAGACAATATACAAAACTTTTCATGGAAAATATAAGACCGTATTTATGATGTTCATAACGGCATATCTTATTTCCAAACAGGTTATTTTAATACAATCTATATGTCTTAAATATATAAAGCAAATAGCATGTATGATTTCAGACATGGTATACTGTCATGCAGGACTTTTTTTTTACCTTT
>NC_051410.1:16297861-16298010 GCF_015228065.2 Penaeus monodon
TTTTTTTACGTCCTAAAGCCCCGCGACCTTTTCCGATCCCCCTGCCACCCCACAATGCCCTTCGCCGCTCGAGGTAAAAATTATAACAATTAAAAAAGAAAAAAATCCATCACCTCAACGACCTCAACTCTCCCTAACCTCAATGGAAG
>NC_051410.1:16298100-16298176 GCF_015228065.2 Penaeus monodon
AAAGGTAAAAGAAAGAAAATCCTGCATGACAGTATACCATGTCTGAAATTATACATGTGATTTGCTTTATATATTT
>NC_051410.1:16299024-16299116 GCF_015228065.2 Penaeus monodon
TTCCCGGTCTGAGTCACTGCTCTTCCGCTACCATGCAACTCTCGCCGACCAAGTGGTGAGACATGGCGGCGCCCACGCGGCTGCCATGAAAT
>NC_051410.1:16299306-16299443 GCF_015228065.2 Penaeus monodon
CAGCTGGTTAACGTTGGCTTTTATGAGTTTCGCCCCTGTGCCACTTCGTTCCAGGCACAAGGAGCGGCCTCTTCATAGTGTTATATTAAAGATAGTTGATTTATATTAGAGCTTCGAATGTAAATTAGGCTGTATGC
>NC_051410.1:16300540-16301423 GCF_015228065.2 Penaeus monodon
TTGACCTGATACTATCTGAAGATGTTCGAGGATTCCACCGAAACTTGCAATATGGAAATTCTTTCTATATCGAAATTCTTGGAGATTCCAAATCACGAATTCTCGGAAGATTCCAATTGCAGCTGAATCCTTTGAAAGAAAATATCGAAGTAATATTTTCAGTTACGAAAACAGAAACGGAAGGACCACTGACTGACCGGGGAAGAAATAAGATCAGATAGGAAACTGAGAAGAAAAGAAAAAGAATTGCAGAGTTCAAAAGCAAACACGTGTGTCGTCATATGCCACTTCAGTATCATAATATTTACATTAGAATGAATTCATTACTATTACTGATAATAAGAAATGTGACTAAAAATCACTCGTTATAGGCTAATACTGATATATATGACAAAAGTATGCAATGTATTGTCTATTATCTGATCTATTTCTCTGCTCATATCTGCCGACATGTCTACATATCTACACCCTAAATTATTCTAAATTCTTTTAAAACTGTTACCCCAAAAATAAGAGTAAAAAAAGAAAAATGGTACATCACATGCAGTATCCCCCCGCCGGTCCCCGGGCCCACCAGGAAAGATGGGAGTGATTCGGGAAACAAACCCCTTTGACTCAAATAAAGAAAAATATCCCAAAACCTTAAAAAAAATACAATTTTTCTTCATCCGAGGCCGTTGCAGAGAAAAGGGCGGGGCTTAGCCCTTTTCCGGGTGATGAGCGAGGCAAAAAAAAAGAGAAGAGATTCAAAAATTCAAATCTAAAAGGGGGGTCGAGCGTGGGCGGAGCGAGCGGGGGTTCGGAGTTCTTGAACCGGAAACTTTGGCGGGGGGGGGAAAGGGGAAGCCGAATAACCTTTTGGGGCCCCTTTTGTCCCGGGGTC
>NC_051410.1:16301481-16301584 GCF_015228065.2 Penaeus monodon
CTAAAAAGACTTTCTGTCTGCATTTTCCCTGTTTCTACTCTAGTTTCTCACTCTGTTTTTTTCTGTTTTGTAAAAAGTTTAAATCTGCTTATAGTCTTTTTTT
>NC_051410.1:16302318-16302652 GCF_015228065.2 Penaeus monodon
ATGTCCCACCCAAAAAATTTAAATTTCGTGCTTTATTTTACTAAACCGATTCCGAAAAGATCCCTACCCAAAAAGATGAAAATAAAAAAAAAAAGTTTGTGCTGAGGAATTACTCGTTTCACAAAAAAATTTCCCCCGTGAAAATCACATAATGAGAAAAAATGTGTGCCTAATAAAGAAAATTATCAAAAAAAAAAAGAAATTGATTGGGGTAAAAGTCTTTATATCATGTTCGTGATTTTACACGGGAATCGCCATAAAACAAAATTGGACTTTAAAATCTAGAGAATTGTCTCCCCCCTTGCCCACAAAGTGACTGCGTCATTAAAATTTA
>NC_051410.1:16303529-16304031 GCF_015228065.2 Penaeus monodon
TTGTCACGTTTAAATACAAAAAGGGCTAATTTTTCATTCTATTACCTAATTATATTTAAATGGATTCCTTTTTATGACCCGGGCTTAAATTTGATCCCTTTCGGGGAATATATTATATTGCCCATTTTAAAAATTCGGTTGAAAATGTTGCACTGCAGAAATATTTTATTGTGGTGAGTGTTATACGTATTTCATAAATAAGTATATAAATGTTTTTATTACTTATTAAAATTTAAAGTAATAAACGGTAGTATTTGGCAAAAAGGGAAATCCTCCTTACGAGTATAAACCGTAGGTCACTCGGATGTGGGGCGAGAAACTACGGTTTTGATTCTAATATGAATTTGTAGACAGCTAAATAGCGCCTCATTATCATACACATCTTGGCGAATTTCTTTTCATACTGGCTTTCTCTACGGCTGCTCAGTATTGTTCAACATATCAATTCAATTGATTTGCATTACTTTCACCGATTTAGCAAAGGGTTTTTTAACACTTCTTC
>NC_051410.1:16304383-16305432 GCF_015228065.2 Penaeus monodon
TCACGACTGAATGTAAGCATATATCTTAAACCTCGCCGGTTGTTTTAAAAGTGCGTTAATTAACTTATTCAGCATCTATCTTTTTAAAAAATTGTCTCATATTTTGCTGGAAATTTAAACCCGTTTTATACAAAATACCATCCAACATTTTTATAAAAAATTATTAATATCTTAGACTCGTACTGTCATAATTATTTGTATTAATATATATCATCACATCATCAATTCTATTCAATAAATTATCAAAATAAATAAGGTCATGAAGAAACAACATTACGAAGTCATTTAAAGATGAAACAAAATGATGATGTGCGAAGCTGTGCCACAGAAAGATGAAACAATAAATATCTATAATTATTTTTTTCGATATACTTATGATCAAGAATATATCTTTATTATCCTCATACATTTCGATCCTTCTTCAATATTCTGCGTTGATTTACATTCGTACATTCCCTCCATTTCTTTCCCTTTGTGATTCTTAAAAATAAATTCACTATTCTTCGTACATCACGGCCAATTCTATTATTCATGTTGCTATAATTCAGCATTTACTCTTTCTTGTATTTACAGCTAAATCCACTATACTGATAACATATTGGCCATCTGTTATTATTTTCACATCATTACCGGACCACATGGCAATTTAATAATAGGTAATAGATAATTATCTGTTTACCTACTATTCTATATTCATTGAAGACGTTCTTAAACGCATCACATTCTACATTCATTAAAGACGTTCTTAAACGCATCACATTCTACATTCATTAAAGACGTTCTTAAACGCATCACATTCTACATTAATTAAAGACGTTTTTTAAAAGCATCACTTCTTTTTCATTTCAAGACTTTCTTAACGCTCACTTCCACATTATTAAAAACGTTCTTTTTACCTTCAGAACGCAGCACAAAACAAAAATCCATAAAATTACACAAAACTTTATCAAAATGCTTAGTTTAAAAGTATAATCCATACAAATTAATGTATATCAAAATATACAGAGATATAAGGGACAAAGAAAAAAAAACGAGTGTTGTCTGATAAA
>NC_051410.1:16306178-16306823 GCF_015228065.2 Penaeus monodon
ACCAGCATTCTTCTGCCACGTCCTCATGGAAAATACACGTGATAAATATAGATGATATTAACCCACACTTTTGCGCAGCTGATATGCTAATGCGTTGTTTTTGTGCACTTTTCTCAGAAGAGATCACTTGAATCCTACTTATCCTTTTGCTGTTTTCTTTTTCATTTTTTTTTTCTCTCTCTCTTCTTTTACTACTCTATTTTTCGTTTATTATGTCTCTCTATTCTGCTTGTCTTTCCTGTTTTCTTTACCATTGTCTTAGTTTTTGTGTTGTTTTTATTATCCCTTTTATTTTTTCGTTTCCATCTTATTTTCTATCACCATGATATTGTCTCTACAATATTCTTTTTTTTCCATCTCCCTTTCTCTATTTCTTTCTTCCTGACCTTGACCGCCAGAGCCACCTGGTATTCAAGCTGCGCCATGAGCAACGAACCCGCCACCAGGTGACTCCACCCAGCCCGCAAACACCATGGTCAAGGTGGCGGGCAGGTGCTGGTACATCTCAGCTGGTTTTGCTCCCCTGAATGATCCGTGTAAAAAAAAAACGATAGTCCTTGGTGTACAGATAACTTGTATCCGGGGACGGTACAGTTAGCGACAACGGTGTGTGTGATTGTTTTGGTTCGGTTGATAAGAAAAATG
>NC_051410.1:16306852-16308079 GCF_015228065.2 Penaeus monodon
ACGTTGCATAGGGGAGAAGGATGGGTTGATTTTAGCAAAAAGGAAGATGGGTCTATGTATTAGGTGATTAGGTAATACCAATAAACTGCATTAGGCACACTGATAGGCGATGGCCAGTTGCAGTGTGTTGTAATATTAGTACGAGATGTGTTGCCTGAGCAATATTCTGCGCAAGCATAACGACGTGTTTAGCATTAATGCAACGAAGCTAGAAACGCAGTAGTTTTCATGTTATTTTTAGTTTCATTCAGAACTAGGACAATTTTTAACATAATTCTCATGACAGTTGTACTGGTAGATCGGATGCTAGATGGGCAGAGACTATACAGAGCATTCTGAGATGAACGCCAGCCATCAACTTAAGGGTCAGTACGCGTGCACTATGCTAACCACGACAAATATACAGCCTTGACGACACTAGAATCACCAAATGCTGGAGATGATATTGCGAACTTTGTTGACATACCTGTCGCACTTAATTAAGTAACACATGGAAAGACGTAAGGTTTACGGAGTGGCGTTCATCTGTGCCAAAATAGACCTTCCTTGATGCACATGTGCTCTGCATGCCAGATTTACTTTGGGATTGAAATAGCTAATTTAGCGTCGTGTGTCGATGTTTTTTACTTGCTGCTGTCACTGTTAGTGTCCGTAACGATAGAATGGGGACCTGCACTACTATATCTTGGATTCTAATGTTTATTGCCCGAAAACAATTATATTTCCTTCGCGTTCAGTAACCCCTTCTAACTCCTTCATTCAACGAGAGAACTTATTGCAGGATGAGAAACAGATTCGGCGATAATGACTTGCAAATGAGGGAGAGCCATTCTGAAGATACATCCTCCTCGTCGTGTCTTTCCTCTCATAATTCATGACTCGGGACACATCGGCGGCTGCATGATGCGAGCGAGGGTTTCAGGCGACGCGTCCGTTTGAGTGGGAGTGAGTCACGGAAAAGGGCACTGACACTGACATTGCGCATAAAACCCGGGGTGTTGGTGGATTTGGCGCGAACCCTCTCGACGAGTGAGCGCTAAGGACGTTTAGGCTGCGGGAGTGAATATTGGTGGAGGGTTGGTCTCGCTGCCTTGGTTTTTAAAAGTGTTCATTGGCTTTATTTTTGAGGAGGATGTTTGTCATTCATGCTGCGGGATCGTTGTGTCTGCTACGTTCTGCCAACTATTTTCTTTCTTTCATGTGCACCGTTTTGTCATCGCCATCAAG
>NC_051410.1:16309955-16310099 GCF_015228065.2 Penaeus monodon
TTTCGATTGAAAGTCGCTGCCATTTGCACAGGCATTTTTTTACATTCGGTTGTGAATCTATATTACCTACATGATACCTGATAAGTCTGTGAACGACTGCGAACGCACGAGGGAATTCGTTGCGTCCGAATGACTATAGTTATT
>NC_051410.1:16310259-16310503 GCF_015228065.2 Penaeus monodon
ATCCTAATAGAACACGTATTTTGGTTTACCGCTTCAGCTTTTGCCTCAGAACTGGAATTGGATCTTCCACAAAATCAAAGACTGTAACAAAATGATTGCATAATGTTAGCTCTCAGGTTCCCCTACTCTCACGCAACTGACGGACATGCATTGCTTATTAAATGAAATCATTTCTAGAACTAGGATATATTCTTCAAAATGTTGGTTAAGGGGATATGAATGATGCTGTCGTAACTAATGGAAG
>NC_051410.1:16311824-16312051 GCF_015228065.2 Penaeus monodon
TGCTCTACGTTTTACATTAAAAAAGACAAGTAACGGTAATGACCATTACTTTTAATATGTAGTGCACCCACCTCTGATTTTGGGTAAATGCATCAGAAGAGGAGAGAATCTGCATGTAAGTCAAACGGAAAATCTGCGTTTATAGTGTATAGGGTCAAACACGGTCAAACTATGCATAAAGAATTCTAGCTCGGGAGGTAGAAAGTACTGTGGATTAATTGGGTATT
>NC_051410.1:16312947-16313542 GCF_015228065.2 Penaeus monodon
GCCCAGGTTAGTAGATGTTACCATTCAGTCTAGATGCCTTCAACTATAGCAGTGGAAAGAGCTATTCTACGACCTAAGCGAGGACTTTCAAAGATGTAAAAAGAGAACAAATGCAACAGTGTTTTATGAAAAGGAATTCAGCAGTTGGTGCAAATTGTCATATTCCTCCTTTATTAATAAGTGATGAAATAGCTATCCTTGTTTTTTTCAATATTATAATAACCAATCTTTAATTTCAAGTATTGTGTGTGAATCATTCCAAAATTTGTAAATTTTGTTTCTCTTTACTTGTTCAAAGGAAACTATATAGTAAATCTGTTAATTTACCTTTTTTTTGTTAAAAGGATAGTGTACTGCAATTTGCAAACCTGGTTAGATTGTACAATAAACAAGTAAGAAAAAAACATGTATTGCTTCACTGAGTTCATTGTATTAGGTAATTCTTACCTTCATATATAAATATGTAACAATAAAAAAGTTTTTAAAAATACCATGCAGAAGATAATCCTATACTAACAAGAACCAATTAATTCTAGGACTTCCAAAGTAACAGTAACGGTAACTCGGTACTTTTCCAAGGGAGTAACGTGCTAAA
>NC_051410.1:16313574-16313739 GCF_015228065.2 Penaeus monodon
CCCAAGTAACGATAATATCCATTACTTTTAAAATACAATTCACTCACCACTGATTATGGGTAAATGCATCATTAGAGGATTGAACCTGCATATAAGGTCAAACGGAAAATCTGAGTATAAGATCAAACACAAAAAAATCTGTATATAGGGTCAAACAAGATGGAA
>NC_051410.1:16315579-16315903 GCF_015228065.2 Penaeus monodon
CACATCACAAAAAGTCAATTCCTCAGTCTTAGTTCTGAGAACCAGGTGGCTTCAAGGGAAATCTTTAATCATGGTATTCAAGTATTAGTTTTCCGCGAGCCTTCTCGTTCAACAGCTGTACTTGAGAATTCATATTTTGCACAAGAGGGAGAAGTAATATTTGATATAAAAATGGCAACAGTCTAACCTTGGTATAATTAGATACTGGATATTTATACAGGTCTAGATTTCTGGTGTGTTGGCATTACTCCGCACCTGAATCAATAAACTACGAATGACCAATGTTGATTGCAAGCAACATGGAAAACCTTTTTCGAAATTCCC
>NC_051410.1:16316024-16317165 GCF_015228065.2 Penaeus monodon
ATTTTTACACACTCGCACACACTTATATTAACACAAATAGACACACGGAAGAAGTATCTTCAGAACATGGTAGGCATGAACCACGTTATGCAGGGATGCATTGAAAGAAATAACAAGCGATGCCGTAAGGTACTCTGAGGAATCATAGATATCATTCTCCGAGAAGCGACAACTTAAATGAAGTACATACCGTTATTCACTATTCTTTTTTTTAATATAATGTAATTTTTTGGCATTAATAGCATGCGTTGACGTTTGGGCTTCTCCCGTCGCATAAGCAATGAGAAATTAACCAAACGTGCGGATCCAAGATGAGCTAAGTAACGTTTGGCAGTTCAACCGACCAGTTTTTTCGTGTAGTGCCATATTTGTGAGTCGACACTGGGTCTCGCTGGCGGCATGTCTCGTTTCCTGCTCTTTGATTCTTTGGTCCTGGATTGGCCCACGTTGCCTCGGTTATTCCGTTCCTCTTATTATCATGTGTATGCATGAGATTTCTTTGTGATAGGCGTTATCTTTTTATTATTTCCTTCTTGTAAAACTTTCGTTGTTTATTTATAAGAGCGTCACGCTTAATGGCTAAAGGACAAGTTTCCTCCTTGTCTGTTCCTTGCTTTTCGCGCCTTTAGACAATCCTTTGTCTTCATAAGCTTAACATCAAATATCTGTTCTCTATCTGGTGTATTCTTAAACATTTTATGCGATATCTGTTTTCTCTTGTTTTTGTTTATTATTTTTTTAAAAATTATTATCAGTATATCTTTGATTCCTGAAACATTTTTCCCCACCATTACTCGAATTCTTTATTTCCCACAGGGTCTCTGTTCTTGTAATTCAAGTTAACACTGCCTTTGTCTCCACACGGATTTCTTCCTTTTTCTGTTTGCCACGTTTATCTTTTGCCACTTATCCGCTTTCTTTCTGGATGTTATCCTACTTTACCTCGTTATTATACTTTTCCCTCGATTTTCATCATCAAAAGTTGTCACTCTTTGTTCTCTCCTCAGTGTTTGCCGCGTCATCCCCCTGTTGCATGAACGTGTGCTGGGTGATGGTGCATTTGCATGTTCTCGGTGGACGCGCCTTCTTTTGTATTAACGTGCTTATTACTTATATTACCCCCTCCTGATGATATTAACGT
>NC_051410.1:16317346-16318335 GCF_015228065.2 Penaeus monodon
TTGTACAAATCCCTTCGTCTCCCGGATCCTACTCTTTTCCTTTGTCCCCTTGTCACTCGTTCTGTCTGTTATTGTCAGTCGGTATTGTCGGTTTTCACGTCCTGTTTATCTGTCACTCTCTTCTCTTTCTCTCTATGAATATATACATTGCTCTTTCCCTGTATGTCTGTGTCTTTCTCTGTGTCTCCCTCCAAGGGCGTCCTATTATCTCTGTTTGATGTCAAACTAGCGGAAACCACTCTCCTCCGCGGCCCAGATAGCAAGCTGAAGTCCAAAGTCTACAATAGTTCGGTTTAATTCTTGGAATCGGGTTATCTGGAGGCGCGATGCTGAGAACCGTCCCTCATCCCTTGCCTGTGTTATCGACTTCCCGCGCTCATGGCAGCCTCGTCCTTTGTCCGTTCTTGTGTTTGCAAGTTGCTACGCCGAGACCTCCGAGCCGAACCATAAACCTGCACACTCCTTGCCAACCGCCACGGACAACGCCTTCCTTGTTTTATTTCTTTGCTGCTGCAACATTCTGTTCCTGAAAACACTAAATGTGAACAATGCAATATGTAGCGCGGGTCCTGCGGTCTCTATATCGTGGTGTTGATCGGTGAAGGGTAAGAAAAAAAACGAAGCTTCACATCCTTTGTTAAAACACGTTGATGCCAGTGGAACCCTGTCCGTCCGCATGACTGTGTCGACCGCCTCACCTTCAGCCACGTGGGCGAGAGAGCTGTTTGTTTATTCGGTCAGCTGTTGACCCGGGAGAAGCGGCTGCTGCCTGGTTAGCCTCCGTCGTGTGGTTTGCTGACGTATTATTGATCTGTTGCGTCATTGGTTTGTGTTTTTGCCTCGAGTCTTAATCTGCTTTGTCCTTTCTCTATGCCTGTGTTTGTTAGTCGTTTGTATGCTTATTTGCTTGTGGGTGGTGATCCAGTTGAACTGCGTAGTTGTTTAACTTAAGTGTTTGATATTACGTGCTGTTGTTTTTTTCACGCTTA
>NC_051410.1:16318382-16318493 GCF_015228065.2 Penaeus monodon
ACCCTCTTCTCAGTCTCTCTACTCCATGTCTGTCTGTCTCTAACTTACTTTGCTTACGGTATCATTTCACACTCTATCTTGGTATTTATCTGGCTTCCTCAGCCGCACCCG
>NC_051410.1:16318652-16318855 GCF_015228065.2 Penaeus monodon
GTTATTCCACAGCAAAATACCAACCAGGGAAAAGAACACACAGCAAAGAAACTTCAAAACGAGAATCTGATCTTAGACGCCGACAATAAACCAAAACCTCTGCAAGTCGAGATGCACTTTCGGTGTAAATATCTTGCATGCCCACAGAAGATCGCTGGTGCACTTTCTTAAATAAACTATTGGTCGAGAGAAGTAATTTTTCC
>NC_051410.1:16319051-16319180 GCF_015228065.2 Penaeus monodon
CGCAAGTAAGGATTGTGAGCTAGGTGTGGAATGCTTCCTTATTAGAATTTATTTCTATATATCGCGATTAGAGATAATGACTGATTGATCCAACCGCTCATTTTCAATACCTTAGGAAACAGAGGGGGG
>NC_051410.1:16319216-16320028 GCF_015228065.2 Penaeus monodon
GTTTGGAGAAAGTGAGAGAATAGAGGGACTTGCATAAAACAGAAGTTTGCCAAGAAACCTCTCTTGATAACCTGCCTACAGGAGAGCCAGTTTCTCGGTGTGTTGTGACGCCGTCGCCATTCCTGATGTCTGTGGGCTACAGCGATAATGCAGACATGGTTAATTCAAACGACGGGCTCAAAGAAAACAAATTACTCGGTTTTCCCTGCCTTTCGCGGCCAAAACATTCTTGTTAGGATGGACGCTGCACTCTAGCCAATTTGCGATACGTATTGCTACCTGGCAGGGCAATCCTATACTTCGAAGCTTCGAGAACTCAAACACACCTCTCTCAAGAAGAGGATAATGACGACACGTTTCAGTTACGAATGCTGCGTTTAAGGAAATGGCACAGGGATAAAAATAGACGTAAACACAGCGTTAACGTTCTCGCCAGGCAGATACGGAGCTTGGAACGTTGGGATTTCCAGTCCTCCCACGCACACTACCTTGGCCGCCGAAACCAGCGACTTGACGTTATTGTGTTAAGACAGGATTCTCGTTGATTTGAATTTCTGTGGATATTTTCTATGGTATACATGTATTGATATATATATTCAGTGACATTTTCATACGATTCTTGGCTGATTTAAAAAGACAAGACTGTATAAATACATCTAAAATCTGTATTGATAGTCTGATGACTTTGTTCTCACGGTCGGATATGTAAACAAAGGAAGTTGCGCATTAGGAGGCGGAAGGAAAGAAAGTCATTTGGTTTATAACTTTCTCCCGGAGACTTAAAATAAGCCGTCAGTGGACTGTTTTAGAGT
>NC_051410.1:16320460-16321316 GCF_015228065.2 Penaeus monodon
CTGGCGCTATTCCCTGCTGCCAAACGTGACACGAAACGCAGTACAGGTTCAAGATCCTTTACAACCTAATGCTATAAAATGAAAACATTACACTGCTATTTAACGTCTTTTTTCAGCGCATTTCTTCTGTCTGGCTAGAACATTATTTGGCAATGGACTTTTTGTTTCAAAAAGTTTAACGCCTTTTTCCGTTTGTTTAACTGGCATTTGTACTCTTCCTTCTTTCATTTTTTTCTCTATTTTTCTTCCCCTTCGTAGTAGTCCCCGCTGGCACGCTTTCCACATTCCGTGACTGATCTCTTTGTCTTTTTCCCTTTGTTTTAATGTGAAAGTGAGCATAAATATAGTTGATATTTATCGCATTGCATGAATAACATCAACAGATCCCATGTTTTGTTAATAAACATACATACACACGGCGTTTACATCTTGCAGTATAAGTAAAAAACTGTATAAGTAAATAACCCATGCATTCTCCTGCTGTGTGAACTGAAACGCCACCAAGAAACGAGGAATATTTTTACTGCTGTGATATTCAGCATGATGGCAATACATCTCTGACCTTATGATTCACTGACATAGATTCTGGTGTTGTTTTTGCCAGGTGCAAAACCTTGAAATAAATATATTCCGTTTACAGCTATTGCATTAACAGATGTTATATTTCATACACATTTCGCAGTTGTCAACACTGACTTCATTTTATTTTTTCTGTAAGTACCATGATGTTTGCATGACGTCACAGTGAGGAGGCCGTGACGACAGACATGAACCCGGTGACCTGCATTCCCTTCTGACGTCATCGAGTATTGCGATCAATATGTTTCAGAGTGTGAAAGCCTATAAATAGCGGGGA
>NC_051410.1:16321750-16322486 GCF_015228065.2 Penaeus monodon
TTCCGTACAATTCGGTAAAGGAAAATAATAGCAAAGTTCCTATTCATATCATCCTGTGCATCAGTATCCAAATTATTAAGTGTAAAACAATACAAACTAAATCGTAGGGAGATGAAGACTGTGTTCGAAAGGCAAGAAAAATGACTTTGTGAGTATTAAGTGCAAGAAAAAAAAAGAGATTAATTAATTAAGTCCTTCATTTTTAGAATGGTTAATGAGTTTTGAATGAACTGTTTACTACCTCGCAATCTTTCGTGTGAATTTGTTTACTTTTCTTGTTCATCATACTGACAATAACCCTTATTTACCACCAACGTTTACCTATTAAGTAATCCAAAAAAAATAAAAACAAATATGCTTTACATCTACGACCAGCAATAGCTCGCACGACTTCCTTCCTTTTCATTATTTACGAACCAAATAGCCCCGAGCAGTGTTTACGCAAGGCCTGTGATATGTTTAAGACATGTCCGACAAGCTGTTGATATTACGATCAGATCTTGGTGGTTTGCATTTCGCCGGCAAAGGTATGTAAATAAGCAAGATCTTACCTTTCCAATTTATAATTGACACGGACAATTTTTTTTTTTTTTGTAAAGACGAATGACAGATGCAGAGGTGACTGTTGCTGAGCACTTTTGATATTTAGGTCACCGGCACAAGATCGTGTAGATACAAAACTGCAAAACACATTTTCCTGTCAGTTGGATTCTAAAAATATATTGTTTAATTTCCT
>NC_051410.1:16324045-16324291 GCF_015228065.2 Penaeus monodon
CAGCCATTGCCGCCATACGCTGACAACGCCCCTCCTTCGCGAATTTCTCCTATCAGCCTCTCTTGGGCTAATCTTGGCGGCACCTGAGATCCGTGCCAGCAGGTGTCATGGCGCTGCCCCGCCGAGTGACTGACTCGGTGACTCAAGGCTGAAAGGCGGGTAAGCGGAGTGGCGAGGGGTGGGGGCGGGGAACACTATGGGGGGGGGGGGGTGGAGGGCGGATGTGGGTTCAACGGCAGAGGACCC
>NC_051410.1:16327952-16328247 GCF_015228065.2 Penaeus monodon
CAGAGCCCTGTGGCCGGGAAAAAGAAATGATGCATGAGACAAAATTGTTATACCGGTCCTAACGGCTTCTTCGCCAGGCACGCATGCACGTTGCTTCTCCCTCAGAACTCGGACAAGCCCTTGGAGTGATGGCCTCGAGTCATGACTTGGAAGGCGGCCATCACGAAAGGGTCGGGCGAAACAGGCACATAAATGTTGGACGCTGATAAGGGCAAGCGGAAGGCGGGAAGAGAGAGAGGCAGCGAAGTGATAGCGGAGGATGACCCTGGCGGCGTGCGGAAGGTGGATAGAGTGC
>NC_051410.1:16328275-16328735 GCF_015228065.2 Penaeus monodon
GGGGGGGGGGTGCTGGGTTCGGTTTGGGGGGGGGGTTAGATGTAATTTCTTAAATATAGTGTTTGATATATACCCTTTCAATGATTACTTCGTGTTCGTTTTATTGATTATATACTTGTCCCTCCACCGTTCCCTAACCTGGGTTGGGTAGGCACAATTGCACCTCTCTGCAACCGTCACCAAGACACCGAAGCGCAGTTTGTGTTGTGTGGTGACGCCATCACGGTCCACTGCGCCACACCCACACTGCCAATGCCTCGCCCCCTACCCCCCTCCTTTCTCCTTCCTTCCTCGCCCCTCGCCTCTCTCCTGTTTCCTCTTCCTCTTCCCATCTCCTCTCCGTCTCCGTTTCGTTGCCGCTTCCTTCTCCTCGACCCTTATCCTTTTACCCCTTCCCTCTTACCTTTCCCCTTTCCCTCCTCTTCTCTTCCACTCTCCCGTCTTCATCTCCCGCCCCACC
>NC_051410.1:16328781-16329138 GCF_015228065.2 Penaeus monodon
CACAACCTTCCCTCAATCCCTCTTCCTCTTCACCCTCTTCATCAACCCTCCCCCCTCTCTTCAAAACCCCTCTCTCTTTCCCTATCAGCTCTCTCTCCCTCCCTCCTTTACCTTCTTCTCCCTCTTCCTTAACCCTTCCTCCCTCTCTCCTCCTTCCCTAACCCCCCTTTCTTTCCCCCGCAGCTCTCTCTGCTCCCCCCTTCCCCTTCTCCCTCCCCTCCTCAACATGCAATGCACTTCCCTCAGTTATGACATCACATTTCGACGTCTGTGATATGCATACTTATACGTCTCTGATTCCTTGCAACGGCTTGAGCAAGTATTGGACTCGACTTTGGTTTAATTTATCAAAGCCTT
>NC_051410.1:16329629-16329907 GCF_015228065.2 Penaeus monodon
TAAACCAATCTTGTTTTAGGCCATCATTCGTTTATCTTATCCTGGTACCCAATCGTTCGTAAAAGGTAATATTTCCTGGTCTACATTGGTGCTAACTACTACCGACAACTCTCCCTGCAGTTATCCTTACTGTGAGATGAACACTGTAAGTTATTATGCTTTGCTCTGTAAAAAGTGAGAGTGACACGCCCAAGAAAATATATGAATGAGAGGCAACAGCTGAGGATGAATGAAAGGAAAAAAATCTTAGTGAATGATAGGCTGGGGAGAAAAAAAAA
>NC_051410.1:16330187-16330283 GCF_015228065.2 Penaeus monodon
TGATATACCTCAATGAAGACAATGTATATGAAGTCCATCATAATTACACACCAAGACTTTTGCTCTTTATAACACCGGGTGATGCAATCTAGTATC
>NC_051410.1:16330764-16331054 GCF_015228065.2 Penaeus monodon
CTGGTTCACGTAAGTAATTCGGGAACAAGAGCAGGAGGCAGGAGGGGCATAAGATTCATCCCGCCAAATTGCTTTCAAATCCGGACTAATGATGTTTGATAAGTAATTGGACGAAGGAAAGTCTAGAGAGTTACTAGATTAAAATGGATAATGGTATATAACTATCTATCTAACGTATCCAATATGCCTTTATATATGGGTATATTATTTTTATTATGTAAGATGGCATGTTATCAGATCAAATCGTCTACAGTCCATATGTGTATTACTATAATGATATATAGATGCTA
>NC_051410.1:16332610-16333596 GCF_015228065.2 Penaeus monodon
CCCGTTAAATTTATTTCCATCTACTCGTCTTCCCTTTTATCTTAATCCATTTTTATCATCCTAATAAACCAGAGCAAGATCATACATGAACTATCAACTCTCAGACAGCGCATTCTGAGATAAATACCTTCACAAAATCGAAATGCCACCCACGCGCTGCCTCCCCCCCCTCGATGCCAGCGCTAGGGCGGAGCCAAGCGGGCACGAGGCGGCGACAAGCAACAAGGATTGGCTTGTGTGTCTCGGGCATCCGAGAGGAGTGGGCAGAGGGGGTGAGTGACCTGCAAAAGCACCTGTAGAAAGGCACCTTCAGGCAGGTCATGAGGAAGGCGTGATGCCATGAGATAGCGGGTTTCTTAGTCGTATGTAGGCGGCATGGTGTAGGTTTGACACGGATTTGGTATCATACTTTCTCAAGATATTAATGCATGGCGCTTAGAACAATTGGAAATTCTGGTATAAATAGCATGACTGTTCCTTGGGAACAAAATGTATGGCGACTAATGCAGAAAAATAAGTACGTGAATCTGAGGAAGTTGTTCCATCGAAACGTCAAAATGTTCTTTAGAATCGTTCTTTCTCATTCACCCCATCTTGAATATCGCTGTCTACGTGATAACACATTAGATCCTACAGTGATGAATAGCCACAACCGTATTACGATATTTGAGAAAATAAATCTGCAATCAGTATAGATAATCTACTTATATCATTTAAATCTATTCCTTCGCGGAGAAGCAGACAGCATTCACGGGGTGCTACTCTGACGGGCGATAGAAGTAGGCGACGTCTGTCATCAGCAGCTGGCCGTGTCATGCGGAGGCTGATTTCATGATGGATCATCTCTGTCGCCTCATGAGAGAGCGAGGCTTACGTGCAGGCAAACGGAACATTTTGACGGTACTTTGTGTAAAACATGAGCGTTTTATATTTTGAAGAAATTGTAAATTCTGCAATGTTGCATCGTAGATCTACCTTTCCCGAAG
>NC_051410.1:16334259-16334543 GCF_015228065.2 Penaeus monodon
AAGAGGATAACTTTCGAAGCAAGTCTTTCTTACATAAAGGCTGTCGGTTTCCTACGACTACCCCCACGATCCTCGGGTGGGTACGGATTGTTACGCACCAAAAGCTTTATAAGTAAACACACACACATAGTAGGTATAGCCTTCAGTGATATCAGCATATTCTCAGCATGATGCAACTGTGTACTTGCCAAAGAACTGATCAACATTTTCTAACGCTTGCTAATGATGCTGGTTGATTTTTTTTTCACTTGCGTTGCTAAGTTAGATTTTCTAGTAATGGTAAT
>NC_051410.1:16334627-16334808 GCF_015228065.2 Penaeus monodon
TACCACACACACACACAGGCAATACAGACGTACTCTACATCGTAAGTCCGAGGTCTGTTTGCCTAGGAACATACCAGCTGGGAAAACTAAAGCTCTCAGAAAGATCTCTCTTTTTACACCTTCAAAACCAGATACTCAAAATTGGAAGATGGGAGGAAGAAAAAATGTGAAGTTAGTGAAT
>NC_051410.1:16334925-16335331 GCF_015228065.2 Penaeus monodon
GGGGGGGGGGGGGGAGACTAGGGGAGTGAGAGAGACACACAAATGATGATACAATTAGCGAAACATCCCCACAAAAATTCGAAGCTTCGAAGCACACAACCAAAACGAACACACACACTATGCGTCCAAATGCAGGTGCAAAGTGCGTATAAAAAGATCACCTGATGTTACGTCTAGCCAAGATAAGTGGCTGCTGCTCTCGCCAGATGTTGCGGAGAAAGAAGGATGCAATTTCATTATGTTTCGCGAATTTCTCCTCCTCACTCATAGTTCTGACACAATGACACTCTTCATCAATATGGCTGACACTTTGGTCGCTCTCTTGTTTATTTTGCTTTCCGAGTGAGGGGTGTGGGATGAAAAGTTTCTCTTGAACCGATTTATAGGTGAAGAAATTAAGAAACAA
>NC_051410.1:16335705-16335819 GCF_015228065.2 Penaeus monodon
TTACCTGTACCGTAAACACTGAGTCACCTTATTTCTCTGAATTTCTACTCCTGCTCTCTCAGATCATTAGTATATATTATTATTAGAATATATCAGTGGGTCTCGCACAATTAA
>NC_051410.1:16335978-16336489 GCF_015228065.2 Penaeus monodon
AACGACGTAGAGTAAACATTTAAATCCAAATTGTATTTAGGAGCGAGACCGAGACGCAAAAATCGAATCTGCTTCGATTCTTTTTACTATGAAGAGGGGGAAAGGGGAGGGATAAGGATACACACAAAATGCCCGAAGAAAATGTGCTCTAACAACAGCCATACGTGATCAAGATAATGACGTAGATCGATGTATGACGGATAAGTTAATAGAACACAGGGACGACGTAAAGATGTAAGACGTAGAACGGCGAACGGCGCAATGAAACGTACCCGAATTTTTGGTTTTGTTTTCCATCATCTGGACGTTATTTTTTTTTTTTTTTAACAAATCCAAACGTTTAGTCTGACGCACACCTGCCCTCTTCCTCGCACTGATTTTTGTCCATTTTGCAGCCAAGACAAGTGGCCAGATCATATTCATCCGTTTTGTGGGGCAAATTGGTCGGATTATATTTTAGATTGAACTTGGTATTTTGGTTATACAAACAAATTATAAACATGCATACCTG
>NC_051410.1:16336680-16337457 GCF_015228065.2 Penaeus monodon
TTGATAAAAAAAAATCTGATCAATGCCAAACTATAATAAATTACTGTATTTCACTATGACATAGAGTGTCGGGAGTGTCAGTCTGCCTGCCAACGATACAATAATACTGTGTGTGTGTTAACACTCGGTACTTCACCTCTATGCTAACAAACGTTATTAAAGTCATCATGTATTCGTTTTCTCTCTCCTAAATGCTTTTGAGATTAAGGCCATAAGGTTGGTGACGAGAATTTGAGAATTAAATTACCTTTATGACCATGATGAGAGACGGTGGCGCATTTTCTCTCCCAGTCATTACGCTGTAAATTTGGCAGGAATCACCGGTCTCATAAAAGTGCTGTCACAAGCCGGGAAATTTGTATTTTTGCTTATTCTTGCCATCCAAGGAGCTGCCTTGGTTGCTAAGACACTTGGCCATAATCTCCGATGATGATACTGCATAAATAACGCTCATAAAGAGTTCTTGAGATGTCATCGTTTGGAAAAAAATGAATAGATACAAAATATTGTCAAGTGCAGAGCGCTATATGCAGTAAGGTTAGTGCTGATGTTGACAGTTTATATCATGAATTCGTCCCTTAAAATGTGGTATATTATATGATGGAATAAGAAATTAATTGCTAAATACAAATTAACGATCCAACGTGATAGGATGCAGACTATCGAAATTATAATTGATGTTTCTTGGTGCTGACTAACACGGGATTGCGTAATTAGGTTAGTTGTGGCACCGGTCTCGGGCGGGGCAGAATGTGGATTTCGAATACGGGAGGGGGG
>NC_051410.1:16337630-16337879 GCF_015228065.2 Penaeus monodon
ATTCGAGAGAATACGTAATACGTAATCGCAGATCGTTCTACCGATTTTGTCCAATACATTAAAAGGGGAAAAATCGATAGAGCCTAAAAGGGGCCAGGTTTCTGTACCCAAGTTACGGTGTTGAGATTGTTTACAGCCAACGAAGGAAGAATTGTTTGTTGGACTCAGGTCGGTGTTGTACCTAAGTCGTCGTGAACCTATACATGTGCGCCCGCTCGCACGTACATGTGTGTGATCGTGTTTATATAC
>NC_051410.1:16338165-16338564 GCF_015228065.2 Penaeus monodon
TGCCAATAGACGCAAACAGGGCTGATCAACAATAGGAATAAAAACAAAGAAAATGCCACATGCAACCATTGCTGATTTACCTCATCAATCAATCCAAAATTTGTTTCACATTAAATTTTTTAAAAACGTTTATTAATTGCAGGATTATGCATGCATCATGAATATCTGGGATCTCGCGTGTCTACCTTTTCGCGTTTGGACTTACGATATAAAACACATAAACCGGATGACACAGTTCAAGTTTGAGCACAACGTCGTAAAGAGGACATCCGTTCACATCTCGTTTCTTTGGTTATTATTTATTTCGTCTTTTATCGTCCGCTACCTTCTCCCCATCCATCATCTGTTCGTGTTTCGTGAGGGATTATCATCGTGGAGGTATTACTTCTGTGATAAATG
>NC_051410.1:16338588-16339385 GCF_015228065.2 Penaeus monodon
ATAAAACAGTTGTTTGTGGTAGAGAAAAGAATAACATGTGAATATAAAAAAAGGAAAAAGAAGGAAAATATCCGACACAGTTTCACGTACACATACGCAACTCCCTTTATGGCCGATGTCATCTTTGTGTCAATGCACTCCCGGCGCTTGTGACAATATTACAAGGGAATTTCTTGTTTTCTTCCTTTTTCGGCATGAGAACGGGAGCACGCAACTAGCATTCCGTTTACGCTTATTCATCCCCCGCTGCAAAACGCATTTCCCCGCGACACGGAAACCCGACTAGGTTATCATAAGCAGCGTAGCATAAAGGCGCCTTTTACATAGTCACATTCCAAGCGGTTTGGTTTTAATCGTTCTCCAGCTGGCGCATCACAGAGCAGCAGCAAAACCCTCTTTATTTTACGAAGCCTTTTGTTAACTTCCTTGATCCGCTATCGGGTGTAGCCTGCCCGGCGTCAAAATACATGCGTCGAATCAATGAAAGAAAAACGATGGTGAATATAGGTCTGCTAGCGTGCCAAAAGTAACTGGTTTTCCCCCGCGGTGTGCCAAGGAGTGCCAAACTAGAGAGAGACACACAGCACACCTAAGGCACTTGAGGTATGTCCTGGCCGTATATGTTTCCGACGAAATCATGTTGTTTTTGTCGTTATCTTGTATGGTGATAATCGAGAAGAAAAAAGTTCTCCACTGCCATTAGTCCATGGAACTGAAGGAGTCAACTGTCCCGGATTCGTAGATCGAAAGCTCTTATCTCTATATTCACCTTAAAATAAGTTATCGCACTCCTTTAA
>NC_051410.1:16339406-16339922 GCF_015228065.2 Penaeus monodon
TGTACTCCACAGAAGAGCGTCACGAGCGGGCGTTCTGGCAACTGTGGCCCCGAGATTCGCTGACGAGCCAGTATGTAGCCAGGTCGTCGAGGTGTAGAGACTTTAGTGTTTACTTGACGTTCCCACAGTGTACGTTCCTCGCTCTCTCACTCTCATACCTCTCGGTATCCTCTGCTACGGGAACAGACTCCCTGGTTATCGTTGGGAAATTTGCAAACACATCACGGATCGTGGAAATAAGGCCAGCTCTGCGGATCTGTGGCACAATAATACTTTTATCTGACATCTGAAACAGGTACATTTCACGTACAATTATTTGTTATATCTAAGGTGTAATTGCTAAATTGCTAACACTTTGTTTGTCTGGCTCTTAACGAATATGTCTTCGTATGTTTCAGTTGCTTGCACGTTGTTTTATTACACGATATATGAATTACATTTACGTGACACCCCTATATTATATTCAATCTCTGCTCTGTGAAATTTCCCCCTTTTTAATTACAGTATTAAAGTCAA
>NC_051410.1:16339956-16340744 GCF_015228065.2 Penaeus monodon
GACCGGTCCTTGTGTAATCGAAAGATGTTGTTGTACTAAAATTAAGCCATGGATTTCTGTAACTAGGCCCAGGATATCAGGATTTGGGGCGTGGCTAATCAATTAACAAAAAGACAGAAAGAGGAGAATATAATTAGTGAACAGGAAAGGAAACGAAATAATGTCAAGAAACCTTTTTAATGTTTCTTTTTCTTCAGTTCTTAGAGTACCATTTCAGCTTTAATAAATTGTGTTCTCTTTAGTGGAATCTTATTAAAGTGCTGTTGCTACTATCTCGTGTTATACAAAGTAGAATAAAAAAAAAATAGGTTTCGACATTGACGATTCTGTAATTTAAAATAGGGCATTGTTAAAGGCATTGTCCGTAGAGTAAAATTTCACAAAGGTGTTTACAAAAAGGCCGGGTGATAATACTGTATCAAAGACACACACATTCTAAGAAAGTTTATTTTGTGTCCGTAAAATTGACAGGGTTGTCCATTTTCTAGTTTACAGGAAAAAAAAAACACAAAAAAAACTTGGGCGATCTTTTGCACGGTTATTAAAAGAAAGCGGAGTAGAATAAAGAAATAGAAAAAGAAAGAACGATAAGATGATAAAGAAGATAATAATGATCACGCAAATAACAGCCATTAGGATGATAATGAGAATAGTAGATATGATTACGATAAACACTGAACCTCCAAAACTGGCTTAGACTATGAACTGTGATCCAAATGCAGCAGTTCATGAGAAAGGGAAAGGGAAAAAGATCAATATAAATATTTATATCAACCTGATTATCCGTC
>NC_051410.1:16341119-16341292 GCF_015228065.2 Penaeus monodon
GAGATAGAGAGACAGATAAAGAAATACAGAGATGGAGGAAGACTAATATAATTTTAGTCATTGTTTTCATTACATTCCAATCATCATTAATGACATACGCAGTTAGAGTATGCCGATGATTATTTGATCAATCTGAATCTATTATTTTTATTGCGTAGTTTTATTTATAGTTC
>NC_051410.1:16341984-16344770 GCF_015228065.2 Penaeus monodon
CAGGTGTTTTACGCAGTGTCCGCACAAAGATGAACGGAAGCATCTATCACACTCGCTAGTGAACGGGGCAGGCCAGCAGAGTGTGACGCCAACCGCAGAGAGAGAGATATGCCATGGCGCTAGTAGATGCGAGAGGAGAGTGAACGTGTAGGTTAAAGGGTGCTAGTTAGGAGAAAACAGATCCAGTAGGTGATTAAGGGTACTAGTATCCGAGTTCGATTATATGGGACGGACGCTAGTGGGTGAGAAGGGAAAGCAAGACTTAATAAGTAGAAGAAAAGGATGCTAGTTGATAAAATATAGGCTAGAAGAGAACTGGGCCTGTTACGTGTAGAGTGATGCCTGTTTGTGTAATATGAGAGCTAGTGAGAGGGCGGAATAGGTTGCTAATGGACGAAAGGGGAAGACCAGTGGGTGGGGAGGAGAAATTATGAGAATAGAAGTGACACTAATAACATTAGAAGGAAAGGAGCTAGCTAGCAGGAAAGAACTACTGGGAAGAGAGGGAAGTGAGTGCTAATATATTGGGGAACACTTTTTTACTTGTAAAAAAGTGATACATTAAGTACCATGAGAGAGAGGGAGAGAGGGGAACGAGGGCTAGTAGACTGGAGGAAATAAACTAACAGGGGGCGAGGGGAGCTAGTTGGAAGGGGGGAAGGGTGCTAGTGGGCGAGCGTGAAGAACTAGCAGTGGGACGGGAAGTGAGAACGGAAGTGATCCGTCATTGCACTCGCTGGCAACACTGACCAGCTCACGACCAAATGGCAACAATGCTATCCTCACTTGCAGCTTAGCCGGTAAATCAATGTCATTTATGAATCAACAACAAACAATCCCGAAAGAACTGCCACTCATCGGGAAAAACGTTGGAAACACTTCCCTTTTCGAAACAGCTAATCAAGAATCACTCTTAAAACAATTAACATTACTGTCACTCGGTCATGAAAAACTGGCAACGCTGCCACTCAGGGAAACCGTGGCAGCAGTTCAACAAACAAACAAATGACAATTTTATCGCTTTAGTTCCATGTACAGAAAATTGAAAATATTACAGCTTTCCCTATTGAAATACCTGTTAAACTCCTCATGGTTAAACTCAGTTGTTTATAATACTGAC
Source organism: Penaeus monodon (assembly GCF_015228065.2). NCBI lineage: Eukaryota > Metazoa > Arthropoda > Malacostraca > Decapoda > Penaeidae > Penaeus > Penaeus monodon. The sequence continues at coordinate 16,343,105 of NC_051410.1, forward strand.
AATCTTATAATCTTTATCCTTGCCAATCCCAGTGCATGAGACATCCGAGAGGTGTTTAAATGAACTGCATCATGTAATAGTGCTGAGCAATGGCATACTTTTAACGTTGCAGCTTGTAGACTTTACATGCACAGCGTTATTTGTTTTGCTTAAAACTAAGAGAGTTGTGGATACTAGCTGTTGATTTTTTTATTGTCCCTGTATTAATAATTCTAATACATTTAATTTCTTAACATTTGTGTAAAAAATACAATGATGATGATATAAAAGACATAATAATAAAAGTGTCTCGGTTTTTCTCAGTAATGACACAGCGTCCTTGAGAGAGTGGTGCCATTGTTTTGGCAACACAGTGATAGTGGAGTTCTGGTAACAGTTACCCTCCAGTGATATACGGTGGCAGATAAGTTCATTGACAAATCCCTGAACTCGATATCATCTTAAATGGTGGCGGTCTGACGGGAAAAACCAATGCATCATTCGTTTTTTTCTTTTGAACACAAAATGAGTAATGATTGGGCAACATCACCGTGATATTTTGCTGTTAATTACATATTGGATAATGACTTAGCTGAGTCCATGAGACCGTTACTTCTATTTATATCTACCTATCCGTTTGTTTGTGAAGTTGTTCCTCCCTCCGTATTCTGCTAGAATTGCGTTTAGACTTCTCGGTTCCCTCATCTTTAAAAAATGCACCCAGCTCCAAGAATTCGGCAAACGCCATTACCTCGTGAGAAACAATTTACACTTTTCTCCCTTGCCTCATTTCCACCATTCCTCCCCGTCACGAGAATATTGATTTAAGCAAAACACATCCCTGCCCCAGATTAGATGAAAGCATTACCGTTTATTCTCTTGGAGAGTAATTAACACAACTCCCTCCAAAGAAAAACAAGTAGAATAACATAACCGCAAACCGTCTTGAAAGGAATTCCTAAGTATTATCTTATTTTACCAGAAAAAACGAAAGAATATTTGATCAGTTGTGGTCCATCAGGCGTGGTCGGGTTGTGTACCGTCACGTTCGTATTGATTGTAGACCCCTGTATGTACCTCGAGGCCCACGGGGTTGGCTGCTCCCTCCCGGGTGTTATTCGCATTAAAGGTCGCTGAGATCGATCTTTAAACCGACCGTTTCCTGTTATCTTTGGCAAAGTCGGGGGGATCGATGCGCGTGGTTTGATATGAAAAAAAAAAAAACGAAATTATTAGGAAACAAGTAAAATCTGCAAGAGAAAAATATAGGAGACCTATATATATTTCAGTATTCCAAATAACGATCCGCAGTAGGTTGAATATAACTTACGAAGATTTTTTAGAAGACAAAACCGCTTGACCCTAATCATCAAAAACGTAAACAAAGGCCTGTCTTTGACGGCTACCAGTTCGACTCCACGTGTAAGGGAAAACCCGCAAAACCAGAAATTGGCATGAGTATTGGTATTGGGAAGAGTGAAATATTCCTCGTGGTATCCCAGTGTGACGTAAGAAGTATGGTCTGGCGTGATGCTGCTAAGGGAAGATATAAGGGCGTGGCGGGACAACTGGCCGCTCGCATGTCGCCGTGAAGGGAGAGCGTGCTGGTGCATTTTAAAGTGGGACACGGAAGCGTAATGAGATGCTTTGTTTTTAGGGTGGAAATTACAACACGATAGATGCTGGC
>NC_051410.1:16345088-16345399 GCF_015228065.2 Penaeus monodon
CTCACACGCAATCTGTCAATCCACCCATCCACCCTTACCTATTTGTTTATCTATATTTTTATCTATATTTCAACATATACAGTACTTGAATTTAGTCTAATTGACAATTAATTTATCCTGAAAGCTCATATCACTAAGTAACAGGTAAGAAAATGATATTAAAACTAATACACGCAGCTGACATATGAGCAACGAAGGGGGTGGGAGTAGAAATTTGCCGCAGAGAAACGAGAGAAAATGAAGGTTTTTGTGTTACAGTAAAAGGGGACTAAAGAACGGGCAGAGGGGGCCAAGTTACATGGAAGGCTTAC
>NC_051410.1:16345444-16345586 GCF_015228065.2 Penaeus monodon
TTGATGGCAGTTGAGATGGGTACATAACCGTAGGGAAAATAAGAAAGAAAAATATAGAAGCCGCAAAATACATGTACCTGGCGCAACCACACAGAGGAAAGTGCAACTCCTCACAGGAAATGGGGAAAAAAGCTCTTACTCA
>NC_051410.1:16345644-16346323 GCF_015228065.2 Penaeus monodon
GGACCGTCGCCATGCACTCACTGGGAACCCCCGAGATTTTCCCCCCAAAGGCAGAAATCGCGACGTCCGTGTGTGTGTCATTGGTTTCTGAGACGGTTAGCAATTCAACTTCCTAACGAAGGTTCCCGGAATAGGCTTCTTCTTTTTTTGCTTTCCTCTTAGGATATATCGCCGAGGTCTTGATGTTATCAAAGCGACGCCATGATCGAGATCTATTATGATGGCGAAGTCTGGGTGCCAGAATTAGCATCCTAAACATGTTCTGGCACCGTCAGTCAGGAAACCAGCGTCCCTGACCAACACTTCGAGTAATGCCTATCCAACTGGGTCACTAGATGTCTGGTGTTCAGCGAACTAAGACACACTTTCTCGGCCGCTGTGAAGGTGAACTCATGTGTGACGCGCGCATTGCACGCTGAATAGACGTGCAAGGATGTTCAATTGCACACTCACGGACATGACAGAATTTTGATACACACAGCAACGGAATTTACGCACATTCACATTTGCAAACACACGCACAGTTTACAAATAGACGTGAGTATAGACCTGAATTTACACGAATGTATATATGAACCTTCATATCATCTTCACGCTGCTTGTTGAAAGTTCTCAAGCACCAGCTGCACCGCAAAACCACAGGAAACCTCTTAACTCAAGGACTAAAGTATCTTTAAAC
>NC_051410.1:16346386-16346656 GCF_015228065.2 Penaeus monodon
TTATTATTGGTATTTTAATTTATTCCATTTCTCGCAATGTCGCTAGGTATCGTTCAGCGATACCTAGGCGGGAATCTTGTATATATTCTTCGTTGTCTTGTTCTCTAGATCGCAGATCATTAGACTAAAGGTGTCTCCGCAGAAGCACCCATTAGAGAGCAAAACTGCAGTTCTTTTAGATGCTTCCTTCAGGTCGGCGGCGGCCATTTGCCAGATATTCTTACCTCAGCCAAGATCACAGTGGACCAAACCAGGAAATATTTCCGTATT
>NC_051410.1:16347225-16347544 GCF_015228065.2 Penaeus monodon
AAGCGCCTTACCGGTGCCCGCACGCGACACCCAAATACCTTGCCGAGCCTTGGTGTCTCGTTACACTCTCGAGTATCATGTGTACCCAGAATCGCCATCTTGTTTACGGAAGTCTGTCTTCACCCCAATCCTTTCTTCTGCTCCCTCTCCCTATTTACGCTATTTCTGCTCTTTCTTGCTTTCCTCTCTTCACGCTCTGTCGGCATTTGTAAGCGATCAGGGACGCCCTCGGTCTAATAGGGAATAGGTGGTGTTGTTAAGACGAGGAGGATTTTTTTTTTCACGTGAGATAAGATGTGAAGGTAAACGCTTGGTTCTA
>NC_051410.1:16348125-16351730 GCF_015228065.2 Penaeus monodon
TTTCATCTTCAACCTTCTCTTGATTAGGGTGTTCTTGTACCAACGAATGACGTCACGTTGGAAACAATGGCAGTCGTCTGCCATTGTGATTGGCGGAAACAACCGGAAGTATTGTCTCTTTTTACATTTCTCTTTGCACGCGCGTTGGCCCGATGATCGTGACGCACCTCTGTAGCAACGCGTGATAGAGTCAATGCAATGCTTATTATATAGTTATCATGACGCAACACGATATCACAGATGAAAGTCGTAGCGATCACCAGACTGAATATGATTATGAACGGACGAACATTTTTTTTTCTTAATTTTAGCGAGTCCGTTATAACTAATCCGGTAATTAGCAACCGTTCAATAAATGTTCTACCCGCAATGTTGATTTCAGGTACAGAACTGGTTCCTTTCACGTGGTTCCGCCTCTGTCACATGGTGGTGGTAACGGTATTGCCAGCCTTGGAAAAAAATAATAGATTATCAGCACATTTTCTTAGCCATTTCTTAAGAAAAAAAAAAACTCATTTAGAGGCGTGTGTCTTTTCTTTTAAATAATGCTATATGCAATAGTATTCAGGCATATATGATATCGGTACAACAAATAAAGTTAATTTCAAAACTGGCAACTTCAAGGTCCGTGTACTCAAGTCACAGCAGAATGCTTCGGCGCACAGTCTAAATTTAGCATGTATTGCGGTTAAATACCCCTGGCCGTTATGTATAATAACCTATTGGTATCCATACCCATTTCTCTCTTCATCTAAATACCTTATTAACATCGTTTTCAGTACTTTCTCTTTGTCATCTACATCAGCCCATCGTTCGTGACGTAAGACTGTAATTCCGGGAGGTTTCACCCCCACGCCAAGCCACCGCCACGCTGTCTGCTGTCGAACTAGCACTTTTTGGGTCACTTTTTTAGTACATTTTAAACCCCCGCAGCGATGCCAGTGGCCGTGTTGAAGGTGCAACTGCGAGCACATGCTGTTGGGTTTGCAATGATGGTCCTTGCGAGGCGCGGTAGGGTGATGTAGCCAATTGAAGCTGCACTCAAGAAGGATTGGGATGACTCGTGTCTTGTGAGGAATTAGGGTGAATCGACGTAGTGGGAGGAAAAGAAGGATGTTTATGTTAACAAAGGGTGGGAGGAAAGGGAGAAAACAAGTGGTTCCCTCAGTAAAAAAACAAAGCTTATATTAATGCTTGGACAATTTGAAGTTAACAGAAATACAAGATATGTATATACTCTGCAGGTACTTCTTAATTTCATACCAAGGCTTTCCGTGAAATGAAATACCAGTAAAGAGTCAGCACTGACGTATAAAAGAGAAGGGGATGCTCATGCGAAAAAAACATGATATAGAAGATGCTTAGAAGCAGTCCACCACTGCCATGAGCGAAAAGGGAAAGTGTGATGAGTGACACAAGCTCCGGAGAGGAATTGTGAGGTGTCGGTGGGGGAGGAGATAGCACAAGGAGTGTATATTTACGTCTTAGAAGCCCGCTAGCGTGAGTGGGTGGGGCGAGAGAAGGCTAGAATCGAAGGGAGGGAGGGAGGTGGATGCGTGGGTTGAGGGAGGGGGTGTCTGGCGGCCGTGTGGGTTTGGGGGCTGGTGGGGGTCAGGAGGCCATGTTACCAAACGGCACAAGAGTGGGCTTTGTTTTGAGATGCAAGCGTCTGATGCTAGGGGTAGACGATACTATTTTGATATGCGGTTAAAGTGTAGATCCACGCACTCTGTGAGGGGAGAGTGAATGCCATCTTTCAGATCAATTTAATGATTAAAAAGCTGATTTTCTTTGTTTTATACAATTATTCTCGCATTGCAGTCAATTTCCGGTATTGATCATTTATATGGCACAATTTATAATGGACTCGTATAAGACAAAGGTTTGTCATAGAGAGTTCCCTAAATACTTGTAAAGACCAAGGAAGCTGGAACAAAGATGCCGAGGAGGACAAGAGAGAAGCGCCTCTTATGGTACTCTTAAGGTCGCTACTTACAATATTTTATTATTGTGTTCCAAATGTGCCGTTACATTGTGCACCTTAAAGTTTCGGCCTTGATTATATATACACACTTTATAAGGTAAAAGTGAATGACACATTCTCCAGCAATTAGGAAGTCTTACGTGATCAAACGTTCTGAGCTCGGATATTAAAGCTCTGTTAGTTTTATAGGTCATAGAAGGATGTTTTCATTTGATCATCACAGTTTATGTTTGCAAAAATGCAACAGAATTCAATAATTTTACCATTTTTATATTGTGCGTGGGGTATATCGTAATATGCCGATACCTGTCTGGAATTATTAGAGGCGGAACTATACAGATAAAATAATCTCTCCTAAATATTTGTAAATTAGTGTGTTATCAGTTTTGTAACTATGTCTGAATTCCCTTGTGAGGCCATCCTTTCTGAAGCTTGTAACCTAAATAAAAGATATTTTAGGATATGATTACCAATGCTTGCATATATTTTGTTTAAAGAAACATTTTGTTTGGCTGGTCTATTAATTAAATGAAAATAATTATCTGCATGTTCTTTACTGATTGGCTTTGTTATAGGCTCACTAACAATGAAGCCTGACTTCTTACGTAACGTCAAAGTTGCGTCGCTTCTCTTGTACACGTGGCACATACGCTTTAAATCCCAAGCCGAAAGGTGAATAGAAATTTGGCAACCATTGCTTCCAGCTGTAAAGCAACCAATCAGACACGGCAAGGGTGCTTCTGCTAGCCAATCAACGAAAGCGTTTATTGTGACGTCACACCTGTAAACACGGAACAGCTGATGGGTCCACGCTGGCTCAGATAAACAAAGCGACGCTTCAGAGACAGACGTCCAGAACTGCGTGGAAACTTCGAGACTTCTCTAGATTTCTCCTCAAATTTTTATATATAGGAATTTTTAAAATTCACTTTTCAGAAGGTGCGATATGGGATAGGGAGTTCCAGCTTATTTTATGAGTGTTTTTAATTTGAAGACACATCTAAAATAAGAAAAATATAGTTATTGATCGCTCAAGGCTAGAGACGAAGCTTTGCAGAGAACGGAGTTTACGTCGCAGCTGAGCCGTAGTGACAAGTGAATTCTTGCAGGGTGAAATCTTGTTATGAATTCGAAAAAGCCACGATAATATATGTTCATGTTTTCATTCTTAATATATGGAGGCTCGATTTATTTTTAGAATGTAATTTGTGAGTAATGGTACTCTCAACCTCAAGTGGAAGTGCATTTTTTCTTTTACTTTGTTCCAAAATATATAGTCATTACAGTGGGTTGTAAATATCCTTTTTTATATACTACATTGTGTAGCATTAAAAGGATAGTGCGAAGTAGGAATGATTAGCATGTGAAAAGTACCTAGGTATTCATTAACAAAGCTTTTTCTCATTTCAGGAGGCTCCATTTGTTATTTATAACCCAGTCATGGGAAGCACAGAGGAAATAACAAAAATGAGGTCTGTGAAGAAGAAATTGGATATGGAGGGTGAAGAATCTGATTCTTCAAAGTCAAAGGGAACATCAGGTGATGCAAGTCCAGACCCCTTGGAACATGGAATTGATGATGACTTGAAGCCACTAGCAGAAGGAGAGGCCAAGAACTCAA
>NC_051410.1:16351765-16352728 GCF_015228065.2 Penaeus monodon
GGGGCCTGTAAACCAAGAGACAAGTCTCCTGAGGGAATAGATGTTCAAGGTGCTCGCTTTCGAAATGATAGTGAGAGCTCATCGGAAAGTGGCAAATCTCCAAGTTCAGAGCGCATGAAAAGGTAGGACATGATTGTATTTAGTATATTTTTAACCATTAAGTTAATGCTCTTCTGAAACCTGGGAAATGTAAGACTGCTTCAGTAATGACTGTTTTCTTGGTAGCAAATATTTTCATCAGAGGGAAGTATTTGAAGTTCATGTACATTGGTGAAATTCACCCGTCATATCATATTTGCACCTGCATCATTATATGTATTTTTTATATGAATTTATGCAACATATACAATAGAATAAAATTGATAGATGTATTTTCCATTTTATTGCTATAGTGACATGTATATTATATATTTAATTTTCATATTTATTTCTGTAAAAAGTGTACATGATTGCTTGTGATTGGAAGCCACTTCTCTATTAGGAATGAATGTCTAAGTTATGAAAAAGGGAAAAGGAAAATATAAGCAGGAATCCTAAAAATAACTTTCCTTTTTTCATAAGTTGATAAGAAAAAGAGGAAACTAGATTAAATATACAGACTTGTATTAAAATGCAGTTAACCTAGGAAGTCTATTCTCTTAAAAGATCTATTGTTTATAGGAAAATTTGAATACATTTTCTTCAACAAACCATCAGCAAGGGACTTTAATGTATGTGATATGTGAAGTATATAGAGTTCCTTAATGCTTCATCTTTGTTGTGGACTGGGATGAATTTTTAAAATTCCAGAAGAACTGTGTAGTTGGAAATCTAAAGATTCATAAATCAGCCAACATCTAGACATACAGTTCCTAAATGTAATGGTGTAACCTAATTGACACTATGTGCTTTATTTCTTCTTTTTGAAAAAGTTTGGTTTCCTTGCTTCAAGTATAGTTTTATGTAGTTTTTGTAATTCGGCAC
>NC_051410.1:16352778-16353056 GCF_015228065.2 Penaeus monodon
AGTCTGTTGCTTTAAGTATTATTTTGTGAGTTATATAGATTTTGCCATCTTTTTGTTTCCTTTTTTTTTTTTAAACACACCTAGACTAAGTCAGTGGTAAATTATAGTAAAGAGTATTTCACCCCCTCATCATTAATCATCAAAACTTCACAACAGATCACCCTACGAGATTCCTTGGCTTGGCTCGATGTTTGCCAGTCCCCATGTTTTCCGCATAATTGGTGCTGGCATTAAAAGGTTTCAAAGAAATGGAAGGGTTTGTTTAACTTGTGAACTAG
>NC_051410.1:16353100-16354397 GCF_015228065.2 Penaeus monodon
GCGTAGCTAGTTTTCACGGTGTGCTGAGAGGAGTAATGAGCAGCCATGGGAGGAACATTGAGTGATTTTCCATCATGACTGATGGAAGCTTTAGATCTGACAAGCCATGGCTGTTGGTTGCAATGCTCTCCACACCATTTGCTCTGATTTTGTTTTCAGCAAGGAGAATGAGTGGACCCTTGTTTGCTAGTTCCATGGAAGGTGATAGCCAGTTATATATTCATAGGCATTGATTTGATATATAATCTAATAGACTGCATTGGTGTGCATTTTATTTGGATAGTTTTTTTTGAAGTAGGCAGAAAGTATGTAATTAAGCATTCTCTTATCATATTGTCTGGAATTGACATTCTAGTTTCCTCAGACACTGAGCAATAATCATGCAATACCTGGTAACTCTACATCGTGACTTAAAAAGTCATACATGTTTTCTCACATCAAAAGTGTATATTCACTGTGTGAATATCAGAAAATTTGAATGGCATAATGTTGCATTTTGTTACTGATTTCTTGAGTAGTATTTTGTGTGTTTTCTGCATTTACAGTCACCTAATATACAGAAGCATCATGGGTTTGTTAACTTTTCTAAATGCAGTGACTTTAATAAAAATAATACATAGTATTTGGCATGGTTGTAAATGTTTTAGAAATGTGCATGACTTCCTTAAGTAATTTGTATAAACACAGTATTTAGGGATAAGTATAAGCACATGTGTGACAGAATAACAGCTAAAATGTAATAATTAATTTGTTAGGCGTTGGTTAGGTTATCTTGAGATTTGATTAATCCCTTTTTGGTGGCAAGCAGAAGTAGGAAGTCTTTATTTTGGTATTCACAGATTTTTCTTTGAGCAGTTTTGTTGTGTTTCTTCATATGCTGTGTTGGCTTTGTTTGACATTAGTGCTATAACACAAGAGGAGGTGACTAAACTTATATAAAGGGAGCTGAGGCCTTTTTTTCTCATATTGTATATTTAAGTTACAGAGATATAGCAGGTACTGAAGGACTGAAGAAGAGAAAAAAATGTGAATGTGCCACAAAAGAGTCAGTTATACACATTATGTTTTAACATGATCTCACTTTTAATAATTACAGTGCCATTTTAGTTGTGCTTGTGCCTTTCACTGCAGAATAATGTATGCAATGATGCACTCAATCTTTTTTTCAGGGCTGTAACAGGAATTCTTTCAGATTATATAAATTCTAGACTGTACTAACATTTAAAGCCATAGTATGGAAAAATGCAGCAGCTCCCTTTACTACATTTGTTTTCATGGAAATGCATATTTCTAATGC
>NC_051410.1:16354690-16357298 GCF_015228065.2 Penaeus monodon
TGACTTTCTGACGATGATATTGTAGTGCAAGTTATGACACTCTGGATACTTAATTGTCAGGGATATCAATATCAGAATTTTCTTTACACCAGGCAACGGACTGTAAGTGGCTCGTCCCCAGTTCAAAACTTCATCTTCCCGGGCGTTGCAGCATCTCCTCCTAAATTCATGTCCTTAGAGGAAGTCATGAAAGCAGCAAAGGGAGTTAGCAACATGGTACTTGCACATGAGATTGCTGTAGACAAGAATTTCAAGCTGGAGAAGTTTGAACCTCCAGATAACAGTGTTGAGAAGCAGGTAAGGCAGGGTAACTCTCTCTCTTTTTTTCTTTATGTTGGAGTATATCTGAATACTCCTAGATTTTACATTAGCAAAACTGATGATTAAAAACAAATTAAAAGTTCTTCCATTTTATACGTGACACTTGGGAAGAAGTGAAAGCCATCATAAGCCACCAAAAGGACAGTCTGTTGTTTGTAAGCTGCATTGTAATTAAAGAGAAACAGTAAAGGATTAGCAATCAACTTTATAAATGTAAAAAGCTTTATTGTTGTATTGTGCTAATCCTACAGCTGTTTTGGTTCATGTGGCAAAATGTATATACTGATATTGATGTATTGTAGTTTCAACATTTTGTCAGAATGTCTAAAAATTAATTTCTTTGTATAATAAGAAAAGTTATCAGAATTGTTTTTGCAGTGAAGGGACCCAATTTGGAATTTCAATGTAGTTCTTCTCTACAGTAAAGGATTAATGCCTTACTCTGTTTATACATTTTATCTTAAAATGGCTGACATAACTATGTGATTCAGAGTAAAAGGGTGATATCTTATTCTGTGTATGCATACATTATAAGAAGGTTGACATTGCTATTTGATTCTGAGCGTGATTTATACTCTAGATTTCACATTTTGTTCCACTTTCTTTAGGTTCGTGATGTGATGCACAAGGCCTTCTGGGACCAGTTAGCAGAGCAGCTATCCCAGGAACCTCCATCCTATGAACAGGCTTTGATATTGCTCCAGGAAGTCCGGGATAACCTTTTAGACATCACCCTTCCTCACCACACTCGTTTGCGACAGGAAATATCAGACACCTTGGATGTTGATTTAATCAAACAGCAGGCAGAGCACGGTGTATTAGATTTTAGTCAGTAAGTAAAAATTGGCAGCTATTTGTTGTAACTTAGCTAGTCTTTGTGTTATGAGATATCCTGTGTTACAGGGGTATTTGTAAATTCCATCTGAACAGGTTTTTATGTGAGGTTTTTAAAATACTTAATTTATTTGCCTTTTTGTGTTGGAAATGGGAAAAAAACAGGTAGGAAAGAAGGGAAAGAGATTACTAGTAGAAATTAAACAAGCGAGAAGTCAAACATATGTTGCAATTAAAATTACAAATATATTTTCATTATAGCATCAGAGGCAATTTATCATGAAAAAAAGAGCAAAGGAAGTTCTTATTACTAACAGGCTTCAAATACTTTGCAGGTACTCACAGTATGTACTTTCCATTATGGCTCGTCTCTGTGCTCCTGTCCGGGATGAAACTATTCGTAATCTTATGAGAGAAACAGAAATTGTTACAGTGTTCCGTGGTGTGATGGAGACCTTAGACTTAATGCGTCTTGATATGGCAAACTTCACTATACAGCAAATCAGGCCTCACATCATTGCACAGGTATGTATAGCAGCTTGGCTATTTTGTAGTTTTCCTTAGTGCATGTTCTTTGACTTGCTAGTTGTTGAAGGTTCTGTTGTAAGGGAAGGGGGATCTGTTAGATACCCAAACTAGTTAAATGTGTTGTGATTGTAAGAGACTTAATATATGAGAAACAGAAAACTGTATATTTAAGCTTAAATTTGATTTAATATGATTTATATTTATCTAGCTTATATGGATAATCTCTTCATCTACAGAGTGTAACTTATGAGAAGAAGAAATTTGCTGAGTTCCTCAAGACACAAAATGATGGCCTGGAGTTGACGAGAGATTGGCTTATAAACCATGTTAGAGAAGATGACATTGAAGGGGCAGATGAACTTTCGATGAGAGGAATAGTAGGATCGGTCATCAGTCGAGCTTACTTGGAACTCCTGTCATGGTCGGATGAGAAGCTGTTACCAGAGGTAGACTGAATGATTGAATTATGTTAAAGCTACCTTCACATAGTAATAGTTTTCTTACTAATTTATTTACTTCAGGTATTGTTTAATGATATCTTACAAGCATAACATGTAACATATATATTATCTAGTTCATATATAAGTATATGTCTTCTTATTTTTGGTTATCTGAAGCATTGATTTGCCTTTCAGACTGTGGTAATGGATGGAGGCAGAATCTTCGAGCTTCGTGACCGCCTCAGCCAAGTTTGCATCCTGGGTTCAGTGTTGCTGGTCACCATGTCCTCAGTGGGACCCATGATCAGTCAAGCAGATGCTTTCAAGCTCAAACTAAAACGAAATCTCTGCATCATTCTCGATCCAGCTCTGTCAGATAGGTATGATTTTAACCATTGAAGTTGGGAGGGGATATATAATTATATGTAGGTGCATCTGCTGTAATTTTGTTTACACATAAATGGCATTAGTCACCAAGGAAAAAT
>NC_051410.1:16357522-16358558 GCF_015228065.2 Penaeus monodon
TGCATGTACACAGCACCAATGTGCTATTCCTCTGTTGATTGTTACTAAAAGATGTTTGAGTATTTGGCCAGTATAAGTGAGTGCTTAGTTCAGAAAATTGACATATTCTAAAAACTGCAAAATTATATTAATTTCATTTTATATTATCAACCATCTTTTGACACTGTTATTGGATTATGTGTAGGGCTAATCTACAGAATTAGGTGGCCTTAATGCTTTCCCGAGAATAAAGGTATATCAGACTGTTTTTACCTAATGCTCTCCCGAGAATAAAGGTATATCAGACTGTTTTTACCAAAGGGAACCAATGATTATTTCAAGTACTATGCTTTCATAATTGATTTCCCCACTTGTTTCCCTTGTGTAGGTTATTGTAAATGGACATTGTTATTATTAATGTATTTATTCCTATACTTTTACTCTTGCATATCCATAGCGAGACCATGGCACTGATGGAAAATATTGCTGAACAAGTGGTGAAGGAGGTTGAGGATCACCTGAGTGAAAACGAGAAGCCACCTCTTCCGGCATCAGCAAAGGTTGCTCTAAAGTCACAAGTCCTCGAGATTAAGAGCCCAGACCATCGCATTAGAGCTCTCATAAGTAAGCATTGCAATTAGCAGTTCGTAATTTTTAACCAGGTTGACATTGGTGTTCATCATAATTTATTGTAATTGCAGCCATCATATTTGTAAATGTCAGTGTTACTTTAGAGCTGTTAAACTCTAAGTGTGAGGAATTCAGTGTGAATTTAAATATAAACAGGAATCAGTCAGTCAATTCTTTCACTGTGGGAGGACTAATCCAATTTTCTCCAACAGTGAAGAGAGCAATGGAGTTCATTGGCACCCTGCTGAGTTCCACCACAGCCCGCCCAGTGCAGATGCCCCCTGGACTCTCAACTCTGCAAGAAGAGCTAGCAAACATCTGTGGCACTTTGCTCCGTCTTGTCACACACAACAGAAATGTCTTTGGGGAATATTATTCAGATATCATAACCAACCACATAAAGGCTAAGAAAGAATATGTTCAGTCA
>NC_051410.1:16358652-16360596 GCF_015228065.2 Penaeus monodon
CATAGTTCTGTGATTGAAATTAATGATTGAATTTGTGTGAAAGGGAAAAATTTGTGAGGTAAACATGAATGTACAGTTATATATTATATGTACATATACATTAGATAAATTCATTTCATGATAACAAACATTAGTGATAAAAGTAAAATGTGCATCTTAAACATATGCTGCATAAAAATGAATCTCAGATCAGGTTAACAATCAATTTCCAAAATATACAAACAAGAACACAGTTGAAGTATGAAATGTACTCATCCATTGATTAATGTAACAGACTTCATCATAATTGACAATGCATTGTAATAGAAATATGTTCATTTTAGATGTAGTTTTTAGACGAAATTGTTTAAGTAAATGTAAAACAAAAAAATGAAAATTAAACAAGGCACTCAAGAAACTAAGCAAAAACAATTGCACAAAAGATGTAAAAGACACTTTCAGGATACATAACTTTGAAATTATCACAGACCCTGAAATTGAAGTGAGTGACAACAGTTTTACCTTTTATTACATATTACTTTTCAATGCTTCTAAGTCCATTTGTAGGCATCCAAGGTGCAATTTTTTTATTGCTTTGGTGCCAGATGGAATATGAATTTCCAACAGCTGTCTGTAAGAGTCATGCTATGTGTTGAAGAACGATGGTCCAAACCTACTGAACTAGAACAAAATTGGTTCAAACCTACTGAACTAGAACAAAATTGGTTATGTTGTTTTATTCTGCTGTAGTGTATGAAGCATTGTGCCAAGATAGGAAGAGGAAAATGTGCTATATGTGACAGGCTGAATAGAAAATTCTGTAAATATACAAATATTAAAAGATATATATAAAAGAAAAGAAAAAAAAGTTAGTCCAATCCAAACTGCTAGAAACAGGAACACCCCAGTGCAATGAAATAAAGGTGTAGAGTCTAGATCGGAAGAGAAGGATATCTAAAGGTTTATACCATATATTATGGGAAAATGAAATTATACAGAAAATGAGACAAAATTGATTAATACAAGAACCAATCGGTGAATTTTCTGACTTGATAGAATAGGAAAAAATGTGTATGGTGTACTTATGTACCTCTGTATTATTCTTACCATTTAATGTTGTCATTAATTAGGATGGTGCATTTCTGTTCAGCAGTCACAAATGGATGTAAGAATATCTCTGCTGGTATTGAGTGGGATGCTTTGCTTCTTCATTCCATTGGATATAAAATAAAAGGTAAAAATTGAGGAATGCTTATTTAGGGCCTTTGACAGACTATATACTCATTCCTGTTTTTTTTTTTAAATTATTATTTTAGGTTTACATTTGATGTGAGGTAAAATTTGAAATCTTATTTACGATATTCTGTATTGTGTGTATTGGATAGCTTCTTGGATTGTTTGTATTAGTGAGAATGAGGATTTGGTGTAATCTTAAGGATAAGCAAGTTGTTGTACAGTATTTTTATAATATAGATTCATGTATGCCCATATCTGGCCGGAGATGGAGCAGACATTAATGCAATATTTTTAAGGTGGTTAAGCCTTGCATAATTTCATTTTTTAGTAACAGTGTACTAACATAGTATGTCTTTCATATTTAGTTTCTCTTATCTTCTAAAAAAATACAAATGTGATATTGTTAGTGAGGTGTCCACCCTAAAAAGAAAATTGACCACATTCTGTATTATGTTTATGGTGGACTGGCTGTATGGATGATGTGTAGAGTAAACTTGGGTGTTGTGGTTTATTATGTATAACATGTCAACAGGTCTGCAATCTCATGTATATTTTTGTTTTTCATGACAGCAGTCAAGGGCAGGCTTTAAGGAATACTTGTGCTCTCTGAGGGACGAAGGCAACAATAACCTAAAAAATATTAAAAATTCTGCTGATATAGGACAGCACGAAGAATTCTGAAATATTGTGGTGTGTAAATTGACTAACCATTAGTGCCTGTTACTGGCC
>NC_051410.1:16360742-16360958 GCF_015228065.2 Penaeus monodon
TAAGTGTACCCAAGATCTTGCTTAACATTAAGAAAATGAGATGTCTTTGTCATAAGGCATATGTTAATTTTGATATGTCAGGCAGTAACACTCCTATAACCTAGTCAGACTGTATGATGCATTAAACTTCAGACAAACCTGGAAAATTTGATTAGAGAAAGTCCTGTACTGGTATTGTGATATGCTTTATGTATTTATAACATTAACATTAAAGGA
>NC_051410.1:16360978-16362129 GCF_015228065.2 Penaeus monodon
AAAGAAAAGTTCAGTCATGGTAAGAGAAATAAACTGCAGTTGTGCAAAAGGAAGTGAATATCAATGAATTTTATATAAAGATAGATTCAGTACAACAGATCTGTAACATGAAATGCAAATGTTTTAATGCAAGTATGTTAAATATTTAATTTGACTGACTGCTAATGGGGAACTTCAGAAATTCCCTTGAAGATCTGGTAACTTTTCATCAGTAATTTACTCCTTATCATATATATGTGGGGCATGAAGAAGAACTAACATTTATTGCTTAATTTATATATCCTTTAAATTACCTTGTCTTGCATCTAGACGTGGGTCACAGACTGTCAGCTGCTGCAGACAGTCAGTATAATCTTTTAAAGCAGGCTATATTTAACCTTATTCAAGCACTAAAAGGATAATGAAAGAGGATGTGAAACTTGAAAACGTATAATGTATTTTAGATACAAAATAGCAAGTCTCAACAACACTTACTGGATCTGGTTTATGTTCATATTTATTTGTACCTAGGCTTTTGCAGGTGGCTTACTCAACTTGATCTTTACAGATGAAAATAATATATTTTGAAGAAACAACAATGAGCAATTGTAATGGAAGACTTCATAATGATTCGCTTTTCAATTCTCAAATATCTTGTGCATGTTACTGTAACGTAAGTGAAAGGATGATGATAATTCAAAGGTGCAGTACTGTGTGTAGCAGTTGCTTTCACACTGACACTTTCTTCCTTTTATTTAAATCATATTACTATTTTTGTAATCATTATATATAAGGTAAGTGAATCCAGTTTTAAAGAACAAAACTTTTGCATTTTGTTAGTGTTCCATGAGCACTGTATTGAGCACATGAAATCAGGGTTGTTGAGTGAATAATTAGAAAATTGATAAGAGTGCATCTGTATGTGTCTGTAACTGAGCATGTATATACATTTTGGTTATGTTATGTAGGAACATATTTTTTCTCATCATTAAATCTTTCATTTTATACCATTGTTCATTTTGTGAATCCTATGGCCTTTTTTAAACTTTTATACCAGCATGGGTGACTGTTTCCTTTTTGTGGGAGTAAATGGTATATATATGTAAATTTAACCACCATATAAGAACTGATACTTAACTATAAATATATACAGTTCAACTTATTATGAACTT
>NC_051410.1:16362173-16362287 GCF_015228065.2 Penaeus monodon
TGTTTACTCTCTTTCTTTCCTGGGAGAACAAGTAATAGTTCTTTTAAGATGATTAGTTAAGTAATCATGAGTGAAGTCTATGCATGACAAAATATAGACCTTTATAAAAACTAC
>NC_051410.1:16362402-16362800 GCF_015228065.2 Penaeus monodon
CCTTTTACATGTCAGATTCATGACTGCAGTATGTTGGTTTCCATTATCATTGGGAGATAAATCAGCATAATTGTTGGTGTTTGTCTCCTTAGTACATACTATAGATTAGGATTGTAAACTTGAGTCCTACTAGCCTTACCAGACTGGAACCAGACAAAATTTTGGTATTATTATTATGAGCAGTTAAGATTCTATAGCTTATGATGGCTTTCAAAGTTTCTTTAAACATATATATGTAGTTATGACAATCAGAAAGGATTCTGAAGTCAATCAGGTATATGTAGTCAGGGAGTGTAATTATAATATAACAAGACGGGAGGCTGGGAAAGTCAATGTTGGCTCAGGGACAAGAGCTACTAAGTCTTGGTAGAATCCTACCCTTTGCATGAACTGTCCAC
>NC_051410.1:16363965-16364506 GCF_015228065.2 Penaeus monodon
TCAAGATACTTTGTCTCCTTATTTACAATAAGGTACAGGATGCCAATAGAATATGAGAAAATCCTGTAAAATTATATATTGCTACTTTTGCAAAGCCTCAGAATTTAAAAGATTCACTCTTCAAAGAAGAGAGCATGTCACTGGCAATATATTTTCCAGACATTACCAATGGAGTGTTCCTTATATCTGGAACAGATATTGATTCAGATTTCTCAAGTGTGGATGAGTAAGAAACTACCTTTTCCTTTAAAATAAGTCAAAGCTTGTTTCAATTTTCAATCTGATATGGCATGACAGCGAATATTTCCACTCAAGTAAACTAACAAGTAAAACAATATCTGAAAGCAATATCTCACGGACATATAGGCTATCAGTTGTTTTGCAATTGACCAAATTCAAATAATAAAATAAATAAATGCCTTATAATAATAAAAGACCTGATCAGAGAATCTAATGTTCATCCAAAATTAAATATATTCACAAGATGCATTAGTAAAATGTTCACTGAAGTAACTAAATAACAATAAAACACATGCTTAGC
>NC_051410.1:16366554-16369571 GCF_015228065.2 Penaeus monodon
TATTAAATAAAATAAATTTAAATAAGTATTAAAATAGATGACTTAAGGCATGTGCAAAAAGACATTGATAACAGCACATGTAACTTCAGCATTTAGTATATTTGTATATCTATTACTAATCTGCAGTATCATTCCTATAAGAGGTATTCTAAACAAAATGCTTCCTCAATTCTGAAATTTATTTAAAAATTACACCATAAGCATGTTTACAGAAAGAACAATGCCTGGTAACCATAACAAATATACTTTGATATCATTCTGTAACACAACAAAAATTTGGGAATCATCTGCCACAATTCAAGGAGAAAAGATGGCTCAGTGGTTTGACTTCCTAAACTCTCTTAAGCCTTACCCTCTCTTCACCACCCCCACTTTTAGCCAATGGTCTAGAGCAGATGTGACAATAATTTCAGCTTCTTCTTTCCTTATATTACTTATGACATTTCGCACACCTTCCACAGATGATGTTGCAATTAACGGTCGTCTCTGATGGATGAGCATTGCTACAATCACAAATGACAGGACTCTAAATGCACCAGCAAAGATTTTATCCAGTATTTTCTCAATGGCTGTCTCTGGGAAGATATCACAGAAAAGGCTGAAGCACTGATGTTTCAAGAGACTGCTGGAGAAGAGACCCATTTTAAACAGATGGAGGTGGAGGTAGTCATTTTCCTTACGTAACATGCCAATGGCATCTTGGATAGCATCTAAGATAGCCTGCTCATTCTTTAGCAGAAGTGACCAGATGGAGGCACAGACGTGGTAGATATCTACAGGAGTGTCGAAGAAACAAGACACCTTTCTTGCGATGGCTATGAAGTGTTGGTTTTGTTTTGTTCGTAACTGCTGTCTGATGTCAAATAGAAGTTTGGCTTCACTCATCAACCACATCAGGAGGTAATGCTCTGGAAGAGGTATATCTGACCAAGGCTTATTTCCTGAAGCAAATTTAGTGTTACTTGCATTTCCATGGCAGTCGTGTCCATTGACTGTTTCTTCCCCTAGTGTAGCAACATTTCCAAGACCCAAAGATTTAAGAGCACGCCAAAGTTCTTCAAACATGAGGGCCTGTTGCTGCCCCACATACTCTTGAGACTCAGCATAACGAGGAGTGATGCCAAGCAAAAACTTCCAGACCAGTGTCCGATTTGTAGCAGGAACTATGGACCGCTGTGCAAAATTTGCAAATTTTCTCTCATTCAATGGTTGTTCCTTTAGAAGGGCTTCTACAGCACGCTTCTCCTCCACCTCTCTTAGTCCAACCTTTTCATAAAACTGACTTCTAAAATTCCGTTCATCAACCATTTTGTCAGTAATATACTGACGACATACCAAAAAGTAAATTAATGTAATTCAAATCTCATACATATAACACACACTTTATCTTGCAATTTAGAAAGCAAGAACTGCAGTAGAGAATCACTATAGTCCCAAGTTATTTGACAAGGTATCACAATCAAAATCTAATCTAAGTTACTTCTTTTAATCACTTTCATAGCTATTTTCCTTGCCATCTTCCTGCTTTCCTTCCGTCAAAGCTGCTGGACCAGTGATGTTACTGAGATCATCAAACTGACTACACAAAGTACTCAGTTGTGTCTGGATTGTGGACATTACCATCTTCTGCTGTTTCTGGATCTCAAGAACTTCGTCAGACACTTGCATCAACTCGCTACGAAGGCTCTGGACATTGCTGATAAGTTCTGTTGGGACCTGAGGATGATTAGCACTATTAGTAACAGAATAACACTTACCACATAACATCAATAACACAGTTGAATTTCTCTTCTACAAATCCAATTGCACATTCTATTTTTTTTTAGTAATTTTTTGAGCATGGTTACCTTTTCATATAATTTTATCCAATATATACAACAAAGTGGTCTGATTTTGTTAGAACATTAAAACAAAATGGACTCAAATTAAACATTTTCAAGAAACTTGCATATCTGCCACTGGCTTCTCCACCTATAGCACTCTAAGAGAGTCTGAAAAACATCAAATACTAATATTCTGGCACGATGGAGCCTGTAGGTCTCACTATTAATTTGTCATTAGTAATGAAACTCCTCATAGTTCTTCTTGTTCTTTCCTAGAGTGCCAGAAGTGAGGAGGCCGGACACTGCACAGCTAATGGGTTTGACTTAAGATTCTGAGAAAATGCAGCTAATATGATGATACGAAAGAGTGCTATTCTGAAAGCCAGAGTGTTTTGCATAAAAGCCAGAGCGTTTTGTATAAATTTATCCCAAACTGAATAAGATACATCATGAAAAATAATAATTAACACAAATGGAAAAAAAAAGCAAAGGAGATGGAATGATGGAAAAAATAGGGGAGAGAACTAATTAAAAAGGGAAAATATCAAAATACTGAATTGGGGAGAAAAATCTTCATGAGTAAAAAAGGGGAAAAGATATTTAATCTATAAACAAACCTGAGTGTTAGCTGCCTGTGATCCAGCAAGAGTGTTGTACTCCTGGTCAACCTTGCATGACAAAGCAGTCAGTTCACTCTCTGCCTTGCCTAACTGAAACAAGACAGTAACACACTTAATCCACTCAAGAACACTGAAATGTCAATAACAGTAATAATGACAACATTAAGCAAGCCATATCTTGAACTAAAAATACTGGAAATAGAATCATGGATTAATAATCAAGTGTATCATAGATGAGAACTTTCCCTAGCAAATTATACTGAAACACTGTATAAAAAAAAGTCACTGTGGAATATTGAACATTTCTTTTGTTTTTGATAAGACCTATTCTGATGTGTGATTATTATTTTCGTATGGCACATTTACAGGAGTGGGTAACAAATCAGTGATATGCTGCCAGTATCTGTGAATGTGACAGTAATGTCTAATTTTGTAAACAAAAACACTAATGTGACCTCTTATCTGCAAGTGGCATACATCAAATGAATTATGTATTTGCTATTTTGCATAAACTATTTTCCCAACTGAAATCAACATCATATGAAAATATATGACACTACAACTAATACACACT
>NC_051410.1:16370812-16372218 GCF_015228065.2 Penaeus monodon
AAGGGGGGTGGTCCAATCTTGAGGTAGGGCACGTGGGACTTGTGATGGTTTCTTTAATTATTCACTGCATCACTCATCACTAAGGTGTTAAAAAATATTTCTTGAAAAAGGCTTTGAAGAAAACTAGCTAAGATTTTCCCCCTCATAATCATATTGTCTATGTTCTATCAAATCCATTTAAAACTTGTGATCTATGATGGACAGTTTACAATTGTAAGTTTAACTCCATAGTGGCACAGTGTCAGGTAAATGCTGCAACCTCTCATCTTTGTTGGGCCAGAAAAAGACAAAAAAATCATAATCCAAATACGTTCTGGCAAGACAGACCTTGGACTTACCTAACTTGCGATTTGATGGTTTTTACCAGATTACCACCAGGTTCTGATGACTGGCACATGGATTAGTGACATGACATTTGCCTGTTATTCAACTATTTGTGTATTACCATATAATTATCATTTTTATGAATCATTATGCAAAAAATTAATTTAAATTAATTACATTTCAAAACTGCTTATTAACTCAGGGCTGTTCTTCCCCATTCACACAATGTGTATCTGTCTGTTTCTTTCTTTCTCTAATGTCCTCCATTATTTCCACTTACGTTTTTTTCTTTTTCTTTTTTATATTTGGTGTTTCAGTCATCCATCTCACCCTCTGTCTTTTCTGTGATTCTTCTCAATCCTTTCAATTTGTCTTTTGTCTTTCCTTGCTAAATGTCTAGGAAAAAGAACAAAAACAATTTATACAAAGTAAAGGTAAGACTACAACAGTTTATCAATGTCTATGAACCTATCCCCTGGAGAATAAGCGTGGTGGTGCTATGCCGATGTGCCAGCCTAGTGTAATGTTATCAAACAAGTCCAAGGTCTATCTTGTCAAACACATGTTATGGAGGATTTGTTAGCCTTTGCTGGAGTGTCAGAGGAAGCCTTTCACAGTTTTCTGTTGTTTTTCTTATCCACTTTTCCCTCTTTGCAGTTTTATCTTTATCTTTCTTGCCCATCATCCCATTCTGTCACATGAGTAATATGAATGTAATATAAAGCCTTTCTTGTCTTCTTGTCTTGCAGTGATACCCACAATAACTAAAAGATTACATCAATGGTGACAAACTCATGGTTTCACTCCGTTCATACCTTCCTTTTGTGATACTCAAGATGAATTCCACTACTGTAGAATAATATTTATTATTGGCCCATGTAGTTTTATTTACCATGTGTACATTTTGTATACACTGAAATTCATATAGCAAATAAAAAATAAAGAGTTGGAATCTTCCTTTTATTTCTCATTGTGGAAAATGCAATCTATACATGAAAAAGAAATGGCAAAAATGATAATAATAGTAACAGAAGCAACCTTTTTGAGTTAAGCTGCACACCCAATGTCATGTGAGTGTAGGA
>NC_051410.1:16372263-16372337 GCF_015228065.2 Penaeus monodon
TGGAGGGATAGGGCTTTTGCCTTATGTTTAACTGGTTTGTTCCAGTTGGAGGGTTAAGAGATGAAGTAAAGGAT
>NC_051410.1:16372531-16373041 GCF_015228065.2 Penaeus monodon
CTAAAATAAAATGGAATTATGATGCCAACATTGGCATCACAGTATATTCCACTGGCACTTCATGATGCCTAAACTGGAGATGCCGTATAGAACGAATTAACCTATATGAGTACTTGATAGGAAGCTGCAGTTACTTATAAAATGTTTGCATTTGTAGATATTTGTATTTTATGCAAAGTATGATATACTGGCAACACTACATATCTGCTAGTCTCTGGTGGTGAGTGGTCCCTTTTTATTGATCATTCTATGCCTAACATGACTAATTCTAAGGAATCCTGTCAACATAACCACTATATATACTAATTTCTAAAGCATACAGAGGTAATAGATGTGGCATATGTTAGCACCATTTCCCTGCAAATTTGTAAGTTCATTACATGTATGGAATTAGCATGAAATTCTATTTTTTGCAAGCCTAAAAATACATATCATATCTGTGACTTAATTTTATACCAGTTATGGGAGTGTAAATGAAATAAGGGTATGGTCCTTTAACCCGTTATTGAC
>NC_051410.1:16373239-16373554 GCF_015228065.2 Penaeus monodon
AGGCAAGGTTTAAAACTGCTCGAAAATATACTAAAGACACCCATGGGTCTACCAATGATCAGAGCAGTCTCAGAAATTCTGCCTTCATAGTCTCTATGGGTTGTTTCTAAAGATTTACTGAAGTATATCAGTAATAATGAAAATGACACTTAATACAGAAATTGAACCATCTAATAGAGCATAACATTCTAATTCATATTTCTTCTATACCATTTCCATCATAAACTAATAATAAGGGCATTAGAGAGTATGTCAAACTCATTTATCTGGAGCTCCAAGTGCACATTTTCAGCATCAAGAGAAAATGATACAAGT
>NC_051410.1:16373756-16374312 GCF_015228065.2 Penaeus monodon
CATTGCACATGGTTGGTGAGAAAATGGTTTAGGTTTTTATTTTATTTTTTAAATTTTTTCTTGAAATATCATGGAAATAGCAAATAGGTGGACAGCAAGCTCATATCCTGCCAAAAAATTGAATGAAGGTTTCCAATGATCTGCAAGATGGCCCAGCTGGAATTATACCTCAAGAGAAAAAAAAAAATTCTAAATCAGTACTAGATCCAAATATCTGCCCAGGCTCATTCTGCCAGATCATGTGGGGTGAAGGTTTCGCAGACTAGGTAGGGGTGGAGGGAAAGCAGCAGCCTTCCTTGCATACTGTGAAAGTGTATTTGTCTGCGTTCTGTCCCGCCAGAACATATGATATGAAGGTTTTGCAAACCAGATGGAGGTAGTGAAAGGGACTTCTGGGGCTTAACCCTCTAATAATTATGTGCATTGCTGTAGGAATATTATTGATTGATTCTCTTTGATTTTTCACTCTTGTCCTGCAGTGTCCTGCTGAGTATGTTAATTTTTTAGTTTCACACAGCCATCCAATCTTGCAATTATTATTCCTTCTTTCAATTAA
>NC_051410.1:16374640-16375446 GCF_015228065.2 Penaeus monodon
TTCTACTAAGTGGCTGTGGGAAACAAACTATACCAAGTATACAATTCTACATAATCATATAGTTCATAAAGTTACAGGACTTATAACAGGTAGGAAACACGTGTAAACCTTATTCTAAATAAAACTGAATGGTAATTTCTTTCTCGACCTCGCCCATTTTTTTAAGCGTAGGGGTGTACCGGAACATGATAACATTTAAGAAATCAATTTGCTTTTAATGTAAATAAGTTATCTCTTTAATCTTCACACACACCAAACAGAAATAGTACGAACTGCAAATATTAACTCAATTTCAGGAGGATTTTAGCCAATGTCAAGAATAATAAGCTAACAACTGCTGCCCGAGAAACCTTGGAAAAGGGGAAAAGCCAACCGGTATTCTCCCTTAAAATCCCTAAAGAAATA
Organism: Penaeus monodon; assembly: GCF_015228065.2. NCBI lineage: Eukaryota > Metazoa > Arthropoda > Malacostraca > Decapoda > Penaeidae > Penaeus > Penaeus monodon. Next base: position 16,375,046 of record NC_051410.1, read on the forward strand.
CACAATACCTAAGCCTTCCTTCTTACTTACAAGGACCTCAAGTTTCTGAACCGCAGCTTCCATAGTAATATAGCTCTTTTTGCTACGAATCAATAGTAAACTCCAGGTTTTTTTTAGCTGCAAATTCACCTTGGTGCTAAGAAACGGTTGCTGGGCTCTTGTTGTGGAACGTCAAACACTTCAGCTCAGTTTTACATCATAATGAGAGTCAGATTAGTTTATCTATAGCGTCTATTTCTCATGATGAAGTGAAATTTGAGTTTTTAAATAATCAAGCGATTAGTATTTTGGGGGTGCTTACTTAAATAAAAGATGTTCTCTTATCTAAACTTTTGATTTTGCTTATTATCTGCACGAGCTAGAAAACGGGTTCATTGGGGACGTATCCTTTACCTTGATAA
>NC_051410.1:16375520-16375605 GCF_015228065.2 Penaeus monodon
ATGCAAATTAATTGATACTATCTGCCCTTGAACAAACTGAACAATTATAATGCTTGGTACGATGGAAGATTTTTTTTTTTTTTTT
>NC_051410.1:16376711-16376918 GCF_015228065.2 Penaeus monodon
ACTGCGGTATACTCTCATTAATTAGAGAATCATAAGCAATGCCCACACAGGCGCACTTATATTGACAGAGTAGACTATCTGTCACCCCAAGAGTCACACAGGGTCTCGGGACCACTCCTTTGCATTAGACGGACGGGGCTTCTGCGGAAAATGCGAATAGCAAGCCAGGAGCGACCAGTTCCCATTATACATATGCGGAAAAGACTA
>NC_051410.1:16378947-16379097 GCF_015228065.2 Penaeus monodon
CCTTCATATCTAAAATCAAACATTCATTTTATCTCTTTCACTTCGCCAGTCTATTTGGCGCACACCATCGTCATCCCGGCCTTCCATGCCCGCTGATTACATTGGCTCGACTGATAGTTCTCCTTTCTAACATGCGTTGCTGTACGTCAG
>NC_051410.1:16381304-16382199 GCF_015228065.2 Penaeus monodon
GATAGAGAGATTGAGTGATTAAATAGCGAGAAAGTAAGAAAAGGCGCAGGGCCACATGGATGGTGAGTATGCACCTTGGCTGTCATACCTTCAGCCAAGGCGGCTGTTAATATGGCTGCCTGACCCCGTTCGACTAATGTAGGAACCTATTTCTCGGCTTTCTTTAGCTGAATTCTAGATAGGATTAAATTGATCTGGATATTTATTAACAGTGTACTTGTACATTTTTGCTTGATGATTTACGTGTTCACATTTTTAACTTAGTAAAAAAATATGTTCTCTTGTTGGTATTCACGGTAGATTTTAACGTTCAAAATGACAGGGATAAAAAATCCTGCTTTCTATTATTGAAACACTTTTAACCATGGATATTGTCCGTGCCGATAGAGAGGAAGGCTAGGAGGTCCTTTTGGAAATAGTTACCATTACATTCTCCTTGGGTAATGTTATGCAGAGTACATATGAAGAGTGACTGAATTTTAAAGAAAACCTTTCTAGTATTTTGGTAATTTCCGTGAGGTGGAATTGTGGTTCAAGCTCTGAGACAACTTTCAGGTGTGCCTTTTAGATGTATTATAACATGCAAGCCAAAGAACAAGGTGGAATTATTGGTATCGCCAAGAAAAGAAGATTTGACTAAATAAGCTCGAAAGTTATGAATAAGTGAACGGCCTTCATAGAAAACTCTGTGGTGGGAACGATGATAACCTTGTCCTACGACTTCTCGATAATGGTAGAAGGAAAAGATAACCAGTACATTGTGATGATTGTAAATATCACTAATGATAGTTATAACCATCTTACTCTAGATGACTAGAACTAAGTTCTTAAATATATAACAGAAAAGTACTTGCTAGCAAATCAGCATGCTCTTCATAATGCATGCTGAAAAAAG
>NC_051410.1:16382292-16382442 GCF_015228065.2 Penaeus monodon
GGGAAAAGTTTTTCAAGGGAAAATCACTAGCAGAAAGTCTTATGTTCAGAGGAAAATTGAAATTGCAAGAAATCGGGGTTGTTTCGTTGATAAACATTTAACGTTTAAACTGACAAGTACACATTTTATTATAACAAGCAGTAGATTGCT
>NC_051410.1:16382493-16383494 GCF_015228065.2 Penaeus monodon
TACCCTCCATCCACAACATGTACAGTATTTGACTTTTTTTTCTACCTGATTTGAATGCTTCACCATAGAAAGATTATGAAAGATTGTTCTTTCCTTTAAATCATGCTGTTAAAATGGAATATTTAGAAAATGTACTAACAACATTGTCTATGCATTTTATTATTTTATTATTTATTTTAAAGCATTTGAATAAGTTTGAAGAAATGTTCAACTCTTTCCAGGGAATGGCTCATGACACAGCAGAGGAGCAAATCATCGATGTCTGAAGTATAGCATCGACAAACCTTTGATTCCTGGGATTTGTGATCGATTGAATTATGGTATTTGAACGTTTCATATTTATCATTTCCTTTTCATTCTGTCGAACACGATTACGTTAAGTCGTCTTTTCTCTCTATATATATTTTTAGAGAAACCTGCAATGTGTTTGATTTAATTGATCTGATCTTATGTGGCTGAATATAGCTATTCTCACAAAACCCTAACTTACTTTTAATTTCATCCCCATTCTCTTTATAATTAGGAAAAATAATAAATGCACAAGTGGTATAATAATGTAAAACCTGCATTGAACAAATTTGATTCTTTGCAACTTTCTGCAAGAGGCAGCAGTTTCTAAGATATAGAACAGAAGTTAAAACAACTTATAGTATTAAATTAATTTGTTAATAATCTTTTCATACGGTACTAACGAGTAAATTTCGACAATTTCATCAAAGAATGATTCTCAATTCTGATCATGGGCTTTAAAAACGCTTAAGATCACATAAACAAGGAAAAAGAATTAAAAAAAAAAGTAACAGTAGGATTAGCCTACTGCCAGCGGTATCTGAACCCTTTTATCCAGCTCCTGCACACACTCCAGTGCCACTTTGATTCACAAGGAAAGGGAGAGGAGAGCGAGAAAAACAATAGGATACACATCTAAAGAATCGTAACATGACAGGGATTTTGTCACATTGTTTTTCTTTTATTCCTAAAAAAAATGGTTTCGCAGTCTA
>NC_051410.1:16383766-16383978 GCF_015228065.2 Penaeus monodon
ATAACCTTTGCAAATACAAATATTCCAATCCAATTCATATTCTAGAGTTCTAGTACCGCTATTATATAGCTTAAAAATGCTGTAACCGAATTCTTTGAATATATCGGTTATTCTACATCTTTCGTAAACATTTGATTTTCCGTTTCCTTTATTGCAATGCTTTTGAACACCTTGTAAGAGTTCGGCCATAGAAAATGGAATAACTAATATCA
>NC_051410.1:16384124-16384290 GCF_015228065.2 Penaeus monodon
ACTAATACTAAATTTATTTCAGATTTTGATGTGTGTCCTTCCTTACTCTGCGGCTCATGACACACTGACTGAGGAGTGAGAGATGCAGCTTCGTTTAATCGGTTTTCCGTCACCCAAGTTATACCGATTTCTTTGTTTTTACTGGATTGTAGAGATATTCGGATAT
>NC_051410.1:16385715-16386161 GCF_015228065.2 Penaeus monodon
AACATTTATTATTGACACGAAAACCCGAGGGAGGGGGTTAAGAAGGAAAGCAAAAAGGGAAGGAGAAAGGAAGGGGGGGGGGGAGGATAGGGGACTTAAAGGGGAGGAGAAGAAGAAAGGGAGTGGGATTCGGGTGTAAAGTGAACGAGGGGTATGGAAGGGAAGAGGGGAAGAGGGCTGAAAGAGGGAAGGAAGATATGAAAGGGAAAGGGGACTTGGAGAGGAAATGTGGAATGGCCAAGGAGAAAGGAAATGGGAAGGGAGAGGGAGCTAAGTGAGGAAACGGAGAAGAGGGAGGAACGGAATTATGATATAGATTGTTGTTACCATTATTATCATGCTTCTTCCTCGAGTCAAGCCCACAACACTGATGTAGTTAGATAGTTGAAACACATTTACTATTTACACAATTATCCTAGTGGAGAGGTTTAGAAGAAAAGCAGGAA
>NC_051410.1:16387500-16387794 GCF_015228065.2 Penaeus monodon
CTGCGTTGGTGATATCAGAAAAGAAATATACGAAGATAAATAGAGATTTGTATTTTCATACAAATATTGCTACTGTGGTAATGGGAAACATGCGTACAACATTTCCGACTAGTAAATATAGCTAGACCAGTTATTAATAAATGTAACATGACCTGAATATAGATATAATATTTCACTTCTTTTACGAAGTATTTGATTTCTTTGAAGGCGAGTGAACGCATCCATAGTGAGATCTGGGGAGATGTTTCAGTGGATGAAATGTCAGTGTAAATTTTTCTTCATTATCAAGGTATG
>NC_051410.1:16388160-16388224 GCF_015228065.2 Penaeus monodon
AGCATCCTTTTTATCAAATGCATCAATTTATTAACAGTAATATATCAGGAAATATGCTATACAA
>NC_051410.1:16388300-16388530 GCF_015228065.2 Penaeus monodon
GGCATTAAAGTGTAAACACAAAAATTGTTTTTATCTATTTGTGTTAGCAGTCATATGTTTAATATCTTAATTAAACAATGTTACATCCAGTATTGCGTTGATGCCAACAAGATATAAAAATATGTTAAAATATATCAAAGACTGTTCCTGCGTGATATCAATTTGTTACTTATTTCATGTCTTTTTTGTCATTTCACTTTGAGAAAGAAAAAACAGCAAAATAGAAGGTG
>NC_051410.1:16388724-16389101 GCF_015228065.2 Penaeus monodon
CAACAGAATTGAATAAATAACGAAAAAGAATAACGCCAACAGAAATGCAGTGTTTAAATAAATAACAAATCACATTCATGTAGAATGCAGTCGTAAAAATAACAAAATTGTATTTCAAATTTCACTTCTTGTAACAAGAGCATTAGTTTTCATAAGTTTTACTTATTAATTTATATTTCACACACGTTGTTATATTCAGAACACAAATTGACAGCTATTCGTAAGTATAAAATCCTACCGAGAAATAATGGTGATAATAATATTACATAAACAAAGGAAAGTAAAATTAGCATTGAATCATTAAGTGTTAAAGATAACGAAAATCATAATGTCAGTATTAAAAACATAAACAATGATGATAATGTCAAATGCAAGTA
>NC_051410.1:16389136-16390817 GCF_015228065.2 Penaeus monodon
TATGGCTTTTAAATCATCGGTTTATTTCAGTTTCAAATCATAAGCAAACCCTAAAAGCACAATAATGGGCCTTGCTGTATAGAAATAAAAAGATAGTCCTTTTTTTATTTATCTTCATAAAAATATAGACATTACGAAGATAGATAAAATAGGTGATACGAAGGACTTATGAGAAGACAGACCCTCCGTTATCTTCTTCACGCTGCTTACACACGAATCCCCGCCTTTTAGTTCCTCTTCTGGCTATTTAATTTCATCTAGTTCAGTTTCAAGAAAGAACAAACTGGCAACTCACCCAGGCTCTTTGGTTCACTCCGATTCGTCTAGTCTCCGTTTTGTTCTAAGCAGCTGACACTTAACACTTTTTTTTTACATATATTTGGTATTTTTAAAATTCATATATAGTATTTTTTATTATTTTCTAGCACTTTTGTTTTATTCTTAATAGTGATTTGGTGAATCGGAGTATTTTAAAATCCGGACTGAGTTGCCAGTTTTTCCTTTTCTGAGATAAGACTGAGTTGAATTAGCATCCAGCTGATATACTCCTTCTCTTTCCTACCTTTCGAGAATCTACAAATTTTCTCTCCTTTCATTCGAGAATCTACAAATTTTCTTATTTCTCGTTACAGAATCATATGTGGGAGGGGCTATTCAGTGGCAGACTAACTATTTCTGGCCCTTAAATGCTTAGTGACTATGACCGTGCCTTGGTTGTAAATATGCTCTAAAAATTAGCTTCATTTGGGAGGGTAGCGTAATAATATTTCACCTGCGGATACCTTTCTCGTGTCAGTGTGGAATAGTACCTGGCATTATTTTCGCTTCAATGCAAGCTAATGTTATTCAGACAGGCTATCAGACGAATGAAAATAATGTACATTATTTGTACATATTCGAAAGATACTGTCCTGAAACATTCCGAGAGTTTGGTAAAACATCAGCGCAAAAGAATAATTGCTGTATATACTCACGTACGTTCTTGTTCTTTAACTAAAGAGATATAAGAAAAACTCCATATATAGTAAGTCGGTATTTCCTGTAATGATCTGCGAATCTTTTTATCATTTAGCTATTTCTGGATTCGTATTCATTTCCCTTTTCCCTATACCGATAAGCGTTTTTTATGCATTTCACTTTTTTAATTTAAAAAATGATACCATATCCTTATTCCTTTTCTCTCTTAAGGATAAATGTTTTTGTTTTTATGTAATTCACTTTTCTTTATAATAAATCTTTATGCCTTTCCTCCCTTGTCCCCTTCCGTATTCTTTTTGTTTTATACATTTCACTCTTTCCAAATAAATCCATCTTCTTATCCCTTTCATTATTTTCCCTTTACGGCTATATAACAAAAATCTTTATACATTTCACTCTTATCAAAGAGATATATTTATTTATCAACTTTCTTTACACACACGCGCCCTTCAGAATCCCAGGCCTTAACCCTAAGCCTGTGGAGCCGAAGGGGCGATTCGCCAAGGGGATAGCTGGGACTTGGGTGGCTGGTGCATCGTGGATTATATTCCCGTGTTTCGTCGTCAAATTCTTTTTTATTGAAGTAAGAAAATGGTGTGTCTTTTTATGTACGATGAAAACAGTACAATATCGGAGGAAAGCAAACTTAGCAACGAGACACATCCTGAGGAAATGGACACTGAAGTTGTATGATGGATGCTTA
>NC_051410.1:16390848-16392305 GCF_015228065.2 Penaeus monodon
CAGGTGAGTAGTGGCTCTGTACTGTGTACATATTAACTAAACACTTATTTGACAGTAATGATATAATAAAACTGACATGATGCAATTGTAAAATAGCCTGTGATTACGGTGAGTACTATGAAGTGCGGAATCGGTCGCAAGTGAAGGATTAAGTGGTAAAGAAACCATCATGGAGCTTAAAGACACTTTTTTTCAAGTAGCTGATATGAATTTAAAAAAATGGAGGTTATGTAACTATTCTTTTTGGTTTTCTCAGATTATATACATGCATAAAAAATCAGCCAATTGTTATTCGAAATATAATAAAAACACTTTTCGATCTATCCATACGCGACTTCTTATCTTATCAATGTTATTTCGGAAAAGAACAAAAATGTGGTAGTTTCATGTATGTGTCTTTCGTACACTAATGAAATCTTACCGGAACCTGGAGGGGAGTATTTCTGGGTATTATGAAGCACAGAGATCAATGATGGAGAAGACACGTGTACCGCATAAATTCCCTCTCATTATTATTATTCCTAAGAATTCACTTGTATTAGTATCGTTATTGTTAAAGGTTTACCTGTGTTAATGCTACTACTGTTTGGAAAGTATGTGTCTAATTGCTGTTATTATTAGATCAATACGATTATAAAGCACGTATAATTTGTTCATTAGATAATGTTCATACTTTTGGGTACAAAGAGAAAAGAGAAAACACAAATACACTTGAAATAAAAAATGCAAAACGTGGGAGACATATATATACAAATTGGAAATGAAAGACGCACTAACTATGGCACAGGACCAGCCCCTTACCTGGACACCGATGCTTTGCCTTTACACCACTATCCCTTATAAGTCTTGGTTTCCTTAAGCAAGTCGACTGCCCTGACCTGGCGTAACTGCTGTATTTTTACCCAAATCATACTTACAATAATGCCTAAACTACTAATCCAAATGTCTTAGATAAAGTTCCATTATGAAGTAAGACTGTTCTGAAACAGTGTGTTGATTTCCGTTGCATGCTTTAGATGAAAAGCAACATCCAGAAGCAACATGCAGAAAAAAAACTCGATATGTGTGTGTCTGTGCTTTTAGCTTTTTGCTTTGCGAGAAACAAACATCAGTCACGTGGGACATTTTTTTTTTTTTACTTTTGATTAAATGGGGTCGGAAATCAGTATATACACAATCTATTTCATTATATCTTGTTAAACTTCTGGGTGACAGAAACAGAACAGATTTGGAAAATGTTAAATACACAAAGCCGGGAGTGACGGATGTTATATCCCTCTGAATGCCTTTCTGATTTTAGATTTAATCTGGAGAATAATGCAGAGATAATTGCAGCTGTTGTTAATTCAGCAAACATACACGGCAAGTGGTTAATTTGATATCAAAATTTATTTCCTATAACATTTCCATTATTTTTTTTTCCAAATGGAAAACAGAAAGTCGTAAAATCATATAAT
>NC_051410.1:16392563-16392648 GCF_015228065.2 Penaeus monodon
AGATAATGGGGGTGATATGCATACGTTCATATATCATCACACACATAGATTGTCTGACCAGAATCAAGACTAGCTTCATGTAAAT
>NC_051410.1:16393564-16393900 GCF_015228065.2 Penaeus monodon
CATTCATTTACTTCACGGGAAAAAAACATCAAAATGCGCGTAAGCTAGCTCTCTCAACCCCGTAGCCCGGGTGCTAGCCTACGACCGAGCCACGGTTTGCCCAGAGCAGCAAGAGAGAAGCGTTTGGCGATGAGGCCATCAGGGTTAGCAAATAGCCTCCGGCCGGGACGAAATTGCGAGGTCGAAAAGAGAATTAGCTGCTTTGTGTAGACGCAGGTGGAGTGGAAATTCTGGGGTCTGGGTCTGTCTCGTGATGTCCGCCGCGTGAAAGATCTCGCCGGCGATGATTATTCAGTGGGGGGGAGGAGTGGCCAAATGGAGCAGATGAAGAACTTT
>NC_051410.1:16395449-16395650 GCF_015228065.2 Penaeus monodon
TTGCTCCCAAACTAGAAACAGCGGCACTTTTCCGTGAAACTTTTCCACAGCAAGTGTAGCCGCGTAAAAGACAGAGCATGTCTCCCGGGAGCACCTCTGCCGTGCATTGAGGCGGCCAGAATCGTGGCACAGGCGCGACGCTCGCTTGAAATCGGAGCTCTAACCTGCCCAAGAAATGGATAATTGTACGATCAGGCGGAA
>NC_051410.1:16396681-16396944 GCF_015228065.2 Penaeus monodon
TATTCCAGAGCTTTCGTATTGTGATATAGGAATATATATTTTTAAAAAATAGACGAACATCGTACCAGAAAGATATTTTGAACAATATTTCTTTGACGCGCACACCTCGTTTCCTCAGTACTTTTAGTTTTCTTGAAAGTGAAGTTATTTTCGTCAAGATGAGAGTTCATTTTGTAATTCTCTATATACCTTTTTACGGCCTTTTATGATATTTTTTTTTTTTATTTAGCCTGCCATGCTTTAACTTTCTATTCAATTGCTTC
>NC_051410.1:16397275-16397421 GCF_015228065.2 Penaeus monodon
GGGTGCGTGTGTATACAAGCGTATGTGTGTGTGGAAAGCTGTAGATGGTACTGGATGGCCAAACAGCCCATTTAACCATTGTTATTGAAATACAGTTGAGGAAACACAAAATACCGTGCAAATTGCGAGGCCTAAAATAAAGGGGC
>NC_051410.1:16400061-16400177 GCF_015228065.2 Penaeus monodon
TGCTTTTGTGGTCACTGGAAACAAATGATTCTGAAGCGGACCGGGAGGTTTGCCACGACCAATCTATAATCAGCAGCACAAAACAGCGGCACCCTGAGAGACGCTCCAGCAGGGGC
>NC_051410.1:16400258-16400612 GCF_015228065.2 Penaeus monodon
CCAGATCTAATTTTCTAATTGCTCAGTAGGCAATGTACTGTGTGTATATAATTTATTATATTTTTTTTTTTTATTATTAAGGGATGAAAGATGGGATGAGAGATGTATGGTTTAGTGTGATGTTGAAACGCTGTGACCATTTTTTTATTGGTCGTTACTATTTGGGTTCGACAAAAAAAAAAAAAATCTTCAAGCATTTTTCTTTTTCATTTTAGGGTACTGCTTTATTTTCTTCAGGGAACAATATAAAGACCACTATTTTTTCTGCAGGAATAGTGAGGAAGTGGTACTTAGATTATTGTATCAATAAGGCAAGGGTGTCAAGAAGTCAAAGATCACACACACACACATTCA
>NC_051410.1:16400682-16403268 GCF_015228065.2 Penaeus monodon
TCTAAGTTGATAAGGAGTGTGTGGCAAAACATTTTACCTGTAGCACTAAAGGGCAAATAAAAGACATTGAGAAATGAATAATTTATTTCAAGAAACTTCAATATTAGCTTAAATATTGATTATGATGTTCAATATTCACTCGCCTTGGTCTCCAGATGATAAAACATTATCACATACCGTAAGTGGCAACTTTCTGAATTAATAGCTGTCGTCTTTTTCCATTTACATGTATACCATAGAATCGTAGAGACTCTCATCAATAGTGGTTTGATGCCAGTGGTCCTCCAGTGGGTCTTTAATTTCATATTCTGGAATGGTTCAAGCCACCAACTCTTCTGCATAACAGATGACTTAGGCAGCAAGCACAGGGAGTAGGCAACAAGCACAGGGAGTTGGCGGGCACTCGATTCCTCCTCGGTGTTGTCTGTTATTCTTTATTCTATTTATATACTGAATGAAAATTGTCTGTTCTGGGAAATATAATACTTGGAGAGATGCCAGCCGTTTTTTTCTCCGATTCTGTGCACGTGAGACTATCGTGTTCGTGAGTAATATTGTGTATTGTAATGAGGTGTAATTAAATAACAGCATGGAAGGCATGTGTGAATGTATAATACTTTATTAGATTCAAAAAGGAATAGGATAGGGTGAAATGAACTATTAATCAGTTCTCCAGCCTTTACATATATTAATAATCCAAGAGCATTACATGCGTCTTGAAGGAAGAAAAAGTATGGAATAAGCAAACCTCAACAAAACATAGAAAACGATACAATAGGTAAATTGAGGGGAGGACTTAAGTAAACGGTACAGTCAACACCCCACAGTCGAGTACTCGCTAACTTTACCTGTTGAGCCTCTCGGAATATATATACAATACTCTCATCCTTACATACTCAGTCACACATCTAAAGCGTCTAAAGATAAGGACTGATAACGACTCGAAATATATTGTCAGCATATTATATCATTCAATATGTTATTGGCCTCTGCATAAGTGCGTCAGATCAACGATTTAAGATTTATGAAATAAATAGTTAAAGGTATTTTATCCACATCCATTGACACACAAACCAAAAAATCGCTGATCTTTTCGATATATCTATATATTTAAATAACAATCTCCCATCAGTTCTGTACATATATATCAATATATAAGTTAATGTGGGAGCACTGGGATGAGCCGTTATCCGTTATCCAGGTAAAGATATATAACATCAAGGTCAGCATACTTAAGGTTGTACAAGGACAATTTTCCCGTGAGAGAAATGGATAGTCAGGTCGAAGGTGTGAAGGAAGGGTTGCCATATAGGAGTGTTAATGTCTCAACTTGTTCAACCGAATCGGAGGAAGTTTCTCTCGGGTGCCCTGACGATGCGGGGGTACTGCTTCACCAGCATCTTGCCCTCGGGGATGCTGGGGGAGCCGACGAACTCGCTGGGGCCGGACAGGACGTTGAAGGCGCGCTTGGCCAGGACCTGGGGCTCCTCCTCGAGCTCCATGTCTTCGGCGGGAATCATCTTAGCCCAGGCCGCGGGGGAGTGGTTCATGGAGTAGCTGGAGTAGCCGTAGTAGTTGGGCACGACGTATCTCTTGCTGCGCTGGAGGCTGAGCGCGTCCTTGGCCTCGGCTTCGCTGCGCTTGGGTCTACTGGCGGCGGCAACAACGGCGGGCTGAGCGGTGGTGGTCTGCTGGGGCTTCTGGCTGTCGTCGCAGTTGTCGCAGAAGGAGGAGAGCTGACGGTCGACGGAGCGGCGGTGGCGGATGCTGTTGCGGGCGTTCTTCTTCTCCTCCTTGAAGGCTTCGAACATTTCGTCGATGTCTCCTTGGTCGATGCTGAAAGCGAAAGACCGCGAGGGTATTACACTTATTTGCTAAGGTGTGAAGTTTTGCAGAAAGAACGGGGTTAAGATAATGTTATAAATACAGCTATATAGATAGAGACACAGCATGTATTCCCATTACAACTTCTCGTCCTCTAAGATTTCTTCTGGATTGCCACATTTATCTACATCTTCCTTGGCAACAAAACAAAAGAAGGAAAAAAATTCTCATTAAAGTAAAAAAAAATCCCAATAAATGCAGATTGTACACAGAAGTCACACGCACACAAAATTATGAAACTGACAACAATAAATATACAGAAGCAGAGACCCAGAGCCTCCTTACATGACGGGCAGCTCCTCTTCGGGGAGTCCGAGGCTGAACTCCAAGGGGGATGTCTCAGAGCGTCCGAACCTGATGAAGTTGCGGTTGGGGCCGCGTCCGAAGCGGAGGAAGTTGCGGTTGCGCTTGTCCATGGCAGCGTCTCCGCGGCCGAATCTGAAAGCGAAAATCGACCGAATTTATTGGTGTAATTTTGGATTTTCTATAAGGATTTCCGCGTGAGGAATTTTGATTTGGATATTTTCAAATAATTACAATATCAGATTTAATACTTTAGATATTCGCATCTTATCGCATGTTTACGTGTATCATTTCATTTGTTTTCGTTAATCAATTATCACCTGTGTAAACTCACCTGAGGAAGTTACGGTCTCCACGTTTCTCATCACCACGTCCGAACCTGGAGATAAAGGGTATTAT
>NC_051410.1:16403487-16404207 GCF_015228065.2 Penaeus monodon
TTTCTGATTCACACTTAATCAAATCTTATCCACCCATTCCGTGATCTTTCACGTCAGCTAACCTCATAACCTTAACACGATATAACACAAAAGTAACAAACTAGTAAATAATCATGACTGTCAATTTACGCACAAAAAACACACTCAGAAATTATCATGACGCAGACACCCTAAACAGAACCGGAAAAAGACCATCCCACACACTCATTTCTCTGCTTACGAAGAGAGAAACAACAGTATCCAATTACATAGCAATTTCCTTATATCACCCTACAAATATCCTGCGGGTGAGGATGGAAGAGATGAGGGGGAGGAACCCTTCATTTACGGGTATTAGTGTCTCTCTTAATTCTCCTCTGTCCATATGGCGTGTCTGCTTGGTAGTTATTAGTGGGAGTAGTTCGCAGTGTGTTGAATGGCTGATCGATGTGTCTGATGTGTTTATTCCCTTGGCTAGTTGTGTCTGTGGGTTTTATAGGATGTTTGTTTTTCCATTGTTTCTTTTCCAATTTCATCATGTTTATTTTTTGTATTTTTTTTGTCTTCAGTATTTAGCTTGTTATCATTTCCCTCTTTATTCCCTCCATTTCCGCAATTTTCATTTTATTTTTTTTCGGTTTCGCCCTTTCTTATTTTTCTCCGTTGTTTATCTTTCAATTCCCTCTTCTTTCATCTATATTTATACTTACTTCTTACTTGCTATCTATTCCCAATTGCATT
>NC_051410.1:16404290-16405567 GCF_015228065.2 Penaeus monodon
GTTTCCCCTTCCCACCAGTATATCCCTCCTTCCTTTTTATTCAAGGCCTATGCACTCACATAACCCCTGCTTCTGCCTCCCTCCCCTTGTTCCCTGTTCACCCACCTAAGGTAGTTCTTGTTCGAGTATCCTCTCTTGGTGTCCTCCTGGGTGGCCATCATAGGGGCGAATTCTTCAGTTCCCAAAGCCTGGCTCTCTGGGAGGAAGTACTTGAGGAGGCGTTTGTCTGGGGAGGCGAAGGCATCGTCTTGGCCCTGGGCGAAGTCCTGCGAAGACGGCTCAAGGGCTCCTACTACTGGGGGCACTGGAGAGGACCTGGCATAGTGGCTGCAGGTGATGACCGCGAGGAGAGCCCAGACTGCGAAGAACATGGTGTTGGTTCTGGAAAGAGCGAAAGAAACTGTCGTCAAGAATTGGGACGTTTTATCTTCTTATTTTTCGTGCATGTTTAAAGACTTTTAAATGTAAATGCTGTAAAATATTCTTTTTATCGTGTCAGAGGTATACACATTCACTAGGGAAGTAGAATTAAACTTGCAACACTAGATAACTGATGTAAGGTACGGGCTATACATATTACACGTAAACACAAGGCCTGCTTCCCTTGCTTCTTTGCATCTGCCTTTTACATTATCTCATATTAAGCTAATTCCATAGATAATTCTAATGAATATCGGAGTAAGCAAAGGTTAGGCACACGTGAAATTACACTTCGTTTTGCCCTGACATCAAGGTTGGTAAGCCTGCATGATGCCCCTCCCCCAATTTTAATTTACGAAATTATCACCGACAATTAAAAAACGCGGCATTCATTCGCTGTGGGATATTAAAAGTTTTACATACATTAATATATATATTTGACCCTAATTGCCTCCAACTGTATAAAAGTAGGCTGCCTGATTTTTTTTACCTCGCGTAATATTTGATTATATTTATAGAGGGATTGCGTTAAGCTTATCTTCACTTACGCGGGAACAAAAACACTAGTTTGGTGTTATGCTTTGTTATATGCTTCCCTTTCATGAATATGATGATTTAGATGCGTTACCATAGATGTATATTGAATTTGGAGTAAATCTGTTGGTCTTACCATGCTTGTCTCTCTATATATTTACATCGTTATTTGAATCTGAATATATTTTGATATTTCTCATTTACGATTCTCGGGTCCAAATGGCCAGGCCGAATATATATTGAAATATGTCTCAATATATATTCCTAACGAGAGAGAGCAGAGGCTAATAAGTAAGTTCAGAAATACTGCAACTTTACAACAC
>NC_051410.1:16405594-16406455 GCF_015228065.2 Penaeus monodon
AGCAAGTATATCCACCTACATGTATTTGTGTATGAATGAAAGATTCTGTAAACTGTAGAGATGGCACTGCACACAGATAAAATAGAATCACATGTTACATTTCCTTACGAGGACAAGAGTAAATACCCGAGGCAAGGGGTAACTCAGTTATACTTCAGAGGGTGCGAGCTGGTGAGTGTGAAATGTAAATCTTTTTATATACATATGTTTTTAAGACTTAGCAGATTATTTGATGTGGTTTTATGAGCTTCCTTTTCAGATTTTCTTTTCTGTAAGATATTACACAAATAAGAAAGAAAGAGGATATGTGTGGTTTATAGGAACTTATATAAAAATAGTCGTATTGGGATGTGATGATCAGAAGCTGTTTCCGTTGGTTTGCCGTCTAACGTCTCCGGACTGGGAAAGGGATGAGATAATGATCAGCTCAACGAAGGTGAAAACATAATGCGAATACGGAACTGGATAGAAAACTGTGCGGAAAATAAAAGAGGAAAAGAGAGAGGCAGGAAATAAAATAAGGAAAATGGACAAACGAACAATCTGATAAAAAGTGAAAGGCGAAGGGAGAAGGGGAGAGAGATGATTGCAGCCCTGGCAAAACCTCGTGAAAATTACCAAACAAAAATCGTTCTACCAAAATCTGGCCAGTGCAGATTTCTGTGAGACTCGCAGGCCACCACTCACAAATCCGAACAGAAATGAAATAAAAAACGTCCATTCTTAAAGAGTAAGCGGTTAATTTATCATCATCTAATAATTTTTAATAAGCACAAATTTCAATCTCGGTCAACCAAGGAAAGGAAGTCCTGATGCAAGAAACAAAAACCACCAGGAATAGTTTGTAGCCATCAGCTGATT
>NC_051410.1:16406786-16407863 GCF_015228065.2 Penaeus monodon
GCGGATCTAGAAAAAAGTGAGAGTGACTAGCGCTTCAGAGTCGCCTGAAGGAATCAGCATCGTCAGCCTCCTCCTCCCGAGACGCCGACGCATTGCTATGCTACGTTGTCTCGCCGCAACCGAGGTTTGTTGAGAGGAATTTGATTTAGCTTCTCCCTTGTTCTTTCGTCTGTTTATTTTATAAATGTATTTCTTTTTTTCGAAATCGCAATTGTACATATTTTTAATCAGATACACGATTGTATAAAATGATATTTATTTCTATATATTACAAACTCGGCCATCTTCGCGAGTTATATACATACATCTTACGAAACCAATTATCAGTGATATAAAACAAAATTTGTAGATTTTTTCCCTTTTTTTTAGAAATCATTGTTTTCAGAATCACCTCGCTGTTACATCCAATACAATACACATTTGTGAAAACTGAATGATATATAGTTAGTCACACGGGGTGAAAGGAGGGTGCATTTGCAATAAATTCCGTACTGCTAGCTTGTACTGCATTTGTCGTTTATTGACAAGTTTTATATCGATTTTCTATAACAGATTTTCTCCCTCTCTCTGTTCCTCCTTCTTTGTTAGGCGGGTGTACGTGATATTTACCAAAGAAATGATAATGATAGGAAGACGAAGGAAAATAACAAGAATGTAGATACATATGATGAAAAAAAGACAGATAAGATATGCCTCCTGTTGTTATATGAAAAGCCTCTTTGTTCATAGTTCAGAGTGTTCAGTTTGATTCCCTGAAATAGCAATAACCTTGTTGTTCCTGAAAGAGAGAGAGAACAGATCATTCTCTCAACTTTAGCCATGTGAATCCTTAAAAAAACATTTTTTTTTTCTATTTCGTTAGCAGGCTAAAATGTAAGGACGCATTTGAATGTTCTTCATCGCGTTTCATGATAAGGAACTTTAGGAAATTACATAAACTGTGAACAGAAAGAAATATTTGTCCTCAGGTTACATTTTATTTCGCAAAAAAAGGGGAAAAATCTTTTAGGCTTTGCTTTTAGGCGGAGAAGCGTTTTTTTTTACCTGCTCCATCAAGGTTAAAGTGCAGAATGATAC
>NC_051410.1:16407920-16408236 GCF_015228065.2 Penaeus monodon
TAGTTACCCTGAAAGATCCTCGAATTGATTTCCGAGAAGGCCGATTGCTCAAACAGAAAACGTTGGTGAATTAAGAAGAGATCAAAGCAAGGGCAAAGATGTCAGCATTTTCTAGTTTAAGGGATCCAGTCATCCAAAAATCTTCTGAACTCGCGGTGGCAACATCTCCGGCAAAGATATACAATTGGTAGATTTTAAGGAGTAGAGTTTGATGATGTTTTTGTTTGATATTGTTCAATTTGCTATTCTGTTTTCATGCTGGACTTCGGGAATTTATTTGAATTGTTTTGAAGAAAAAAAAAATTGAGTTTTCGTT
>NC_051410.1:16408432-16408772 GCF_015228065.2 Penaeus monodon
TCGCTTCTCCTGCTTCACCTTCCCCACTTCCTGCCTATTCTCTCTCTCTCTACCTTTTCTCCTCCTCTTCCCCCTCACCCCTCTTCATCCTCTCCTCTCACTCTTCTCTTTCTCTCTCTCCCCCTCGTCTCCATACCATCACTGATTGTATTGCAACGGTCTGCAGTTGAAATTCCAGCCGCCCTTTTCCAGTATGCCATTGCACCTCCTGCAAGTACCTCGCCGGGATAGGCTTTTGTCGTTAAGTCCATTTTGTCTGTTGCTCCGTTGTTTACTGGAGCAGTGAAATGATTTGTAATGGTACATGACTCTTTGACTTTGGGACGAGGGGAACGGGAGG
>NC_051410.1:16408983-16409306 GCF_015228065.2 Penaeus monodon
AAAAGCAAAGATAATAACAACGAAAGGGAGAAAATAAGAATGATTACCACTGCAGGATCATAAAAGCGACGGAGAAGGCAAAAGGCTTTCCCGAGAAGTTATGGATATCATTAAACAGTGGCATGTTCTTAATAGTCCAGACTGCTATTAATGAGCCATATGCTGAGTCGATAGCCTACGAGCACCCGTGTCAACCATTACTTAATCCTCCCCCCATTATCTACTTCCCTCCTAACTTATTTGTGCCTCTCCTTTACTCCTTATCTCCGTATATATATCTGACTGTCACTTATCCATCCATTCAGTCGCCTTCTCTCTACCTA
>NC_051410.1:16409353-16410257 GCF_015228065.2 Penaeus monodon
ATAAAATCCTCCCCATACTTGACTTCCCCAAACTACCCTGACTCTCCCACGGATGAACGTGTCCGCATCTGTCGTAATCGTCTTCGTTGGTGTCGCGTTTTTTGCTTGAGTCTCCTCGTCCCGACTACGGTTCTGAACCACGCCCAATGATAAATGCCGCCCTTACTTTGTAGCTGGGTAGACGATACACTCTTTTATATTAGAATATTGTCGGAATGGATGTATCACCTTTTTAAAAAGTTTTTAGTATTATTATTTTTAAGTTTGGAGAACGATGTGATAGAACACGGAGATGAAGTCAATGTAGTAACGATCATGGGAAAAGATTATGTCTTTATATCTTGATACAGTTTTCTCCTGTCACCGCACTCTTTCAGTTTTAACCTTTGCTGTGTCTGAGGTAAGTGTTAAGCATTACAGAAAACTTTTCTTAATCGGATATGAAGGAGATGAAGAGATGAATAAATATATAAGGACATGGTGTTTTTTTATTCTAATAACTTATCATAACTGATGCTGTACCGACGGGAAATTCTTTTGATTGTCAAGTTATTTTGCATGACTAGTTATGTTACTGTTAATGATGGTGGAATTACTCCAAATTATCATGAACATATATTACTGAATTTTTATTTTAGGTATTATGTAACTTTGCAGTTAATTCTTTCTTACAATCCTTATCAGTAACATGACAATTACTGACAATATTGATGTTATTTTCCAATCAAAACCTTTATCAGGCTTCCCTTTTCCACCTTGATCACTGCATACAAGCTTCGACAATTCGCAAAATCTTTCCAACTTAAACACATCAACAATACCTCCATGAAGCTGTCCATTACTACCTTCGCTTTCATTCATTTACTACAATTTCCATTTTAAACGTATAGGAGACCAACCCCTC
>NC_051410.1:16410286-16410871 GCF_015228065.2 Penaeus monodon
ACAAAACGCTCCTTTGTCAAAACAACAGCGGACGAGCGTAACCCTGCCTTTTTTTTCCCGAGGAACTGTCTCTCCCCTCCTCTCCGACGTGCTTTACGACAATAACTACTGACGATGTATAACGCATGAGCTGCATATTTGTAATTGCAAAGCCGAATTCTGCTGCGCTTATTTGCCACCCTTATATTGTGTTTTTTCTCTCCCTAACTCGACGTTGTCTGAGCAATAGTTGTAAATGATTACGAATTTAGTGAAGCGCTTTATTGAACCCGCACTGGAATTTAGTTGTCGTTTCTCGTATCAATATTATTGTGCTTCCAATGAATTCCCGTCTGTCTCCTAACACTATTGTTACTCAAATAATTTACACGAAGTCATGGCCAATATTAGAGAGTGCTTGTCATTGTTCCTTCATGCAGAAACAGTTATTGGAATTCACTTGGTTTGTTGCTGGGTCCGAGGTGTCTTAAGGCTCGGGACTTATTTACCGAAACTAGTGGATGATACAGAGTGAGTGGATTATATATTCATATAGTCATATCTTTACGTTAATACAAGAAGGATGTTTTATGTATCTATGACTTT
>NC_051410.1:16411021-16411691 GCF_015228065.2 Penaeus monodon
ATTGAAACTGGTTTTAAATTCTTACCCATCAATATCTCCGTAACTATTAATAACGATACGTATATTCTCCGTATTCTGTCAGAGGCGCTGTGATTTGCTATTTCAGTGACAGTCCTTATATAGTGTAGGTTTCTTCGATCTATTGTATTCTCAGGGTACGTGTCGTGGGTGGAGGTGAAGTCTGTATCATTTTTTATATCTTCCACCTGCTCCCAATTTTGTCCTAAAGATATTTTTTAATGTATCCTTTTTTGCTCTTATTATGGACATACATTTTTTTCTCTTTATTAAGAAAATTGTTTTTGTTTTACTTCCATAACTCTCCTTATAACGTAGTGTCATTTACTAAGGATAATATTATTACCAAAATATTTCAAGTTAGAGAGCTTTGCATCTCTAAGTGCTTTAGTCACCTCCTGTGAAAATATTGGAAGCGATGTTTGATAACTCGTGTTGATAATAAAGTTTAATCTTCGCGCTCGGAGTAACTCTCCGGAGATCGCACGCCCCATTCCACTACCTCTTTCATCTTCATCGCCTCAGTTAATGCAATTAAAGCAGGATTCACAACGTCGCCATTACCACGAAAACATTTGACTTCAGTTCTTTCTTGCTTGGTAAAGAGCCGGCCGAGGAGGCTGGTTTATTTGGTGATTTATTGCCAATATCT
>NC_051410.1:16411946-16412108 GCF_015228065.2 Penaeus monodon
CGTATCTCCATTACGGGATCACAGGCATATCTACTAAGAAATATCCTTTAGTAATATTGCTGACAATTGTAATCACTCACATCTAGTTCTCGGGGCAAATATCTTTCAATCACACGACACGTTTTCATATCATAATAACGAAAGAGAGGTTCAGGTTCTCTT
>NC_051410.1:16412270-16412407 GCF_015228065.2 Penaeus monodon
AAATACATATGCTGAAACTCGACATTTGGACTTCGACTATTATTATTAGTCAACTACTAATTGCAATGAGCAGTACTATAATTAAATTCTCAGTTATGCTTGACGACAATAACTGCGGAGGGAACGACTCGCGTCCT
>NC_051410.1:16412452-16413656 GCF_015228065.2 Penaeus monodon
CAATCGATGTGAACTCTATTAAGCTTGTTAATATTTATCAAAGCCATCGCTTCCTAGACAAAAAAGGAAATAACTAAAGCTATGTCTGGATATTTTTTTTATTAATATTTAAAGTCTCATTATAGAAGGAATCCGAGTTCTTGCTGTTAAACTCGACTTTAAACTTATATATTTAGCTGCAAATGATAGTCGCCTGTGGGACAATCTGGCATAAGGGTCATTATTGGGCCTATTTCGTGCGGATACATCTCGCCGTGTTCCTCAATTTCAAGCTTCGTTTCAGCTTAAAGGGAGGAAGCGCTGGATGAAACAAACAACCCAGAGTTTGCATCGATAAAGCGTGGATGCGATTGTTATAAGAAGGTCATCTCTGCATCACCGGGAGATTTTTTTATTTTATTTTTGAAGGGTATAGATTTCCTCTCTCGTTTTCTCTTCGCCCTAGGGTCTCTAAGTAAAACATTTCAGATATGTCAAAGTTCGTGTGGCTCCAATGAGGAAAAATTACAATCATGGCAAAAATATTCTTTCTTTTCTTATTTTAGTAAAAATGGAACATTGAGACATCTTTCTTGAATACATCTGGATGTCCTTAGGGGTTCACTCGCCCGTCAGTAACCGAAAAGAGCGCAAATTTTACCATTGTTCATTATATCTCTTTTATATATTATTCCCATTCCGGCATCTCACACGGGATTTTTATCAGCATTCATCTATCTTTTTTCTGTTTTCTAAGTATAACCTCTGGAATTGCATCTTTCATCGGTATCTGTTGCCAATCCGCCGAAAAATACACGGCCAGAGGGGACAGTCTGTGTTTTCGAAAGCTCCACAATGCAACATGGAAATAAGAATTTTCGAGCGGGATGTGAAGAGGGCAGGTGGGAGTGAGCGGCTGCGAGCAAATGTTTACTCAACCTGCTGTGCTCCGTTAGCAGCCACAACGGGTAACTTGTTCCATGCTAGTCTAATTATGGAATATTGTCTGAACTAATTACGGGTCTCTTGGCTGGCCCTTTTAATTAACAGGAAAGCGCCCAGTTGAATTTTTTTAATATCTATTTTTTCATGTCTTTCGTCACGGGGTATGTTTCGGTGATGGTAAATAGTTCGTTTGCATATGAGTGAGTCAGTATTCAATACGCTTGGTATTTCTTAATCAGTTTCACTATCATCTATTCTCTCGATAACTAAATAGAGTCAC
>NC_051410.1:16413698-16414436 GCF_015228065.2 Penaeus monodon
ATCCATTCAGTTTCATGGAGAACTTTTAATTTGTTCTCGCTTTACCCTGATTTGGTAGTCGGCTAGTAAAATCCAATAGCTGTGGAGACGGGATCCCTATTGCTGACCTGCTGGATTTAGA
Organism: Penaeus monodon; assembly: GCF_015228065.2. NCBI lineage: Eukaryota > Metazoa > Arthropoda > Malacostraca > Decapoda > Penaeidae > Penaeus > Penaeus monodon. The sequence goes on from NC_051410.1 coordinate 16,413,820, forward strand.
TAGAGAGGGAGGGGAAGGGGGAGAGGCTGTAATTGCCTATTACCTTCCCTCCCCGGACCCTTCTCCGCTCCTCCCTCCACCCTTCCCTCTTTCCCTCCCTGGACCCTTCTCTCTCCCTCTCTCTCCTTTCTCCTCCATCCCTCCATACACCCTATGTCTCCCTCCCCTTCTACCCTCCACCCCTTCCCTCCCTAGACTCCTCTCCATCCCTCCCCTAAACCCTTCCCTTCTTTTCTCCCTGTAATCTTCCATCCTCCCTTCCCTCCATTCTCCCCTCGTTCTCTTCCTCTACACCCTTCCAACCTTCTATGTCTTACCTTCCTCTCTCCCTTCCTTCTCTCCTGGACCTTCCTCCCTTCTCCCCTCCTTCCCTCCCTCCCTCCCTCCCTCTCACATGTCCCTCCTCATGCAAGACATTCTTCACAACCAATCGATACATTTTACTTTCACTGGACGATCTCGTGTTGGGGCTGGAGGAGTTCAACTTTTTAGATCTTGTTTATGGCCTTTGTTTATGCATGTTTTTTTGTCGTCATCATCAATTTTTTCTGTTGTTGTTTTTGTTAACATTTGTTCGTGAAGCTTCCCCTGTTTACAACACTTTCTGTGTCTCTGGG
>NC_051410.1:16414558-16414767 GCF_015228065.2 Penaeus monodon
CCCTTTTAGTTCCAAATAACAATGCAACTCTTCTGTTGCTTCAAGTGTCGAAATGTATTAGCAATCTGTTCAGCTTACTCTTAAGGTCGTTGTGAGCTTACGCGAAGTCAAGAAAACAATTTAACGAAGTTTGTAAAGTCTAGAAGCTGCAGAATGGGCTTTTATCTTTAATCATTTGCTCTAACGATACTTAGAGAAGAAGAAATCGA
>NC_051410.1:16414937-16415004 GCF_015228065.2 Penaeus monodon
TCAGAAAAAACAACAACGGCTAAATATACAGAAGACGAAAAAGAAAGAGTGGACAAAGCCAACATTC
>NC_051410.1:16415090-16415334 GCF_015228065.2 Penaeus monodon
ACCACACCGGGCCGACCTATTCCAAAAAGCAATTTCGGCCATTCCAACCAGCCTGCCTTATAAGTAGCTCTCAAATTCCTTCCGCTGGTTCTCCCCGCGCCGAAGCGTTCCAGGGACATAGCAGACTGTAATAAGTTCTTGATGAGGTACAGTTTGCTTAACGCACTTACTAAGGCGGGGGTCGTGATGGGCATTGTAAAGAATATTGGCACAGGCGGTCTCGTGCGGGCAATGATGGTCTGCT
>NC_051410.1:16415422-16415599 GCF_015228065.2 Penaeus monodon
CGGCGTTATTCACAAAGTCGCCCTTACTGCTAAGAATAGCAACTTTATTCTGGGCTGAATGTTGAGCTGAGGCGGCGGGATACACCTTAAAGTCATATGAAGCTAAACACAGGCCATTACTTGAGTAATTATTTCGGAAGAAGGGATGAGAAGAAGGAACAGAAGGGACAGGGGGAG
>NC_051410.1:16415734-16416064 GCF_015228065.2 Penaeus monodon
GAGAGAAGAGAATTTAGATAAAAACGAGAATACTCTCGAGGTTAATCGAAAACATAAGTGGAATTTATCCCTTGACATCCATCACTAACACTCCCACCAGCGTAATTTGGGTTGACATCCAACAAGCGTAATGTAAATCTAAAATACAGTTACAAGTCCCATATGAACCAGGGCTCTCACGCAACAGTTGTGGACACCGAGAACTGGGTACTCAGGTGTCCTTAATTATGCTCAAATACTAAAGGCGACTGTCACATATATCCTCTATGACCAGAGAAAGAGAGAAAGAGACAGGTAGGTTTACTCTAATTATTATCGTTCATTTCTGAA
>NC_051410.1:16416262-16418119 GCF_015228065.2 Penaeus monodon
TATGGTTAACGTTGAGGATTTCTTTTGTATGCAAAGTAAACAACACTTCTGTGAATTTAGCAACTTCAAGATAATAATATTATGATCTTGGTCGGTTGTCTTGTAGCGAGTGTCTTGAATAAAATCTAAATTTATCTTTAAAATGACCACCTTATTACACCAACTACGCCCCAGAGTCTCCAAATACCTCTATTAGTGTTGTGGGTAGTTCTTTGTACAATACTTTCTACGAAATACATTTCTACAACCTTACTCTGCATATGACTATATATATGACTAAATCTATAACCGGTCATTCGTTCTAACCTATTTATTCCCGTTCAATGTACAGAAAGAGAACAAATATCATGAAAAGGGGAAGTGCATTTCCCACGTTCCCTATACACCATAAGTACAGAGAACCCGCGAGGTATTTTGAGATTATGTTCACCTCTGTCACTGTTCACTGCTGTTGCCTCGGGGATCTGTTCAAGGGTATATTCATGCATTTGACATTTGACTCGTTACTCGACTGAAAACGATCTAAATCAATTTGTGTAAGCTCTTGAGTGCTAGAAGTGTCATAGAGACAGAAAATAGAGTTATGTGTTTGTGATGAAAATTATGATAGGGAACGAGGTCTCCCGTGTGTTGTAACTGGTTATTTTTAAAATAATGTCATAGAAGTAATTCATTACATAGAGACATTGGGTTTTAAGCAAGCATACCCGAGGCAGTGTTCAAGCCTTATATTTTCATGGAAAATGTTAAAAGAACAATTAATGAAGTGACCCGAAGCTATTACTACAACACATGCTAATGTATTGCAATATCTAATAACAGCAAAAGCTACAAAATAGGAAAATTACTATTAATCGTGATTCACTTTATATAATTGTTCTGTCAAGCATAACTCTAAATCCTTCATATCTTTTATAATATACTTAGTTCCTTTGCTCTTCGCTATCTTTTTCCACGTAAATATCTCACACACACATAACACAATGTTTCATTATACAAAAACCTCCATATTGTTCAGCTCGTTAAAGATGCGTTATTTCACGATTTAACGCACGGTTCTATTACATAAAGCCCTTTCAAAGACTATGTCATCGTAAAATTATATTGTTTCAATAGCTATTGTTATATTGTTATAAAAGCGTTCGTGTAAGCTGGTGATTTGCTTTATGTACATTGCTCTGATCAAAAGTTCATTAGTTGCTCTCTTTATATTTACGGCTTTTCACGCTAACACGTGTCACCTGAAGTCACCTCGTATTTGTCGTTGGACGTATTCCATCCTTTTTCAGTCAGCTATAATGGAGAATTAACACAACCCTGGATATGGCACATCATCCTGTCATCTGATATTCTGCCTTCCAGCTACTAGCCTCGAGGCCTCCCACACTGCCTTTGTTAGAGTGACAATGCTCATCCTAACTGATGCTTTTGCCGTGCTAGATGCGCTGGAGGATGTTACAGCAAGATTGTTCTCACTCCTTTTGCGAAACAGGCGAAGATTATCGCTGGCTGGTAGGTATTGACTGTAAACTTGCAGGGTATATTAAGATGTGTGTCTTTGTGTATGTGTCGACTGGGTTTTACTGTTTCTGTGATCGTTTGAGAAAATTGAACAGATTTAAATTCTTTCATATCGGATTGTTTACTTTTATTCTCTTCCGTTTATTACTATTGCACTGTGATCCTATTATATTTGATGATGCGACTGATGCGATTAAGGTTACGTTTGGTATCATTTTCATTCTCATTATTTTCCTTTTGGTGTGATTCTTTTCTGGGTCTAAGTACATCAGAAACAAATTATTTGAAAGAAGACATTGACACTTTAAGAGAGATACTGAGAATAAAACAAACGAC
>NC_051410.1:16418212-16418807 GCF_015228065.2 Penaeus monodon
CATACACACACGTTTTTTTTCATCTTTTGACTGAACGCTCTGAAACTGACAAACTTTATCAACTAAAAAAAAAAAAAAATCGAAAAGCGAGCTAATCAGGCGTTGCTAATCAGAAAAAAATTCTTATTGGAAAATTCATCGCAATTTCGTTTTCCAACTTTCAGTTCGTTGCAAATTGTAAATCTTTTGAAAGCGATTTAGGAAAACTTTTGGAAATGCCATCACCGAAAGAGTCATATTCCCCTGCATGTTTTCTGTCAATGTATATCATGACAGTTCGACTAAAAGTGTTTAATTCTTGTTGTCTTTCCAAGACACCCTCGAAGACAAAACAATATAACTTTTTCGTTTTGTTATCTAACGTTGCAATATTTTTCCGACTTTTTTCTAAGTTCAAGTTTATTAAAGTATATTACACCCACCAGCATTGAGTTGTAGTCTTCCAACCAAATTCTCCATTGTTTACTTTGCACTGGGTTGGCCATTAACCAAAACTACTGTTGGGTAATAACACATAATTACATAGTTTTACCGCAAGGAGAAGTCGACCCTGCAATGGCGAGGAATCATGCACATGCTCAGGTAGGTTTTAAGC
>NC_051410.1:16418947-16419096 GCF_015228065.2 Penaeus monodon
TAATGTGCCTATGTGTATTTGCAGATATGCATACCTGTATACCTCCACAATCACACACCATGAAGATATATAACAAAACAAAATTAGCGAACAAACAAATAAACAACAAGAACCTCTAGCGCACTGATAGACCTACAAAGTTAAAAGCG
>NC_051410.1:16419132-16419274 GCF_015228065.2 Penaeus monodon
TATGTAAAAGACTTAGACAAAGATAAAAAGAGGTATTTACCTTGAAGAAAAAATTACAAAACGTTATTTTCATTCTGGTTTAATCATACGCTGTGTCGAGTTATATTTGCGCAATTTTAATTTTGTATGAAAGTTAACGTGT
>NC_051410.1:16419440-16419808 GCF_015228065.2 Penaeus monodon
GCAATATGCAATAATGCTTTCTTCTGCGACCCGAGTGGGAAAAGAATAATCATCACTTGGACTCTTCTACTTTTTCTTCTCCTCCCTCTATTCTGCTTCTCTTCCTTTACTGCTCTTCTCCTTGTTTCTCCTTCCTCTCCCTCCTCTCCTTTTTTTCACCCGCTCTCCTCCCTATCTTCGCCCCCTTTCCTCCCTCATTCATCTCTCTCCCATCCCCCCTTTTCTCCTCTCGTTCTTCCCTTTCTCCCCTACTTCTCCCTTTCTTCTTTCTCTCTCCTTCCCCTTCTTTTACTCGACGGCTGCGAAAGACAGCAGGTGTAGGTGCAGGTGGTTCGCTTCCGTTGGAGATATCGAGTTTCGAGTATCGA
>NC_051410.1:16419997-16420270 GCF_015228065.2 Penaeus monodon
ATGTATCCGTATTGTAAGTAATGACATAACTATATATCTGTACATATACATTAGGCCGCGAACCTAAGACCAACTCACCATAAATCTAACAAGTAAAACAAACCTTGTATATGAAAACCAGCGTTCATTTTTAGATACAAAGTCGTCAGGTATTGCTACGCCCATGTTGCACACTTCGAATGCCGTTTCCCGTTAGCTTTCACAGATTCACCTCGGGTGGTTTGAAGGGGAGAGTGCATTGCCACTTACATGTATTTCTTCTGTTCCTCATAT
>NC_051410.1:16420508-16420774 GCF_015228065.2 Penaeus monodon
TCTAATCTTCCCTTCCTTTGTTTGGTCTTGTCATATTTAATTAAGGCGACATATAGGTGTTGCTGTAGCTAGTCGAACAAAGAAAGACTTACGTAGGCAGAATCTATTTACGTGTTCCTCCTCCGTTATGCGTCCTTTTGTCAGAATGTGAAAATGACCTTTTTAATTCTCTCCTTTTTGTATATTTTCTTCGCTTTTCATTTCTTGAAAGTTTCCGCACGGAAGAGCCGCTACCAAAACTCTAAAATATAATCACATTTTGGTAG
>NC_051410.1:16420803-16421154 GCF_015228065.2 Penaeus monodon
ATGTCGAGTTGCAGAAAAGCAAGAATTCATGCCGCGGATTCGGACAATGGTCAGGGAGAAATAAACTAAGGAGCTTTATACGACGGAGAATGGCGAATGGAAACTCCTTCGCATTGTGGAAATATAATTCCTTCCTTCTCCCTTTTCTCTGCGTAATCCGTGTGATATCTTTGAGTAAAGGATATTTTCTGTGATTCATTTCATATTGTTGATCATTCGTATTGGTATAAGAAATGTTGTCAATCACAGGTGCGATGTCGTGGCATTGGTCGATGATAATGGCGGAAATTAGCATATTACAACTGTACTGACCGTTGCTTAGTTTATATCGCACGTGGCATTCCTTGCGTA
>NC_051410.1:16421210-16421402 GCF_015228065.2 Penaeus monodon
TCCATTCCATCTCATCGCAGGTTTGTTACCTATTTTTCCTATCTTTTGCTCGTTTTATATACCCGTCACCTGAGTCTATTTTTCTCTTCCTTCTTCCACTTTTGCATTTCTCCCTACCATCACTTTCGTTTATCCCCTACTACCTCCTGTCGTTTCACTTCTTTATTTCACCCCCATTTTTACTTACGTAAA
>NC_051410.1:16421679-16422148 GCF_015228065.2 Penaeus monodon
TGGAAAGCAGAGTGGGAGGATGAATCTATCTACTCTCGACCCCCGACCGAGGAATTGTGTATCCTATGACGGGGTCGCACAGGGTAGGAGAAATGATGCAATCTATACTCTACCTTCTACTTTCTACTTCCCACCACAGGTCAAAGGTCACACCAATGGGTACGACAATAGTTATGATGAATTTGCAGTTAGACTTGGATTTCAGATTTTGTTCGCAAGAGGGACCGAAGAGTAATGTCTCGTCTACACGACCCGTTAATATTTGATTCGATGGTAATGAGGCAGAAGGGAGACTTGGATTGAAATGCAGATTGAGTTGTTAGTTCTATGATAAAGACGAAAGGAGATTAAGAGAAACGAGATTTCATGTTAAAATTGGTGGAAGGAATCTACTCTGTCATCTACAGAGTGGATGGAGGTGGATTGAGACGCGAACGGAAATAGAATGGTTATCATTATCGTGCTTGTG
>NC_051410.1:16422273-16422650 GCF_015228065.2 Penaeus monodon
GATGTATTGCACCTACTTATAAGGAATCTTAAGAGTCTATTTAACATCAAATCGCCATTCAAATGTGCCTGCCATCTATCACTTTTTTTACGATAGAAAGTTACAGCGAGAGAACAAACTTTCTTATTCCTCCAAAGAACAACGAAGAAGGGGATATATAAATGGAAGAGGAAGGTAAAGACGATGAGGTTGAATTAAGAGGAATGCAATGACTCAGGAGGACGAATAAGTAAACCAAGAGACGGGGGACATAAAATACTATTTCGAATTTTAATAACGAATTGATTTTTCTTCAGGTTAACAACACCTAAAAAGGTGTATCTATATTTAGCTGTCGGATGATATATACGAGCTGGAACATGAAAGACATCGCAGAT
>NC_051410.1:16422690-16422825 GCF_015228065.2 Penaeus monodon
TGACAAGAACTAAAGGCAGAAAATCTCACAAACGGGATTTTTTTTTTTTAAAGTTCTTTTCTCCTCATGACTCTTCCTTTCTCCATCTTCAACCTTTCTGCGTGTTCTTCTCCCCTCTCACGCCATCCTACTCAC
>NC_051410.1:16422852-16423177 GCF_015228065.2 Penaeus monodon
AAAAAAGTTATCTGCCCGCATCCCCCTCCCCCCTCATATCTTACCCCCCTACCCCCTCATCCTTTAACCCCCCTTCCCCTCATATCTTAACCCCCCCCCTTCCCCTCATATCTTAAGCCCCTACCAACCTCTCAGTGAGAAAAAAGATGTTTTCACAGCACGCTGGTTCTTGACAGAGACACACTGCCCTTAATTCCATAGAGGGTCCACTCTATTAAGGGCGCTTTTCAGGTGCGAGCGTCATCCCGTCAGGTCTGAAACACCGTGAGATTTTCGGGGCCAAGACATTAAGGAAGAATGTATACGGATGAGGGAGAATTGATGC
>NC_051410.1:16423197-16423270 GCF_015228065.2 Penaeus monodon
TTTTCTTCGTAGTGGTGATTGCTTTAAGGTGTTTTCTTAATATTTTTTTTAGAAGTGCTTTGCAGTTCTCCCC
>NC_051410.1:16423312-16424424 GCF_015228065.2 Penaeus monodon
AGGCTGAGACTTAAGGAGAGAGTTGTATTGTGTTCCATTTCTTTTGTGTGTATTTGGAGTTTACTTTTAGTGTTTTTTTGCTCGTGGAATGTTTATCGTTTTTTTTTAAGTTTTCATCTAAGCTTGGTTTTACGATTTTGCCGATTCGTAAGCTGAATATCACAACTTGGACTTTTGTAACTGAGAATATTTGCGTATACTGTTTCCCTCTGTTGTTTGCGTATTCCGTACGTCTCTAAATTGTTAAAGATTATTAAGTTATATTTCCTTTAATACGACTTTTCATAGTTATCTGAGGAGAGTTCGACATTTATTTTTATAGTGAATTCCAAGAAATATATTTTTTTGTCTAGCTGTACGCAGTCGCACATCTAGTAATATGGAACTGCACCGAAATTAAATTAATATCACCAACCTTTTGCGTCTGATATTAATTTAATCAAAATGGTTTCCCGGCAAAAAAGATCGTCTAGCTATTCTTATTGTTTGTTCAGCATCTTATTAATGTTTCCAGTTACATCGTAAAAATATATTATTTTATTTTTTTCGCTTCCACTTGACTCTTCTCCTCACTCAGACAAACCGAGGTAACTTCCCATTCCCTGTTTTAATATATTCATATTGCTTCATGTTGTTTCAGACTGGTAAACTGAGATTGAAAAGGCGGAGAAAGATTTGATTCTATTCATTTAATTCGGTTAATATTATTGACATATAGATCATTGTCAGTTCATAGAGCACGAATATCCAACTAAGGCAACGCCCACTCTCTGCCGCCCACAGGCATAAACGCCCACATGTGAACAACTATTCATGTTTACCCACGCAGAACACCCACGCAGGATTCTTTATCAGATTAACATTTTCATTTTTTTGGCTGAATAATCACTGCAAAATTTTTAACTTTCTCCGTCAGGAAATGTTCAATGTTGCTGAGAATAGTTCACCTCCTTCGGCAGAAAATGGTAAATGTTGCTGCTCGTTGAAGAAAGATTCTGACATGTATATAACTGTCGAGATCTGTTATCATTTTGCTGGTTAAAGAGGCCGTGACGTCGATCAGGGTTGACGGAGTTGGTGAAAGAGAGAGGGCGAAGATAGGAAGAGCTGGG
>NC_051410.1:16424466-16424544 GCF_015228065.2 Penaeus monodon
GGGCTGATATACAGACATTAAGATGGAAATAAACAGACAACCAGACACTCGAAAACAAAAGCGAAGAAAGCGAAACAC
>NC_051410.1:16424625-16425023 GCF_015228065.2 Penaeus monodon
ACGGAATGGGCGATGCAACGTGGTCATCCAGTGTTCACAAATACCAGCAAAGGACTTAACAATGCTTCGTCTCGATCCCCCGATTGTGATGCAGAAGCAAGCGCCAAGTGCTGAATGCAAGAGGAATCCGTACGGAAGGCTATTGGATACCATTTTAAGAGAATCCGCGGGGACTAGCTGCGAATCTCAGTTGGAGTGATCGCTAGTAGTTTAGTGTACTACAAAAACGGGAAAATCGCATAAATTATTTATCTGAAACATATCTATTTATTATGTATCTAAAACATGTTTATTTATCATGTACGTGACACATTTATGTATCTGTACGTGAAACATTTATTTATCATGATATTCGTTTTATTTCACCGGTAACCTTAGGAAGTGGATACTAAGAGCAT
>NC_051410.1:16425102-16425218 GCF_015228065.2 Penaeus monodon
ACAATATGGAGCAAAACAGAAGCGAAATCACGTGCGGCATTAGATAAGGAAATTATTAGCCGCTGACTGGGATTATCAGGTTTATTAACGGGCAATAACGACCGTCTGTGTATTAA
>NC_051410.1:16425358-16425993 GCF_015228065.2 Penaeus monodon
ATTCGAGGGTGAAGAAAAAGAAACGGAAAATTCAGAAGGAGGAAACGGGAGAAAGGGAAGAGGAAGACTTAAAGGCGAAAGGAGGTGGGGGCGGGAGGTGAAGCGGACGGGGGTGGGGGAAGTGGGGTGGTGGGGGCTCTGGGGGAGAGGGATCGGGCGTGGGATGGGCACACGTGGGTTCCTAATTCGTTCCATCGATTCGGAACCCCTTGATTGGGCTGCTATAGGTAAGAATACGAGAAGAAGGTAAGGCCAATGGATCTGAATGACTGGGAACCGTTCATCCAATGTGGCAAATCACACAGCAATGACTGATAGTTAAACGAAGTGAATTTATATGAATGTACCTGTTGTTACGCTGTGTTATGGAGGCGTTGGTGCAAAGCAGGTGAGACATCGGGAACCAAATACAACAACGCAAAGGGAACACGGCGTCACAAAGCAGGCGTGACAATGACAACACAGAGCAGGTGTGACACGAGGTGCGAGAAACAGACAATGGGTAGAAACATCAACGCGAGAAACTTAATGGAAATAACACAGCGATTAAATGTTCATATGAGGGACACCGACTGACTTTAAGGGGTGAATATATTTACTTAATAGAATATGAGAAGCAATTATCACAGTAGCGA
>NC_051410.1:16426232-16426533 GCF_015228065.2 Penaeus monodon
TCGCCCCTGCGAACACAGGCACTGTCAAGGGAGCTCATCACAAAAGCAAAAGCACGTAAATCTAGGTAGTTCATTAGTGATCCTACTCGACAGCAGTTCACCAATCGCGCTGTTCCTTTAGTTCATTCTCCTCGGCAATGGATTTAATTACACCAAGGCCACCTGTCAATCGGCTGCCTCCTGTTACACCAATACAGGTTCATTTAAGTGTGATGCTAATTGATTCTCTCATGGCATTTAGGTTGATCAAGTAATTAGCCCGGGACCATCAGCTTTGCATATTAAGGGTAATCGGCTAGGA
>NC_051410.1:16426564-16426641 GCF_015228065.2 Penaeus monodon
AAACGGTTGGGATTTTATTGTTGGGGGAACCTCTTATAAGAGTAGGGACAGGAGAAAATGGTGGACGGAACTGCCAT
>NC_051410.1:16426689-16426766 GCF_015228065.2 Penaeus monodon
TAAATTGCAAGACAAACAAGTTCACACGCAAACAGATAAACTAGCTGAAAATCTATATGAGATATAAAGACACGCAA
>NC_051410.1:16426871-16427213 GCF_015228065.2 Penaeus monodon
TCAAGTAGCCCCGAAGTCCAAACTCTACAACAGCAACAGACAAAAGGGAGAAGGAGTTTCCCCCATCTCACCCTACGTCACCCTCGAGGCGGCCGTGGAGTCGTTAAACACCTAATGACCTACGACTCCCGAGAACCATTTGTGATCTTCTATTCCTGGACAGCGAGGGCGATGAGCTAATACTACACAGACGAGGCGACGTCGTGGAGCAGGCTGTCACGGAGGCCTCATATTGGGTCGACGTCTCTCCTGAGGTCCCCTTCGTCTTGCTTATCAGACCCTGAGCGATCTCCATCACGCCCATCTCACGCCCTATCGCAGACATCTGATAGGAACAAGTAA
>NC_051410.1:16427357-16427549 GCF_015228065.2 Penaeus monodon
TCTGCTCGTAGCACGCCCATCTATTCCTTCTGTGTCCCCTCCGCCCACGCTGTCGATACGATCTCCCCTCAAGATGTTCCAGAGTGCATGGTGGGCGGGGGTGTGAGGAGAAATTATTTCCATTATGATAAGGCAGCAACGAGACCTCGCCAGAGCAGGTTGAATGGTGGCGATGTCAGGGCAGAAGGCACC
>NC_051410.1:16427579-16427653 GCF_015228065.2 Penaeus monodon
GGTCCTCTGTTCTCGCTGGGGTATCTGGCCGAAGCTTCTAGATGCAAATGGATTTTTACCTGGGGGGTCGTGGG
>NC_051410.1:16427778-16427899 GCF_015228065.2 Penaeus monodon
GACAAGACATCCGCCCAGGGACTTTTCTCCTTCCTTCGATCTTTAGTTGCACAAGGGAAAACTCCTTGCATTGTGCTCCGTCGCTTTACCATAATCATCGTCATGATCATCGTCAGCAATA
>NC_051410.1:16428038-16428102 GCF_015228065.2 Penaeus monodon
GTTTAAAGGAAGACCCTCTCGTTTATGTTTGTTCTTGTTATTGATCTGTGTTGGAAGGAGTCGT
>NC_051410.1:16428609-16428772 GCF_015228065.2 Penaeus monodon
GCCAGGGTGCAGATGGCGGCGCGGGCGGAGCAACAAGAAGCCAGGTTGTGTTTTTGTGTTCCAGCGCGGGCAAAGGCGGGAGGCAAAGGAAAGTGTAAAGTTCACGGCTGTCTTGGGGAGGCCCGCGACATCCTGTGCGATGCGCTGATACTCTTTGATGGAA
>NC_051410.1:16428981-16429068 GCF_015228065.2 Penaeus monodon
TGAGGAAAAGGATGAGGGAGGGAAACTATCTGGTTTAAAGTGTTGGATCTCTTTGCTCGATGCGATTAGATAGCTTGATCTTAGAAT
>NC_051410.1:16429106-16429248 GCF_015228065.2 Penaeus monodon
CACGCGCGATGTGCGACATTAAGGAAATTGATATACGGCTTGACATTAACGGTTCTTATGATCTTGGAGGAAATGGTTTCCGATATTTGATACGCTTGAGGAAATTACGAAAAAAATCTCATATTGCGACTTTATGTAATGC
>NC_051410.1:16429645-16430196 GCF_015228065.2 Penaeus monodon
AGCCATTTTGATGCGAAGATTATCAGCAATAATAGATTTCCTGTTTTCCTAAGAGCCACTTCCTCTTTGTTTCATTACGTGACGCAACAACTATACCGAAAGCAAACATAATGAAGGCCATTAAAATGTTACCATAGTCCAAATTGGAGTTATTTATGAACCTAATTAGCTTAAGACAACATTTCACCTGCAAGCGTGTTTGTGCAGCGGCCCGCCATCTGTTAACGGCTAAGGGAATCTTGCATTTTGCCGCCGCTGTTACTGTTTCAACCTGCTTGGCGTTCGAGTTCATTTTTTTTTTCATTTGGTTTTCTTGTTTTCCCCTTTTATTTTTGGATAACTTGACTTTACTGCTTGCGAGGAATGTGTTGCTGTTTCGTGTTTTTGCTTTGTTCAGATTTGTTGTTTTTTTGGTTCAATTTTATTATGGTTTTCTCCATTCTGCTTTGTTAATAAATTCGTTCGTATTATGGGTTTCGTGAGACTTCTTTGATGAGGTGGTGAACCCTTCTATTATTTCTGAATTGAATTAACCCCTTTGAGTGGAAAGC
>NC_051410.1:16430411-16430597 GCF_015228065.2 Penaeus monodon
AATGTGAGGGAAGAGTGATAATTGTTTTTTAACTCCAATCAGGATATATTCGCTCGGTCCGTAAATATGGTAATTTGATTTCCAGCTGATTGCATCGTTCGTAAGTTATTGGCGTACTTTTGTCGGCCACAGTTGTGAACTTGTTAAGCTCACTGATTAAATTTTCTTTCTCAGATGTGTCAAGAA
>NC_051410.1:16430869-16431214 GCF_015228065.2 Penaeus monodon
GAGGGCCAGTTGCAAAACAGACGCGAGCCAAACGGTCACTCGATTCTCCCCTTTGTCCGCCTCCCACCAACGTCTTCATTAGCACCAAATAACGTATGCATTGGGAATCTTTAGTATTTAGTCGTCCTACTCACACCACTTATGAATAAAGACAAAGTGACTTTGGGGGAGAGCACTTAACACTAGTAAGGCTACAGACCCGAACCTCATCACAGCTTTGACCCTCACGCAATCAACATTAGGGAAATGACACTATTTGCGGGTTAAGTAGGCGATGGGGCTATGCCGTCGCGGGGGCTCATGCCGGGAATTCTTCACTTTAATTTGATTTCATTGTTTGGGCTC
>NC_051410.1:16431405-16431867 GCF_015228065.2 Penaeus monodon
ATGTATGCGCAAAGGGACCTCTCGTGTCTGCTTGCAATTGCATTATCAATTGAACAGGAAGATTAGGGTCTTGTAATTGTTCGTGATTTCGCTCCTAATGACGGAGGCGGATAACGTGTTCAGTCTTCGTAATGAAGTGGCTCGCTTTATTACATTGTGTCTCCTCACTGAAGGAAATTCTATGGCGTTGATTTAAGAAATGAAAATTATTATCGTTTAACTGCGAACGTGGAAATGTTACTGAGTAATGATAACAGCCTTGGGGAGGGATCTTTTATCTATAGCTGCTGTTGTGTGTTGCTTCCAAATCCGTAATAAAGTCTCACATCCTGCTGTTTTGCTAACACGTGGAGAATTTGAATGTACGTCAACAGTAATGTGAAAATAACTAGAAAACGGTGACGAACGAAAGAGAAATGATGGCTGTCAAAAAATATGTGTTAAATTTATTACGTTGGTACG
>NC_051410.1:16431907-16432424 GCF_015228065.2 Penaeus monodon
GCATCATCTTCATTTCTTCTTAGAATAATAGAATTGAGAGATTATGGAACACTCTGACAAAAACAGCGATTACTATAAACAAAATGGCGACTATTACAAGATAAAATATCAGGCCTTGTGATTTTTAGCTCCTTCGTGGTCCTAGTCCACTAAGATTGACGCGGTGAAAGTAATGGCCGAGTACATGGCGGTAATTAATCTCACCGTGTTTGCTGTTCTGGTAATTTCACCGTTAAGTTAGCTTAAGCCTATCACATATACAGACTAGCTTGAAATATTTTTATAATCATGTTTTCCTGATCATTGGCTTGACACTATTACCATTATCACTAAATTCATCAACTTATACTCGCATGTTTGTCATTTCACTTCATCATTTTCACAAAGCCAACAAGATTAAACTTGAACGTCATACCAATATTTTTACGCTGACTCGGAGTTCATTCTTATGCATATAGTAATCATGTTCCTAAATTAAATGTCTTTTTTACATCCGTTATTATCACTATCTTTTTTT
>NC_051410.1:16432556-16432798 GCF_015228065.2 Penaeus monodon
CCTCTTTATCCTAATCTTCTAGGCTATCATCACCATGATTCCTATCATAATTCCCTTTAGTTAAAAAAAAACTTTACTTACCCACACAGTCTCACACAGAAAAGCATGTTTGTAGACAGGACGCTTACCTGTGGGAGGAAAAGGAAAATGTATTAGAGAAATGGTTGAGTTGCAATTAATCTTAAAAAAAGAGTATCTACTGGTCAGAAAATGAATATTGTACACGTGTTCGGAAAGAGAAC
>NC_051410.1:16432986-16434595 GCF_015228065.2 Penaeus monodon
GGGTGGGGGGTATACCTATTTCATAGCGAAAATAAGAGGTGGTAATACAAATTTCTTGCGGATCTGAAAGCTTTATAACACTTGCATCATAATATTCTCTGGAAGCCTGGCTGAGAGTGAGCAAATATACGTGGCATGTACATAGTGGATAGATCACGTAAAACACACCTTTTAATTAAGCACAGGGCTTGTTTATATTGCGGATAAATCTATGAAAAAATAGATTGTATATTCATCTAGCTATTTAGAGGTTGGATAAGAAAATACACTTCCTTGGAAACAAACCTTTTGTACTCTTCTTAGCCTTATATATCTGTAACAATACATTGCATCGTAAGGAGAATTATCGGTAAAAAGTGATGGTGGTAAGTGATTCTGAATCGTCAGAAAATGAGAAGAGAGAAGCGGTACAGTCAGAAGTGAGATGAGAAGACGTGAATAACATGGACATTATTCATAAATTGCTACTACTTTACAAATCCATGAAAAATTGACTTTTACGCGGTTAGATTTTGGTATTTTGATGCGTTGTTCCATTTTTCCGTACGTTGTGTTTTTTTTTTTATGAATTGAGCCTCTGTTGTTTCATTAAAAAACGATGAATATTCAGACACTAACTTTGCATTATTCATGTGTACTTTTTAACTCTTTAAATAACCTACACACTGGATGCAGAAAGATAGGAACTGTTGCTATTAAAAACTATCTTCTTTAACCACATATCACTTGCTGGAAAAAGCTTCTAGTTCTTCTGGCGACATAAAAAGATATGTATTTCCCTAGCAAGTGATACGTTTGTTCTCTATCAGGGGAGGCATTCTAGTGCGGGTTCTATTTTCTGGACATCAATTGACAAAGGGATACTAATACTACCGCAACACGGGAACAAAACCATAAAAAAACAATCCACGCTTCATTCTAAGCAAGATTTTAAACGTCTCCTTCTGCTCGCCTTCTCTCCCAGGCGCACTGAGCCTTGTATGACCGGTCTTCCAAAGGTATAATTATACGTTCGCGTATATACAAGAGTGCGATCGTGTGTGAGTGCATGTTCTCTTTGGCTGAATTATTGTAGCAGGGTCGAGGCGCTCAGCGCTGGACGACACAGGAACGGACAAAGGGCTGTTGCTATCTAGGAAGAAGAGATGCGACCGAGCGCTGTTTCCTGACGCTGCTAGTGATTGTCACTCGCTGTCAATTTGCAGGATGACTGTCATGTTCCGAAGAGAATGACTCCGGCTCGATTCTCACGCACAGATTTTCATGATTGTGTTTCTGGTTGCGGCTGTAAATGTCACATTAAAGTTTAAAAAAGAGGAATGTTGGGACAAACTCTTCCGGCAAAAGAGAAAAAATGAAGTTCGCATTGACGAGAACGCTGATATTGGGAATTCATACATGGCTTTCGACGACAAACTTCACTCCCGGAATCGAATATTGTTTTCCGCAAAAAGAAAGTTTCTGAATGGATAGTCTCTATATTACAATTCATTTCGTATCCGACTAAAGGTCGTCCTTTGTCTTGAAAGTTGCTGTGTTGATCGAAAAGTCTATTGGTACTTCTCATACGGCAAACTTCTGGTACGAAGAGATTCCTTCGTCACGTACT
>NC_051410.1:16434686-16435433 GCF_015228065.2 Penaeus monodon
GGTAAGAGTGGTACGTTTATATCAATATGAATATAGATAACGTACTAAACAAATTACATGAACTTTTTTGAATAAGGTCATACAGCATTTAATTTATGTTTAAAGCCCCCGAGCGTTTCAACAAAAGAGTAAGAGAAACAGTAATATCACAAAAATATCACAGTATCGTTTCTATTTATACGACATTAATCATTTCCTATTTAAGATTCAGTTAAAATGACTGCAATATGATCAACCAAACACCCCTCTCTCTACGAAAAAAGACAAACAAAAATCACAAATATAATTCTAATTGCAACAACACCAGGAAATACATTAATGAAATTGCCCAACAAAAATCCTTCCGTACAGTAATTTATCAAATTCGCCTTAAACATCCTCTGCCTCTTCTTTCTTAAGCAAACGTATTACTCGGACGACATTCTTTCCCTTCCGGATGTCCTTTGAGTCGGTACGAGTGGATTCTCATAACAGTCAATCCCCCTGATTCAATTTCCTTCACGCGGGTATAGGCAACGGGGCAGAACCTACAGCGTCGTGGGTGTAGAGGTAAATTTTTTTCTTTTGTCTTTCTTTGTCTTTTTTTTTGTCTTTGATTTTTTGTTTTGACTTTTTTGTCTCTTTTTTCACTTTTTTTTTTGTCTTTGATTTTCCCCTCTTCTTTGTCTTTTCTTGTTATTATGCTTTTTTGGGTTTGTTTTTTATTTGTTCTTTGGATTTTCTTGAGATTGGAGAGATGTATTCATT
>NC_051410.1:16435768-16436662 GCF_015228065.2 Penaeus monodon
TCCCATTATTCCTATAACGTCATAAGATTTTGCGCTATAGTCTCGTACAGCACGAAACCTTCCCCCACTCGACAACCTTGACCGAGTAGATCGACTTAGTGACACGATTGCACTGAAATGCCCTTCCACGCCTTCTGTTCTCCACCTGCGTTGCGTTGCTAGGAGGCGGCGAAACCTTTAAGCTTACAATGGGTTGCTTCGTTGTCTCTTTATGCTAATTGGAAAGGAGAAAAGTGTCGGGAGGTAGAGAAGAATAGATTAAATATCCGTCTATCTTTCTCTCGTCTTGTATTCTTGTGAAATGTAAAAAAGATGTTCAACAAAGGAAAGGGAGAAGAGAAGAGGTAAAAAGGAAAATCTCTTTTGTAAATCAAGAACGACAGACTTGCAGATGGAACAAGGAGGAAGACCGTGAGAGGAGAAATATTCTGATCACAAGCAACAAGTCCGGACGTCTGAAATAAAGGCGCGTCTTCGCTGCATTGCGAGAGGGGGTGGAGGTAACAAGGTAATCTTTGGCTGCATTTCGAGGGGGGGTGGAAGTAACATGACAATCTCTGGCTGCATTGCGAAGGGTGGAGGGGGGGGGGGGGTTGGAAGTAACATGACAATCTTAAGCTGCATTTCGAGGGGGGGGGGGTGTAAGTAACATGACAATCTTAAGCTGCATTTCGAGCGGAGATTCGCCATTTACAAAGTCTCTTTAATCTACACGAATTGAATTAACACGATAACTGCGTTTCTCGAGGTGTGGGTATCTGTGTTAGGCTGGGCGATGGCGGTCCTCTTTGGCTTGCTTGTGTTGGCTAATGATCTCGGTTTTGTGGTAATTCTGAGCTATGAATATGAATAAGTTTATTAAGAGATTGGAAAGCTGTGTGTGAGTGGTTGAAG
>NC_051410.1:16436934-16437685 GCF_015228065.2 Penaeus monodon
AAAAAAATGGAATACAGGAGATAAGCTGAAGTAGATGGTGTGTGTGTGCGTGGGGGGGGGGGAAATTCATAAAATAGACGTTTTCATTAATTTACAAATAGAAGCATGTGTTATTGTAAATCAATTATAAATTCTCCTTAACGGCGAACTATCCTCACGTTAACATACCTGTCGATTATTTTTTTCTTAATTTCATAATCTGACCGGGAATCAACACATGAATGGTCTCTGCGTCATATACAAACGGGGAAACATGAAAGAGACACACATTTACTTCATGAAGCAGAGATAATTATCTAGAACTATGTCATATGAAACCTAGATTAACATATCTAAAGCCACGTGTCAAAAGATATATCAATGCCTTTGATAGATTAATATATTGTCTTGTTTTTATTCTATAAAGGTTAATTTGATCGTCTACGTCTTTGTAGGATTTAAACCTTTGAATAGTGTAGGTTACTTATAGGAGTGAGCATGTGCATATCTTGCAGAAAAAGTGACATACTTAAATGCTTTTAAATCGATATTTTTTCAAATCCATATAAAAGAGTGATGAAATGATAAACTTAACGGTGCGATATTTGTTAGATGCATTTGAAATGAAATACATATCAGTATTACAAACGTCTGTAATATCATTATCATTGCAGGTATAACGATGACTACAGATGCTTTTGTGAATAACATCATTACTGCCATTGACCTTTTCTGTGATACATACCGGATTCCAGATACCGATTTCGCCCTC
>NC_051410.1:16437744-16438304 GCF_015228065.2 Penaeus monodon
GCAAAAACTTTTATGATATTTCCCCGCGATAAATCACACAAAACGAAACCCTGTCCATTTCATCGTAAAGTTCAAACGGCCGGGAATATTTACTCTCCAAACCCTCACACCAAGAGATGCTTAAATAACACATCCCAGGCAAACACCCTTGCAACACGGAGGTAAATTTGTGTTGCGCTCTCTCAATCAAGTGACCTGGCTCTGTGGCAAAATACGCATGCCACCTTACCCCTTAACCTGTGACTTGTGTGCAACTTGCGTCTCGGTTCGATTGAGTGCGTTGCAAGGAAGGGAGTGAAGGTGAAGGGACCCTTGCAAGCACCAAGATATATCCGTGAAGAAAGAGTTCCCGCTGTAAAGGAACTCGTTGACAGTCTCGCCTCATGAATAGTGTATTTCAACATTAAAACTCGCGCCTTGAAGTTTTCTCGAGCGGAGGGTATTGTCTTATGCATAGTTCATTTCCAATGTGTGTCGCGCTGAAAGGGTTACGGTGGAACGCAGTAGTGAAAGGAGAAATGGAAGGGAACATGAAAATGAATGTAGGTGTGTGTAAGATT
>NC_051410.1:16438357-16438998 GCF_015228065.2 Penaeus monodon
ATGCAGCACCTGAGTAGGATAGAAAACGTGAATCAATAAAAATGATAACAAATCCGTCATGTCAATAAATCAGTAAATAGATACACGAAAAAAAAGTAAACAACAAACGTATAAACAAGCCATTACACGAATGGCAGAAAAGGATATATTTATGTCTTCTCTTTACATATCGTGAAAGTATGCTGTTTATCGCCATCCCGTGTAAACTGAGGCTCCAGCACGAGATTCTTATTTCCTGTTCCTCCGTGTTCTTTTGTCGCTGCAGGGTATACTCGTTTATTTTGGAGGTTTATGAATATTTACTTAACCCGGCTTCTAAAAAGGTAGGATGTGTTTTGTATGCAGGGTCGTTTTCTAGGTTCTCTCGTTTTATTTTGTTAATGTAGGCGTGCTTTTAGGTATTTGGTAGATGTTTATCATGAGGTTTTAAAGTGCTATAGGCTTTTGCATCACTATATGCCTTTGTGTTGCTAACTACAGAATTATTAAGAAACATTCTTTCCACTTCGAGATTACAGCATCTCTCACTTAATCTGTCAATCATTACGGAGTCAAAGAAATTAATCTCATTAGCTATTTAATGTCGTCTTCAATTCTAGTTGATCAATTGATTATATTTGCCTTTACCTTCCTTCTACTCC
>NC_051410.1:16439032-16439486 GCF_015228065.2 Penaeus monodon
AACATATACCCTAACTATTTATATATCTCGACGCAAGGTATTTCAGAACTATAACCCCGTGACATGTACAAAACAGGATATTATATTATTTTTATAAAATGGAGGGGGGGGGGGAGGGGCAACAAAGTGCCGATCTGTAACAACTGGAAAATAGATGCAATATTAATATAAACCAATATGAATAGAAACTGATCTTTTTATTCGCCCTTGCCATTTTGTCATCAGTATTGTATTGTAGTGTATTTTTTTTTTATATATTTTTTTTCGGTGATTCTGACTTTTTCCTAAATTCATTTTCGTTTTTATCGTTAAATTCATACCTTTGCAATGAAGTAAAAAAAAAAAGTTGTTATTGAAATAATCGCCAGGAATGAATTAAAGTGCAAACAGATTAACTATATTTTGACACTTAAAATGATTTCAGATCACGACCAGCATTAAATAGGAGGAGAAT
>NC_051410.1:16439572-16440121 GCF_015228065.2 Penaeus monodon
GACGGGAACCGCTATTAAGAGGAATAGAGGCAAGAGTAAAAAAAAAAAAAAATGGAGATAAATCATTGAACAAACAGGCAAATGACGTCGAGAGAGAGTCATCATACCACATAAAATGTTCACTACAAAAATCGAAATAATGTGAACGCTTTATCGCTGGTCGCAAACGGCACAGCTCTAGAGAGAGATAAACATTTTTCACAATAATTTTTGTATTACGGAATTTCAATTGACATTTTTTTTCTTTTCTTGCTGGTGAAATAGGCATCTCAACTTCCACCGTCTATATTACTGAAAAGAATCGAGTGTTCCAAGAGATACTTCTGACAGATAAAAAGGCGAGTCTCACTTTACATTTTCTGAAAACTAAACATGAAGAAATCCCTTAGAGATAAACGATGATTATGAATTAATTAATAAATCTTAAAAAATGAAAGTTGAATTCCGAGTCACGTAAGCCGGACATGGAGAATAAGCGCTCAAACCGTGTAACAGGATATAAGGGATCGCATGACAAATATCAGTTGGCAGAAAGGATTCAACACTCTT
>NC_051410.1:16440407-16440535 GCF_015228065.2 Penaeus monodon
TTCCTACTTTCCCAGGTGTCAGAGAGCGGCTTGCGAGAAGGTCATCGGGTCACCTCGACACTTGGAGGGGTCAGAGGTCATTGTTTATGACCGCTGGGATGACAACCAGCGGAAATATTAACCATCTG
>NC_051410.1:16440608-16440691 GCF_015228065.2 Penaeus monodon
GTTTCTCATGCACTTACAAGAACAAAAAAAAGAGAAATTATTCGTCGATCCTTTTCCTCTTTTTCTTCATCCCTCCTTCCCTC
>NC_051410.1:16440779-16441156 GCF_015228065.2 Penaeus monodon
TTCTAGCGAAGATGCATAGTCATCCTGGCACTGTGCAGATAGCAGGTAATGGCGGTATGTTATATTCATAACATTTGCAGGCACAGGCGGGTGTGGTAAGGTCGGTAGGGTCATATTAAATGTTTCATATATTTCCTCACCCTTCGATCATACCGCTCATGTTTGACTCTGTGCATACTGTATGTAGATAAATGAAATGGAAGCGCGTCTGTTATCTCTGGGAAAGCGCAAGATTTCTGAAGTTTCCATGAAGTTTCTTTAGTTTTGGTCATACTGCTCATGTTTGATTCTGTGTATACTATGTGAAAGGAATGTGTATGCATTAAGAAGAGTGAAAGATTACTGACTTTTTTAATATTTCCTTTCGTTTATGTTTG
>NC_051410.1:16441231-16441541 GCF_015228065.2 Penaeus monodon
ACGGACTTTATATTTAGGAAGAGAGAAAGTTAACTGAAATTTTCGTGTGTTTTCTCTGTCTTCGAGAATAAAGACCGACGATAATTGATACCGTAAAATAACGAAAAGAAAACCCCAACGTCAGCAAGAATAATCGAATCTCTATGCTATATGCCTGAGCTTCAAAATGCTACACTAGTTCAGTTGTTCAATTATTGCTCTTCCCTCACGACAAACCAAATGAAAAGCTGTGTGGGGGGAAAAAAGCCTTTCTATTTTTCCTTTTATCAAACGCAGAAATAAATATCCCATTACTTCAATGGCCGGATAT
>NC_051410.1:16441582-16441816 GCF_015228065.2 Penaeus monodon
CGTGTGAAAAGGGAAGTAAAATCCCAGAAGCTAAAAAAAAGGAAATTGTTGAGAGTTTACTGCTAAGCTAAAAGGCATAAGCGTTAACCTTTTGTTTTGTGTTGTTACAAAGCTACACTAAACCCACAAGGCTGAGTGAAACGTATGGTTCTTGATGTGAAATATAACGAGAATGTGAGCAGAGGTGAAGGGCGTAGAGAGAAAATGGAAATGATTGAAAAAGTTAAACGAAAT
>NC_051410.1:16442092-16442574 GCF_015228065.2 Penaeus monodon
ACAAGAGAGCGACCATCAAACCAACTGAACAATCCATAGCCTAACACACCTATCTGCCAACATAATGGTAATTGTATGGTAATCCTCATATTCCCCGCCATTCTTGCCTGCTTACGGACCATAAACGTTCCAATTACGTTTAATTAACAACTTGCCAATTTCTCTCACCGCGGAAGCGTTTGCGATCGGCCTCATTCCCGATGCGTTCCGAACAACGTTGGCCGTCGTGGACGCGGCTGCGATTTTATAGCAGAAACGGATTCGATGGTACAGCTTTCTCACTGGTCTTTTACGGCTGACTTCCTGATTGGCTTTAATGAGAAGTCCTCCCCTTCAGTTAGGGTGATCAGCTGCGTTCGATAGCGTCAGATATTGCAACAGATATTGCAATGAACGTTTGTGAACGGAGGATATTGCTAATGTACGCTTCCCGTTCGTGTTGACCAGAGTGCGGTCTGTGTGTATCTGATGGACGTACCAAG
>NC_051410.1:16442661-16442726 GCF_015228065.2 Penaeus monodon
CTTATTTGTACAATTAAGCGAAACGATACCGCAGTTATGAAACAAATGCATTAGTCAGTTCCTAT
>NC_051410.1:16442789-16443299 GCF_015228065.2 Penaeus monodon
CAAAAAGCAACTAGAGGATGTCTCAAAATTACTCTGATTATGGAAAATGAAAACCCAATCGTGGAATTAATCAAGGACTGCCCGGAATGTCATGTTGGCGACCTAAGCTGACCTCTGATTTGACCTCTCTTCCTGCAATGATGACCTTTTCTTGGCTACATGATACCTCCTCTGCGTCGCATCATGACAGTTATATTTTGCTGTCGATTATTTTTCATTCTAACGTAATCAAGATATGCTCCAATTTGCAGCCGTTTTCATCGTAATTCATAAACACAATAGTTCAGCGCTAGAATTTTATGATTCATATTTTACTTCTTCCTCCTACTCATCTACATAATTAGTTATGACTACACTTGAATATAAATACTGTGATATGTATGAATATACATGGTTCGACCAAAAGGAAATAGCCAAGGGACGCGCTTGTCTTTTTTTTTTATTAGTGGCATTATGAAAATAGTTTGTAATATTATTCTGAGCACGAGTGTGAATTCTGAACCCTATTCG
>NC_051410.1:16443445-16444636 GCF_015228065.2 Penaeus monodon
ATGTAAAGGATACGATACCTATAAAGGTAAAAGAAAAAAAAAAAGTGAGAAACAAAAAGCGCGAGAAAAAAAGTAGACAGAATGAGAAGGGAGATGGGGAAAGGAAAAGATTAATGAGAAAGGGAAGCAGAAAAAAATGTGGAGAAGAATGGATGTTTAAAAAGCAATTGCAATTCACGTTCATCGAAGGAAGAGGAAAAGGAATGAAGAGGAATGGGGGAGTTGATAAAAAGCTATCTGCAACTCACGCTCATGAATACTGCATCTGTAGTCGACTGGTTTACATACCTGGAATGTAGAAGAATCAGTGTTATTTTCATCAACGGATAATTTATTATATATTGTTATTAAATTGCAATAAATTATATCGTACCCTATATTGCCATTGCAGGGAGAAATATAATTGTGTAGTTTAAAATTTATGAGAACATGTTACTATATCTTCATAAGACAGGAATCAGTTTAATTTAATTGTTGATGAAATACATATTCTATGTTTTTACTAAACGCAGTATACACTTAAAACTAATTCTCGATACGATAGAAATATATAGTATCATGCGGCAGAGAATCATTCCAAATGCACGGAGACGTACGGTAAAGACTCATTTCCCATGTACCATACAAACGCATCCGTAGTTGAAGAATTCCCCCTGGCCGTGTCACCATTCCATTCAATATGAACACCTTGGGTGGCCGTCCTAGGCGACGTCCGCGCGTGCCTCCGTTGGGGAGTTCGCTTGCCCGCTTCAAAACCAGTAATGACGTGGGAAATTGAGCAATTATGGCGATCAAACAGTATGGAGACGCGGAGTCCGGCCAGCGGTGATGGCTGCCCGAATTTCCCACTTGGCCTTGCCATCGACTCCCAAACCCAGGCCGTGTTCCTCTCCCTTGTCCGTGAATCTTTTTTCAATCGGTAACCATTTATTTCGGTTTAGATTCATGGGTTTGTAGCGCATTTAGCAACTTAAGGTAGAGAAAAGAGAAGCAAGGTTACCCTTAGTACCGAAATGATCAGTTTTTGTTCATGGCGCGGCTATTTGATTATCTAAGAACTGCTGTTTCCTGGCTTCTTAATGATGTATTGATTGGTCATTAGATGTCGTTAAGATAGATATGGAAATTACCAGAATGATCAACAATAACATTAGCATTGCAAAGCTATGTTAAACAAGACACTTTGATCAC
>NC_051410.1:16444703-16445157 GCF_015228065.2 Penaeus monodon
TTTATCCTGACACATTATCCAGGTACAGATTTTATTTCATCATCTTAATGAGGCTCTTGGTATCGATTTTATTTACGATAATTACAAAAAAAAAAAAAAATTATAGTCCTCGCAACGTTTAACGTTTAATGAGAACGTGATATCGATAAAAAAGTTAGAAAACGTAATTAGCATAACTATTTTGGTAATAGCATTTTCTGATATAGACAAATAGAGAAATAGGCAACAGAAAAAGGAAGAGTCATTACAGACACTTCATTTAAGCATAGCGTTTGTTAAAATAAACCGGTAGTAGAAATGTTCTAAAAAGGAATTTAACGTCCGCTCTTTGACGTAAAAGGTATATCGGTAAGAGGAAGAGGATTTGCCTTTTTTAAGGATTTTATTTTGATAGCATTTTCCGGTGTATTGTATTTGCAACAACGAGGCTTATTCCGCAGTCACTTATTCGAAA
>NC_051410.1:16445360-16445669 GCF_015228065.2 Penaeus monodon
AGATTGTTAGACTGATAGAGAGAGAGAGATTGATAGACAAATAGACATGCAAACATAGATAATCAGTTAACAAATATTTGTTTCGAGTTCTTTATTGTATCGTCACTCTTACAAAGAAATGTTGATGTTGATATTAATTCACCTTGACAGAAATCCATTTTCCTGTCGCGCCGAACAAAGGGGGGGTTAGAGGGGGGAAGGGGGACAAAAAATCGTTTCGACTGCAAGCAAAAAATAAACACAAAAAGGACAGAAAAATAATTAAAAAGGGTTAGGGACTGAACGTGTCACACATGAAACATTGTAACT
>NC_051410.1:16445782-16446958 GCF_015228065.2 Penaeus monodon
AAGTTAGCTATAACAAAGAAATTTCAAGGAACATAAGTTCCCTCAATTCGCACGATATACACAATGGAGAATGATCGCCTTCTGGTCTTGTATCGTGGAGAGTGACTGATCACCTTTGGCCGCGCGAGGTGAGGCTGAGAGTGATTGCATTTGGGAATCAAGTGGGATGTTGAAGGCAAGAGCGTAGGGCAAGGAGGTCAGAGGTCAGAGGTCACGGTACATGCTTCCAGCGAAAACATATCGACGGTAAAGCACCCGTTTATAATTGATATCTCAACATGTTAATTATGTCAAATGTCTCTCATCTCATGGGGGATTTGCTGAACCTCAGCGTGACCTCGCATAGTGTGGGAGTTGACCTCTTGGCGAAAGTTCAGAGAGGTCATGTCGGTTGAGGGAGATCGGTCTATTGAGCAGAAGTGTTCTGATTTATTGGATTTATCGGAAGAACCAACGTTGATTTTTCCGTACATCAGGCGAGAGAAAAGCTTGCCAAACGTTTTTTGAAATAGGTTAGACCAAAATGAATTTAGATTCGTATATTACAATTTTTTCGTGCAACATGTGCGGTGGCATTTAATAGGCCTCTGTAGCAGTCTCCTGAAAGTATATTTTATTGGAGCATCTAACAATTTATCTCATGTTCTTACTAACATCATAAACGACAGAGGCATCAAATTGGTCCAAATGGTTTCATATGAGACAAGAGAAGATAAATTGTTCTCCATTTTCTCATTTTCTCCCTCCTGACATTTCCTCCTCTCCGCCTTTTCCCTTCCTCTCCCCCTCTCCCCATTCACCTGCTCTCCTCCCCTTTTCCCTCCCACTCTCCCTTCCATCCCCTCGACCCCCTCTTACACCCCCACACCCCCTCTTCCAGAATCTGATTTTAATTCCCTCTTCCGAAAAGAGATGGCGAGAGAAAAAATCTAAATTGTTTTATATTTGACATCACACCCAATGATTATTATTTTTTCATGTTTTTGCTGGAATTATACATAATACGTTTTTGCTTGTTTGAAATTTCGAATGATCTGTAGCGTTATGAAAAATACAATAATGTTAGCCAGGAGGTCGAGTGTATTAAGGTGGAAGACGGAGCTTATTTCGATATTTGATTAACACTCATTCAACCTGAGAGAGAAGTGAAGGAGAGGAAAAAATGGAGGGTAGGTG
>NC_051410.1:16447106-16447331 GCF_015228065.2 Penaeus monodon
TATACAGTCTCTCTTCTCTCCCTTTTCTCGTTCTATCGCCATCACTCCCTTTGTCTGTCTGACTGTCTCTTTCCAGATAGGAATACAAATAGAATGCTTTTCGTTCCCCTAAGCAAATAGTCCCAATTCCTTTCAGTCGGAAACAGCGTGAATTCCCTGAATAACAAAGCTTACATTAGCACCTTTGTTGATCTGAGCGTCGAAGAAATATACTATCGCAGAGAG
>NC_051410.1:16447355-16447870 GCF_015228065.2 Penaeus monodon
GGAATGTACACCCCACCCAAAAACAAAAAAATATATATACACACCGGGAAGATTGTTTCCATGAATATGGTGATTATGCAACCAATTTGGCATCATTTCTAGCGTTCGTGGAGGCGGATTCATCTTTCGGCGGATTGGCTGAATTATAAGCTTTCCGCTGTTGTTTGTGTTCTAAATTTGTCGACGTGAATAATCAAGGTAGTACAGGTTAATCAACGGACGTGAGTGAGAAATGTGGAAATTTCGAGAACATAGCGCATGTTCGTGTTTGTGTGTGCGGACATCTGTATGTGTGTTTGTCTAAGCTTGTCTGTACAGGGTCCATCGTGCGGGTACGTCAGTATCTTGGCTTAATTCATAATCTATAATAAGTTTCATGTTATCATTATCCTTCTTTTCCATACTGCAGAGCGGCACGTCAATTTGCTTGCTTGACTGAAATAATGAGAAACATAAAACTTCCACGATGTATTTTGGCAAAGTTAGTGTACTCCATGCGAAGGAGGGGGAAATGA
>NC_051410.1:16448011-16448086 GCF_015228065.2 Penaeus monodon
CTGTAGACACTTTAGCACAGGTCTTGAATGATGTAACACCAGAAACTGAGAATAGGCGAACAAGCTAAAGGATCG
>NC_051410.1:16448134-16448826 GCF_015228065.2 Penaeus monodon
TGGGAGGGATTGGAAAATCGTCGAATGTTGCAGAAAATGATTGGAAAACAGAGTTTGAAATATAGAAATGAGAAAAAAAGAGAGAAGAACTGACCGGAAAAGTTTATCACTAAAAGTTGAGAGAAAATATACAGAAGGATCGAATCACAAGGGCAAAGCGACGGAGGAATATAAAGGAAATATGAAGTGAGTAAATATGCACATAGGTGTAGTGTGTGCTCTGTATGTGTCAACATTTTCACTTGTATCGAAAAGCTGTGTATTCGATTCGCGTGGGTGTTAGTAAATGTAGGTGTTCCAGCGCGGTACTAAAACTTTTTTTTCTTGGGTTATATAAAAAGATATCTTTGAAGGCTCTATTTAAATGTACACCATTTTTTAGAATTCATTTTCCCGTATTTTCCATCTTGTTTTTTTCAGTTAGGAAGAAAACCAGCGATGGTCTTTGATGGTCTAAGGGGTTACGAGCGCAAAAGACACACACAATTTTAGTCAACTGATGACACAACAAGACCTGGGCTGATTGCAAGACCTTGTCCGTATTACTCAGAGTCGGTGTTTCCGGGTAATGTAAAGAAAATATGACCACCGGGGGATCTACAGTAAAACACAGACGAAAACACATGCGCACATACATACACATGTGCGCAGATGTAACACTGAAAGGTATGTATCAGTAAGTTGCGGTGATC
>NC_051410.1:16449012-16449335 GCF_015228065.2 Penaeus monodon
TATACCCATATTTTTACATTTACATTTTTCTCTTTCCATTTCCTAGGAGAAAGAGATCGCTTACAATATATGCATATTGAACATACACACATACACTTTTTACTCTCCACAAATACCCCCTTAAACAAAGAAGCACATTGTCGGGCCTTTTAATTACCATCGCCTCCCTGGGTTATTGTACCCACGCATTGCTGTTTAGAGCGGCAAAACGAGCGCGAGAGGCAATGAAATTCACAACCCGATTTATAAACTCGATTTGCCCGTTTACTCTAGGCGTTTCCCATCCCGACAGTTGACGTTGCAATTGCTATTTCAAGCTTGGT
>NC_051410.1:16449366-16450436 GCF_015228065.2 Penaeus monodon
TTACCATATTGTTTGTTGGGTGGCTGTGATTAATGGCCTTGTCTTTTATGGCTGGTTCTTTTTTGTTCGTTTGTCATTTTCCTTTTATTTGTTCTTGAATTATTTTTTTTTATGGAAAGAAAATTGCATTATCTTGAAGTTAAAGTCGAATTATCTCTTAATCGATGCTAATAACAAATGTGAAATTAGATACAAAATACATATTTACTAAACACTAAACATGTGACAACCAGACAATAAGATTTTATCTTTTTTCCTTCTATCTAAAGCAGAATTCACACGGAATATTTCCGTTCTACTTCCATTTCAGCAGTGGAAATGTAATGTTAGTTCAGTAACTGCAAATTAGACGACACTGAACTATTTATACCACACACTTTTTAAAACACAAATTATTTATGGCTAAAGGTAAGCAGCCGAGAATATTGAAAAGACCCTTTGACCTTTTTAAAATGCTTGGAATATGATCGATGTGGAAGAATTAGAAATATAATCGAAATAAAATACTAATCGTGGTGACTGTAAAAATCTCTTAATTACGAAAAGAAATTCCTTAGCCAGGAATTTATTTCAAGCAGTTGGGAGAAGAAGAAAAAATTCTCGAATACGTCTTTTGATGATGTTTGAATTATAAGTAATTAATCCACAATTTATCTCCGGACGAAACCTGAAATCATTAACGAAATATAAGTTAAATATTATTCAGATTTATCATCGAATGTCTGTTACTATTTATCGATTACATTATCGAGAATATTTTAGATTTTAAATTGCATTTTAAAATTTCCGTCATTGTGCTCTTGCAGATACACTACTTTTGCTTCCATTTTTCTCACATAGCGATAACTTATTTACCATGTAACGAGCCATCATTAAAACGTGCTTTTATCTTTTAGTTTTATAATGATGCTGTATCACTGTGGAATTTATGCTTTGAGGATTCCAAGTACGATTCTTTTTTCCTTTTTTTTTGAGAGAGAGCTCAGGTTTGTTTAGGCAATGTTGCCTCTCTTGCACGGATGCAATTATGGACCTTTTAATGCAAGAGAGACAAGACCTCCTCCTTTCAC
>NC_051410.1:16450476-16450847 GCF_015228065.2 Penaeus monodon
GGGTAATGTTGGGAAAGCAGAGGGTGATAACCCAGGTATAAAATCTTGAAGAAGAATATGTAGCACAAGATGGATAGGACGAAGAAGAATAAGAAGAGAGAGGAAAGAAACGAAAGGAAGATGGGGGGAAAAAAGGAACACAAAAAAGGAAAAAAGAAGATCCAGAAAAGAGAAGAAAAAGAAGAATAGAGAGAAAAGAAGAGAAAGAAGAGAGATGTAGAAAAAGAGGGAAAGGATAAGAAGAGAGAAAACAGAAAGAAATAAGAGAAAGAAGGGAGAAACGAGCAAAAAATAAAGTGTAAACCGCACGGTGATAACAAGGTAAAGAAAGAGGAAAAGGACTGATTTACAAGAACGCTCAAAGTCAGAGT
>NC_051410.1:16450994-16451103 GCF_015228065.2 Penaeus monodon
GAGATTCATCAACACAGCCAACACCATAATCTCATCGTACACCTTGAAGATGAAGAGGGATTACCTTGCTAACCAATTAACACCTCGAAGTGACCTTTGTGAAGTCTTC
>NC_051410.1:16451464-16452715 GCF_015228065.2 Penaeus monodon
CTTTGGCCGCGGTTTGCCAAGGCCTTTGTGATCCTAAACACACCAGGAGCTCCTGGAACAGCTGGACTCAAGGGAACGGAGCACCACAGCATCCTGGACGTTAGGGCGAGCATCGGCAAGGGCTTATATGATCTACATATGATGGATTTTCAATGTTTCTTAGACAGGTTCGAGATGAGAGAGGGAAATGACCAATAAATATTGAGATGGGCAACCGTAGAAAGATGTATGTCATGTAATCTATTACTGTTTCTCTCATTTGGGAGGTGTTATTACCCTTTATTTTATGTATGTATTCTTGTATAGATATTGATATAATCTATCATTGCAGTGGAAAATCTGAGGCTGCTCTAAGGACCCGTTTCTGCAACTTGTCAGAATGGGATAAATGCGATTGCGAATAAGACTCCTTTTTACATCTGTTTATATACGAGAAGGGAACGCGTGAAAAAAAATACCTAGTATTAAAAGGAAGAACACCAGGTAGGTAGCGCATGTAAACCTACCAGGACCGCACGAACTCTCCAAGTATGATTTAGCGGCAGAAACTTGTAAACAAACGCAGATGTTTACCCAAACACGAGTCCCGCGGCGGAGGTGTGGAGACCGAAGAACCTGAAGTCGATGTTGACGCAGTGGCAGTGCTGTCGATGTTCCCATTGGTTCACCACTGTCAAATGAGCCTTCGCGACGTTGCTGGATGCGGAATCGGCTCATATGGAAAGTGGAATGATAGGGAGGGAGGAGGGAGGGGAAAGGAGGAAGAAAGGAGAGGAGAGGGAGGAGAAGGAAAGGGGTTGGGAGAAAGGAGGAGGGGAAGGGATAAGACAGGGGGAGGGAGAAGATAGGAGGGGGAGGGAACATGCAGGATGGGTAAGGAGAAAGGAGGGGAAGCAAGAAGGGAGATATGATGGGGCCGAGGGTTGGGGGTGGTGTTGCAGGTATCTATTATGAATGATGCTCAAAAGGTCGTTCTCATCCCATTCTGAGAAGCGAGAGATGTTAGCAGCGGGAGAGGAGAACGGTGGCTCCGCTGCTACCTTTCTCCTTCTTCATATTTTGTTTCTTTTTTTTTTATATCACTGAACAGCTGTTGCGAAGCGAAGGATGATTATCATGGGTATGAGGACCTTAACATCGTGAAGGCAAATGTAATGAATTATGATGGACATGAGAGTAAATCTGGTCGCTTACCTTCTTAATGAATTTTAGATTTACGATACTGTTACATGCTCATGTAAAGGGAAGCAG
>NC_051410.1:16453011-16453346 GCF_015228065.2 Penaeus monodon
CACCGAAAAAGGACGCAAGAGAGAGTAATATTTTGGCGAAGGTTAATCCGAGGAAGAGAAGGGGCGCGCCATGGCGAGGGGTTACGAGAGAGCCCCTTTTGCAGGCTCGCCCCCGGGCCTCGGGCAAACGCGAGATTAAATGACCATTGTCGTCGGGTCAAAACATGGGAAAAGTACCACGAATCTGGCAGTGAATGGAATGCTTTGGGGAATGCAATATGTGAAAGTGCAAGTTCGCCACTTCCGTTGCAAGGCCTTACTGAGGAGAGGAACAATAATTATTTTTCATAGAGCTAGTTTGTGCATGATTGCGTTGTTGCAGAGCTAGGATGTTG
>NC_051410.1:16453382-16453645 GCF_015228065.2 Penaeus monodon
GATGAGATTAATAAGGAATATTCTCTAATCACTATCATGTATTAACGAAATATCACTAAAAGCCCGCAGGGATATTAATTTTGAAACATACGCCGACTCAGCCACCAACAAACCACGCTATTTCCATGAAACTCGCCAAGAGCAATGGTCATACTATCGCCCACACGATATACGTTTAACAGCATATCATATCACCCTCTAAGTGGCTATACACAAGACGGAGAGCCCACAAGACGTCATCCCGAGGCCTCCTATCCCTTAGC
>NC_051410.1:16453705-16454025 GCF_015228065.2 Penaeus monodon
TTCCTCACGACCCCCAATACCCCACCCCCTCCTGTACGCCTCCATCCTCTCCTCTTTCCTCACGACCCCCAATACCCCTCCCCCTCCTCCTTACCCCCCCTTCTCACCCTCCCTCCCTTTGCACCCCCACCAACTGAGGGTCTTCAGCCGGGGTCACGTTCCTCAAATCACCTGCACATTAACCTCAGCCATGACTCTTGCCTCTCGAGGGAGCAGCTTCGGTAAGGAGGTTAGATGGCCTTCTATTTGTTTCCTCCCTCGCCCAGTTAACGCCCTTGATAACCTGTGGATGATGACTGATCGCCCTGGTGTGAAGGAAT
>NC_051410.1:16454357-16456119 GCF_015228065.2 Penaeus monodon
GAGAGAGAAGAAGGCTATGAGAGAAGAAGAGAGAGAAGAAGGAGAGGGGTTGTGGAAGTGGGGATAAAAGCGAAGAGTGAAGCTATAGAGAGGGAGGGTTACCTAGTAAAGTAAAGGGATAGAGAAGAGGAAAAAAATATAAAATTGAGAAGGAAAAGGGTAGGATAAGACAGACAGATAAGTAGACAGGTAGATAGATAAAGAGAGAGAGAAAAGACAGAGCGAATGTTTCATAAATTAAAAAGCAGCTATCTGCCAACACAATCCCAAAGTCATTTCATTTTCTATGGTTCTTGCTACTACTACATACACAGAACATACACAGAGCCCCCTAGGGCACCTGAATAATGTACCGATATCACAGTATATTCTATTACCCCATCATATCTTTAATGGAAGGGCGGATATTGATTCCCTTTAGCATTGTAGTATT
Organism: Penaeus monodon; assembly: GCF_015228065.2. Lineage (NCBI taxonomy): Eukaryota > Metazoa > Arthropoda > Malacostraca > Decapoda > Penaeidae > Penaeus > Penaeus monodon. The sequence goes on from NC_051410.1 coordinate 16,454,791, forward strand.
TCCAGTTTCGCTTTAACAATTTATTTTTATCAACTCTAAAGGGAAATAAGCTACAGGGATAAAGAGAAAGACACGAAGTCGACAAAATAACAGAGGAAAAGAATCAGTGATACTTTTTTCCTCGCGTGGGAACAGCCTGCGAAAACCCATTCTTAATATTCACAAGCGCTTGGACTATTGCCTTCTTGATTCGTTCTGTGCTTTTTTAAGCGAGCAAGCGGGTCGTGGGCTTGTGACTGTGCTAGGGTCAAGAGCACGTTCATGGTCGCTCCTTAGGGATATGAGTTGATTTGAAAGATAATTTTTCTTTTTCGTATTCTTTCAATGGAATTTTTTCTTGTGAAAAAGGTTGTGATCAGTTTTTTATTCTAAAATGAGACGGTATTTATGATGAGAAGTCTGAGCTGAGTCCTCTAGACCATAAAATCCACAAAAGAGACATACGAAGAAAGACTAACTCGTTCAACAATTTCCAATGTATGCATAGTTAATGCATACATTCCTCCCGTTGTACGGAAGTTTTCCTCACAGTTGAAGTAACTCAGATCTCAGGCCGGGGTGAGCAGAAGGCAGAGAAATTCCAGAAGAGGGAGAGAAGAATGACTATATTTTGAGTGGTTTCTCTTCTTCGAGCGTGAAATCACATTTTGAACTTATTTTGAAGATAAATTGTAAACATACTTTGGAGAAATTAGATTTTCCTCAGAGAAGGATGAGATTGTGTTGATTTTAGGAGTAAACTTTATACCTTGTGAGATTTCCGAAATACATATATTATATGGCTAAATCCTAGTGTAAAAATAATGACACTGTAATTACGAATAACAGTCGATATTATATACCAATACCTATACCTGGATCTTTCGAAGAATATGTGAAAGCATGGAAACATATCAATGCACAGATTTACTTGTATTGGAAAATCTGTAAATGTTATATCTTATGGTGATCGCCTTGCGATAGTCCCCCTCCCTCCCTGTTCCCATTCCCTCGAAATAGGAAAGTATAGGTGCTGTAAATGAGTAGATATGCGGAATGGCCCAAACGTTCCATTCGACCTAAGAACCTGATCAGTCTCGATGACTTCGCTCTGCCTAAACTGCTGATGAAAGTATTCACTTCCTAGGCATTCGAATAACATATCATGCATGACTGTAAGAGCTTAACGTTACTAGAGTATCGATCGTGGGCACGTGAATTCCAGTATTTAATATCTGATAGCTGATTAAAAATGAACTAATGCATATGTGTTCTATAAGACAAGACTGATTAACTCGTATATCTAAACATATATTGAATGATGATATAAACACATAAGGTTATGTTAAC
>NC_051410.1:16456360-16456857 GCF_015228065.2 Penaeus monodon
CTTCCTCCCGAGACTACTGAATATGACAATAAATTACGAGGCTTAAATCACACCGCAACTTCCAGGCAGTGATAGAGATGTATTGGCCCGAAGTGGCCGGAGTCGACACCTTAAATCTCCGTGGCGGAACATGGATAAATTCTTAAATCTCTTAGAATCTTCGTTATGTTTCTTGTCACTTCTTCGTCTTATCACTAGCGCTAGGAGGCTATTTATTGCAGGGTGGTGGAGAGAAGGAAGAGAACTAAAGCATTTTGTTGGATGTAAATGTAAATTATGTAAATTGAGAAAGGGGAGCAAAGGAAGTATGATAATTACATAGAAAGGGACAGATATTTAGATAAATTGCTATACAGATAGAGAGGTAAAATAGGAGCATACGTCGATGAGAAAAGGAACATATAGATAGCAATATATAAAAAAAGCATACGGATAAACACAAAGATCAAACCACAAAATGTATAAGAAGACGAATATACTTCAACAAACATACGAAC
>NC_051410.1:16456901-16457425 GCF_015228065.2 Penaeus monodon
GACGCTTGAAGACCCATGAATATCCGTGTAGGACATATTAATTACACTCACTGTACCGTGGCATCGTCGTTCGGACACCCAATTAAGATATTATTCTCAGCATCCGGCAGCTGCCCTGACGTAGCTCCATTATCACATGATGCGATGGTCAGTTAACTTTGATGATACTTTATCCCAGTTTGGTTTGGGAGTTAATGTGTATTTGATTGAATTAACTTATCTGGATATTTATATGTTTTCCGGGTTTGTATGGACGGCATTAAAAAAAATCATCCTTGTATAATAGATTCTCCATTTCTAACAAAAATAGAATATAGAATGACAGTGGTAGAACTGAGAAAAAATATAGTTATCGAAATCAAGCAATATTCATAATTTCCGCCTCAAAGACTTTCATTCGGTGCCTTTCCTGCAAGTTCTTTCGGAACGTGAGAAAAGACCTAAAACCACAGGCTCGCCGCTTAAATGGTTTTTACTTCATGCTGACACCGTGATCGAAAAACTTTTCGGTTCCAAACTTTATT
>NC_051410.1:16457457-16457809 GCF_015228065.2 Penaeus monodon
TGCATGGAATTCAACACGCTTGGAGGGGGAGCCAGAGTTAAAACAAAATAACTGTATCACTCTAAACCTGAACCTCTTTTTTTAAACTAAAACGGTGAAGATTTTTTTTTATAACTGTCTATTCTCGTCGAAAAGGCTTTGGGTTGATTGTCGTCGGCAGGAAAAAAAGTCTAGTATATTTTTTTTTCGAAAAAGAAACATGCATCCTTAATGCTGTAAATACTCGGTTGGCTTGATAAGATGAAATAAGTTGGAGAGCGAGTTACCTTTCCATGTCGCGTTATAGTTAAATATGGCGTCAGGATTCCGCAGACTTTAACGTATTTTCAGGAATATGTATGGCACGCCAACC
>NC_051410.1:16457985-16458378 GCF_015228065.2 Penaeus monodon
AAGTTTCTTCCTTTGGAATTCCGCTTTATATGAGTATCTTGTCATTTTCGTACGGAATTACTAAACGGCCTTTAAAATAAAATTCTAAACACGTGCTTGAAATTGAAGGTTGTCGGAAAGATTGACGTTTGTACAAGAATTCGGAATTTTCTTTTAATTTATTGAACTATAGTTTCAAAATATAGTTTATCATATCTTCGTTTTCGTGTTTACTGTCAACTCGTTATCGTTATTATCTTGTTGTTGATAATATCAGCTTTCCTTACTGTGGCCTGGTTTGCATCATCAGAAAGATGACAAATTAATTGAGAGGAAAATATCTTAATAATTTAATCATACTAAAGATTCGATACTCTAAAGTTACTAGTTATCGATGCATGTACTTCACTGCGC
>NC_051410.1:16458404-16459003 GCF_015228065.2 Penaeus monodon
CTCATCTTCTCATTCTTAACATCTACTTCTATGTCTGTGTCTTGATTCTTAATTAAGAGTTAATTAAGAGACATTTATCGTATGCTTACGAATCTGCATACAATCATACTAAAAATTGTACGCTAAAAATTGTCATAAATGTCATCATTTTACAAGGTATCCAATTAGCTCCTGTTAATCGCCTATCCAATGACCTCTGACAAAACAATTAGGAATGCGAAAGGTTTCCAACTCATGTGTGGGCGCGATCCCTTTTATCAGCATTTTCATTCCAGGCTTGCTTTAAAAAAATGGGAATGGATAGATCTATTCAGTAGTGAAAGCCAGGGTATTAATCAGGCTAGGAGAAATTAGTGGAGGTTGTCATTTTAAAAAAAAGGGTGTATTTTACGCCAGATAGAATTATGGGTAAGGAGGTTTTACGCGGGGAATAATTATCGGTAGATTTCGTTTAGGTATGTCGTCAAGGAAGCGTATGGTATGCAAATTAGAAAAGTTCCTAATGGTTGAATATCGATTTAAGTGAAAGCAAGTGTTCGTGTATCTCCGGCTGGTTTTTTTTTTCACTTTTATTAATTATGCACTTGTGGGGGATAGGC
>NC_051410.1:16459226-16461674 GCF_015228065.2 Penaeus monodon
TAGTAATCGCATGTCTTGTCTATGATTACGAAAGGAAATATCCTTTGTTTCATAAACATACAACACGTCATTGCCTTCGCGGAGTCGACATCGTTGTATCTACATCTTCATTCTAGGCTGAGTTTCGTTGCCTTTATTTTCTTCTTCTTCTTTCCTGTTTTTGTTCATCAGCGCTGAAGAGATTTTGGGTAGTTGATGACGTTATTTTTTTTCCAACATCAGATTGAATTCGAAAAGTGAATATTTACCTCTGCACATGAGTGATTTTTCCTTTTATTGATGAGGGGATATCCAATCAAAACCGTACCAGGCTGTAGGTTAAAGAGTCCATTTTTGGGTTGTTATCCCCCGGTGAACAAGAACGAGGAAGGAGACATTTGCCCGAATCACGCGAGTGTAAATGAACAAGTGGATAAGAAAGGAGTGTGATTTGTGCAAGTCCGTGGATCGTGGGTGGGTAAAGTAGGGAAAGGAGCTAGAGTGGGTATTCATAAAGCTCTCATAAAGTAGGGAAAGAGGGCAGAGTGGGTATTCATACAGTTCTCTCTGCCTTAATCACGTAACACACGGATTGTAGTATATATCTAGTATATTATTAATTCTCTTGAAAGACTTTGTATGTGAGAACCAATGTATTTAGATAAGCCTTTTAGAGAAATCAGGAAATCAGTTGTTCTTCCCAGGAGTATTCTATGATTAGTTTCTAGAATAATTGACTTTTTACAGTTGTACGGATATATGTAAACTATTCTTTATCTTCCGTGCAAACAATAAATTGTCAACGGCATCGAACGTACGTAAGTGGAGTGATCCAAGTACCGTACGTGATTTAAAGTAAATAAGCTCAGCACATAGGACGACGGGTAAACGAGAAAGACCTTAGCAATGGATGTAGCCCAATACGAACACAGTACTGAAGCGTGGCAAGAAGGTTATCGCGAAGGTGAGAGACACAGGAAATGTAGAGGCCAAACTTTTCCTTTTTCCCATGCCCAGGAGGGGTGTGCCAGACATCAACCCACAGAGAAAAAAAGGCAAAATTGTATAATTTTCCCAGTGAATCTTAAAGGACGTATGTCGTATTCTAGTAAGAGAGGGAAGCTTATTAAGGGAAGATTAATAGTTGAAGTCTTAAAAACGGAATGTAATGTTTGATCTCGGGTTAAATACATGTTCATATTATAAAAACTTTATTTGGGTTGATGTATTGGCTGATACATAATAGTATCATCATTATTATCATTCTGGGGTTATTGTCTCTTGTAATAATGCCTACATCTTTTGCCGTTGTGAAAGTTCTTACGATCAACTTTCTTGGACTCTAAGAGAAAAAAAAAATACTTTTCAGTTTGGCTAAGTTCTATAAATGTAATTATGTACTTTTATCAACATCAATCACGCGGAATAAAAAATAACCCTCACGTAAGGATTGCTAACTGAAATTGTGATAAAATTCACTTTACGCTTAATGAAGAGGCAGCTACCGATAATGAAGTTGATAATTATAAACTGAACCCTGACAAATTCAAGAACCCTTCCCTTGTGAGGCCAAGAGAAAGAAAAGAAAAAGGAGAGAAGAGAAGAGAGAGAGAGAGAGAGAGAGAGAGAGAGAGAGAGAAGAGAAGAGAAGAGAAGAGAAGAGAAGAGAAGAGAAGAGAAGAGAAGAGAAGAGAAGAGAAGAGAAGAGAAGAGAAGAGAGAGAATGAGCGAGAGAGAATCAGAGAGAGAGAAGAAGAAATAGATACAAAAAAAAAAAGATGAATAGATAAATAGACAGGGAAAGGGGGAGAACTAACCAAAAAATATAGAATCATTCAGAGTGATTAGACCTTAGGCATTGCTGCTACTTATCGTCGCCTCCCTCTGATGAGAGGAACTTCCAGGCTTCTTTGAGTCTTAACTAGAGCGACTAAATGGATTAGAAACGTTTAATGACTGACTCGATAATCACCGTCCAGGCAGGTCAGCAAGACGTTCGTGGCGACGTCCTATCTCCGCTGTTCTCTCGTGGCTGTTCTCGTGTGTTATCACCTCCCCGGTTTTATTTTGTTATTTGGATTTCAACCTTATGTTATTAGATATCTATCTATGAGATTTTGCTTCATTGACTTCTTATACATCTGTTTTCAAAAGCTTCGGTGATGGAAATTAATAGCGAGAGAGATAAAAGAAGGGAAATAAACTACACATGCTTACGAAAAAAAGAAAATTATGTATACGATAGGCTGAAATATTACACGGTTATGATAAAACTCTTAAACGCGAAAGAATAATTACCACATGCATGATTTTTTTTCACTCTATCCTTATTGTTAACATTATTTTTAGAAGTCTTTCTTATTCATTTTATGACCTAGCGTGCGCATAAACTAACTTCAACGCAATATACTCTAAGTTTCTCTCTGGCTTGCTGAAAACGGTCTTCCTCTCGTTAAAACAAAGGGCATT
>NC_051410.1:16461980-16462283 GCF_015228065.2 Penaeus monodon
AACTCTATCCAAAACCCGAGTCATTATCTCTATACGAAAACTGCCTCAACATACTTAAAACTTGACTCGATATCCACGCCTGCTTTCCCCCAACCCCTTTTAACTAAGTATTAAATATTAAAGCATGAAAAGCCCATGAATTCCCTAGCAGCCCCACAACAACAGACTAGAACCTGCATACTAAAGACCCGAGACCTTGCTGCCCCAGGTTCCTTAACACTATGAACAGGTTACGTGTTGGTCCTCAAGAGGCAGTAGTGTCTTAACTGCTAATGCGTGTTCGTGTGTCGGGTTGTGTTTACA
>NC_051410.1:16462456-16463288 GCF_015228065.2 Penaeus monodon
TTTGGTGTGGGTGGGGTGAGCGTGGGTGGGTTTGAGAACCATATCTGGATATGGTTTGCACTATGTATGTTTGTGTGCGGGTGTATTTGTCTCGGTGTGTTGGTGTATCAGTTAATATGTAAATGCTCTTGGTAACTACGTATTTCTGGTACACAAATCGGCCATGACGTGCTGGTATCAAGGTGAGTGTGTGAACTCCCTGTGGCATCTAAACCCACGCGCTCTCCGAAAAGCCCATATTACCGTAGGCTGTATTCCGTAACAGGATACTGTAGTCACTTTATTATTAATGATTATGATAGCAGTGATTCAACATTATGGTTGCCAGTAAAAACAGGTGATCTTATTGCATTACAAATACCGAATATATAAATGTACATCTGAATATCATTTATTTTTTAATACTGATACCAGCTATGTTGGAAACGAGGGAATATGTATACACCCCAGTGAGGGCATTGACATTGCTGCCTTAATACCCTTCTTTAAAGAAAAATAATTAGTGAAGGAACCAATCTAAGAACTAATTATTTCTTTACGTATTTTTTTCTAATTCTTGTAAGACCAAACTTAGAAACGAGTCAGGAGAAAACAATAAAATTAGAATTCCTTGTACTGCGTTCAATGTTTTAATGCCATCATTTACTAGTCTCGTCTTGTGTACAATAACGTCTATTTGTAGTTTGTAAGTTATGGCTCTCCTTTGTCGATGCTGCTTGACTACGGCTTGAGTAATATCAGGGAATTTGCCATTTTGTCGTTTCCTCGTCTGTTCGTCTGTTCATATTAGATGTTTTCGGTTCTACGATGCATATATTATTCATGTATTACT
>NC_051410.1:16463595-16463936 GCF_015228065.2 Penaeus monodon
AACATTTAGGAAATAGTAAAGCCATTCTTTCTTTAACTAGGTGAAAAAAATCGATAATGATTACTAACATCCACAATGTCTCGAGAAGTTTCCGCAAAAATATATATCCTACTCCAGGATGAACCTGGTCGTTTTCCGATGTGATAGAAGCAACAGGACAACCTTGAAGATGATAGTACCTTTTGCTGTTACATTACAAGCATAGATGAAGAAGGGGGAAAATGTGGAGAGGGACAAACGCTGATAAAAAAGGTATGATAATGAAGAGACGCAATAAATATACTGGTTCTGTGATCTCGCAATTGTTCTTTTGTTTAATGTCTTTAACCTTTTTTTCTCTC
>NC_051410.1:16464010-16464522 GCF_015228065.2 Penaeus monodon
CTCCTTTCCTTTATTAATAGCTGAGTTCATTTTGGATTCCATTGAGTGGGCGTGAGTGAAACCTCTCGCTTGATTTTGCATTGTCTTGAAAATTATGTGTTGATTTTAAAATCATTTGTGAAATTATAAGGCTTTTGTGCAATTCATTTTTATCAAAAAAGAATTATTTTGTAAAATGAGAGACAACTGAAACTGAGTAAGAGGAAGGAATATACCATTTTTGTTATGCAGAATTTATAAATGGATGAAAAGAACAATTGAAATGACAAAAAGAAATCTCTGATATTCATCTCATAAACGCCATCAAGGAAAACGCTTTTAATCTTAATTGTTACTCTCGACAGTAATTGAAAAAGGAGGAAGAATAAAAATCCTATAACAATAAAACTAACATGGAAAATGTAAGCAACACACGAGTTTAGAAAGCGCAGAAGGTAAAGAAAAATTCCCGATAATTTCTTCAACTAAGAAGTTACCTGTCGTTCCAAGTAAGGGTTTGTGTCCAAAACGCC
>NC_051410.1:16464841-16465063 GCF_015228065.2 Penaeus monodon
GCCTCCTGTTGTTAACACAAGGCACTCTATCTCGATCGTGACTCTGTCCTTATGATTCCCAGGAAATGCAAGGAAAGTTAGTCGGATGATTCAACAGGTATGATTTTTTACTTCTCTCTTTTTTCCTTTACCGCTCTTTTACAGTAATATTTTTCATTTATATTTTTTGTTTATGTATTTTGTGTGTATTGCAGTAAATTAATTCAGCCTGCATGCAGTTTC
>NC_051410.1:16465163-16466073 GCF_015228065.2 Penaeus monodon
CATTACATGTTATTACCACTGCGTTATTTAGGAATATATATTATATCTTGTCACGATTCCAAATTGCCTGAAAAAAAACAGGATCCCTGATATACTTTAGATTAAACTCCTGTTCCTATGAATAAAGACAGCAGAGCTACGGGTGTTGAGTCGAGATGTATATTATAAATCAATCATAATGGGCTATCTGGATGAATAATTAAGTTCAAAACCAGCGGGCAGTCGGTGATATCCCTTTAAGCCTATTTCACGAACTCTCATTGATGATGTGTCGGAAGTACAGTATCTATTTCTCTGTCTATCTGTCCAGGTATCTATCAGTCTGTTCATTTGTTTATTTATTCATATTTGATTTCGATAGCACGGAAAGCTGGCTTTAGCTTGTATACAATTATCCAAATTAATTTTAGGTCTAATAAAAAAAAAAAATGTGTTTGTTATTCTTTCAAATGCAAATTGACCACGGATATATGTTTACATTTCGCTTTCAAACCTTTTTATATATAGCATTTTATAATTTCATAATTGAATATTCATTTCGAAATTACGCACCTGGGATATAGGTTGTATCATAAACTTTTATATTAAGAAAGGCAAATCACTGGAAAACAGTAATTTAATTGCAATAAAAGTGTAATTAATTTAACTTCTTTACAAAAGAGGTCATCTTCATAAAGTTTCACCTTTGTCTAAGTACTAGAATTGTTCATCACTTTTCTTCTTTTCTTTTTATTGAAAAGTTTTATTTAATTGCGTAGAAGTAATGTAATGATCCGGTCTTTTATTCTACGCCACATACAGCTGATATCATTAAAAAAAAATATTCTTCTTTAACTCTGAACTAGGAAGAAGAATGGGAGTCGCAGTGTTGCCTATAAATTCAGGGATGGAAATCAACTAGAAATGAATA
>NC_051410.1:16466121-16466305 GCF_015228065.2 Penaeus monodon
TGAAACCTCGCGATTGGCAATTCAAATATTCAGACAGCAGGTGCCGATGGAAATATCTTCAAGTGTGTCGTTTTATGAAACACTGAAATCGCACTATCTGTCTTTCTATCTATATCTACTTCTGCGTTGAGATAGATAGAATAATAAGCAGAATATGGTAGCAGATGAAATTAAATAGGGATAG
>NC_051410.1:16466467-16466666 GCF_015228065.2 Penaeus monodon
TTTACCCCCCTGAATAAATGAATAAAAATCTTGGAAGGTACATGAAGCAATGAAATGTAATCAAATATGAAAACGAAACCAAGTCAATTATTTCCCTGAATAAGAAAAGATGATAAGACACAGATACTTGCAAAACATATCAACTCAAATTCTATCTATTTTTTTTTCACCTTCAGCGGCGAAAAAATAAAAAGCGCCA
>NC_051410.1:16467256-16467462 GCF_015228065.2 Penaeus monodon
TGTGCGCATATATACACACAAGATGCTTCATTATGGAGCAGTTTTTGAGGCCACAACTACAATAGGAATGTCCGTCCACAACAATGGCCATGGCCTAACCATTCCTTTCTATGAGGCCACATAGAATAGGCTGATACAGCTGTATTCCTTGCCGGACATTTGCATATTTATGACTGCTGTTTGAATGCGTAATTTTTCACAAGCTC
>NC_051410.1:16467741-16467969 GCF_015228065.2 Penaeus monodon
CTTCTACAGTAGATTAAAATTGAAATGTGTCATTTAATACGAAACTCTAACCTACGAATTAAAATAATTTGAGACTGTATATAAGATTATCTTTTAAACACTGAAATATACAGTTGAAAAATATCAAAGGGAATAACATCTAGTATGGATAATGTGTATTTAGATAAAATCATCCCAGAGCTTTTGCATTGTGCTGAGTTTCCAAGTTTCTCATTTCTAAACGAACAA
>NC_051410.1:16468021-16468136 GCF_015228065.2 Penaeus monodon
TTGATAAATTAAGCACAGATGGATTTAATAAAGGACTTAGCCCTAAGCCTTCTACGGCGTTCTTGAGGGAAATACCACGCTATGATCTTCAGGTTATAATGGGAGGAGAAATAAC
>NC_051410.1:16468238-16468425 GCF_015228065.2 Penaeus monodon
AATTTGGCTGATTATCGAAATTCCCTGGTTAGATGGGTTCGCTTTAAGCTCTAATTGATTCGCTAATTTCCCGTTTGGTATTCTGGATTGTTTGAAGGATAATACTGTATGAGCTACGGATGTAAGTGCAGGCAAATAAGCGCATATATATCCATTGAGTTGAAAGACCGCGTAACACATAGACTGC
>NC_051410.1:16468505-16469134 GCF_015228065.2 Penaeus monodon
TTGCAAAGCTAATAAGAAAACAGAGTTTACCAGATATAATCTCTATAGCACTTTGTTCTGAATTTTGTTCAAGCGAAGTTGATTTTCACAAAGGTGTATTAACTCAGCCGGTGCGATGATAAGTACGTGAATTAATCCTTGCCAATGAATACCATACAGTGACAAATTTAGGTTGATTCAGTTTGTGATCAATTTTGATTTTTCTTCATTCGTATCCTTCAAACGTCACTCTTTTCAAATATATATTCTTTCTTTCCATCAAGCACTCGAATCCGCTGAAGTCTGATCTCTGGAGATGCCGAACTAAATCTATCAAAAGTCGAGACCCGCGACAGAGAGAGACGGAAGGGCCACGCATCTTCCCCGAGAAGCGAGAGGCAGACACTTACCGTGGGGTCGGTGGTGTAAGGCGGAGGACGTGGTAACTGCGGGTGGAGAGAGAGCGCGTGTGGTGTTCCTCGCTGAGTGGGAGCTGAGGAGTGTACGTCAACGCTACTTGTTGCCGTATATGAACCTCTCCGACCTCCTCCTGTGCCCCGACCCCGCCCACATACCTCCAGCGACCACGCCCCCCACACCACCGGACGGGGAGAGCTGTCCTCCCATGGGCGTTATTCCCCCTTCCTTAG
>NC_051410.1:16469260-16469515 GCF_015228065.2 Penaeus monodon
ACGCAACCTCTGGCAATTAATGCAGCGCGCCCGACGTCATTCCACGTGGGCAGGGCATCAACTCTGCCATTCTCGAGAACAGAATCACGGCATTAGAAAAGATACTACTAAAGAATACTTAGATTCAGACTGCTGATTGAAAATTGAAATTCACGTTGGGTATCTATCGCTTTTTCCTTTTTTTTTTTTATCTATTCCTCCGTGTCCATTCCCTATCGCTCTCTCCCCCCTCACTTTTTTCCCTCTTCTTTTTTT
>NC_051410.1:16469654-16469722 GCF_015228065.2 Penaeus monodon
TCACAAGAAATGGCGGACAGAGAAATCTTCAATATGAATCGTGTGTTTCCGTCCTAGAAGTCTCGCCC
>NC_051410.1:16476932-16478202 GCF_015228065.2 Penaeus monodon
CTTTGTGAAGCGCTTTTATTGATGCAAGTGTAACTCTTCTTATTTGATCAAATAAGAACAAAGATTTATCCACTTTTTGGTGATTGGTGATTGAATTATTGTCCACGTCATGCAATAATGCAGGTGAAAACGCATTCCTGCAACATGAAATGAATGACCGGGCAATATTCTACATTTCCATTGCTGTTGCCTTCCCGTTTGTTGGAAAAGCATTTTGGGAGGTTTACTTTCCGAATGCAATTACTATTACTTTCCTTTCGTTACGAATTAAATATTATTGTCTTTTGGCAATATCGCAGTTACAGTGAATAAGAAGCGATATATGAAGGAATATTATGCTACTTCATTGCAAAAGGTGGTGTGCATAGGCGAGGGTGGGGATTGGAGAATGGTTATCTTTACGTTACAAATGATGAGATTACTGTAGTTAATAGGAGTGTTTTCCGTATAAAGATCTATCGAAATTGATAAGCAAGGTCAACTCCTGCTAGATGTGATTCACTGAATAATGCATCACTATTTTTGCAAGTCTGATAATGACCGGAAAGCCCTGCAGATACTACTGTTTTTAGCAAAATACTGTACTGGGATACACTACATGTGTCTGCGATATGAATTAGGATAATATGATAATATGTTTTGTTTAATATATAGACTATCTAAGTTATCTATAACCGAATAAAAAAATTGGCAAATCTCTTGGAGATAAAACATTCTACAATAAGTTTAATCCATTTACAAAGTCTTTGCGCGGTAGAAAGGAAAAAGGAGACAAAATTACGACCACAACTCTGTCAATCACTGGCAACAGCACCATGACTACGCCGCTTGTGCATTCCTCTCCCATGTAGCGTGGCACTGTGGCCCTTTGGCACGCTCACGGAGGATGCAGAAGATTAAGCAGTACAGGCCAGCGTGCAAGAGAGTAGCATTTAGCCCGAATGTCAATTCATCACCGCTACTGCATGGCGCTGCCTCTCCAGCGTGTGTTTTCACTTGCGCTTGTCGCCGTCAGCTATTGTCCACCGAAGGTGTTCAAGGTGGGCCGAGTGCACCTGACCTTCCTTCCACATGTGGCGATGGTGTCTTTCGGGGAGGCTAGGAAAGGTAGCAGCTAATTTACACTTTTCTACTCCTCGATCTCTGTTTTAACTTACTCTGGTGGTAGAATAAGAGGAACATTTGTTCGGTGTGGGTTCATTTGGGTGTATAATTTGTTATGATTTTCTGTTGTTGCCTTTTTTACCACTCCCTTACTTTTTATCCTTTC
>NC_051410.1:16483742-16484662 GCF_015228065.2 Penaeus monodon
ATTTCCTTGCGAGCATTTGGGGTACCTGCAGTCGTGCCAATGTGTGAGTGGAGTAAGAAACCTTTGCTTTATTTTCATAAAAAGCCACTGACCGATTTTTTTTTTGAAAAAAAATACACTGAGACTATTTCTTATGTACATTATCGCAAAGAAATAAATGGTGGTCCAGCACACGCCCACACCATTTCCTGCAATAACTGCCTTGGGCAGAAGATAGCAGCCTAACAGACAATTTAGAGGAAATGTTTGCCCGCTTATTATTTCGACCTAAAATAATTCGAAACGATTTTAGCAGCACAAGCAGAGTCGCGAAAGACGTTCTTCTGGCCAGCTCTACGCGTCAGTTTACATTTATCAACGTCCGATAGATGTCCTCTGGAAGGGAGGAGAAATTGCGGACAAGACGTTTTCATCTCGAGGGAAGTTCTAGGTACGCAGCATTTCATTCACCTTGCATGCCTGTAGTTTTCAAAAGGTCATTTCGAGAAAAGATAAAACCGCGACGGAAACTTGAGAAAAAAATAAACACGGAAAGTGCAGGAATCTAAAGCACATTTATATGAGTATATGGTGTCCGACATAAAGTTCTTAACATTCTCTGAATTGATAAAGATATTTGCTTTACTAGTATCTCATATAATGAGTATGGTATAGTTAGTTCGAATTCCTTTTTTATCTGATATCATCCGTGCCGAAGTTTATTCTTGGGTTTCTTACGATAAATATAACTGTTATTTGTAAGCATATCTCATACAAAAGTTTTGTTGTACGCTCCAACAAAAAACATATTTTGGCTGCTGTTTTTCAACATATCACTCCTGACTGTAACACGGAACCCACGGGCGGGGGGGGGTTTTTGCTCCAGGTGCATAATTACTTTTGTTTTGCGGCCAGGATATCACAATGAATAATGTTGAATA
>NC_051410.1:16485762-16485886 GCF_015228065.2 Penaeus monodon
GTGAGTGACGCTGTCCGGCCTGGAGACCAAGAGGTGAGAATGGATGATGTTCGTGGCCTATGTGCTGTGTGTATGTGTATTTTTGGGGTTTTATCTATTTGTTTACTTGATATCGGCCTATCTA
>NC_051410.1:16490111-16490184 GCF_015228065.2 Penaeus monodon
CAGGTATCTTATCCTGTAATCTCTATATTACTCTACGATAATCTAATATATCTCTCTTCTATCTATATCTATA
>NC_051410.1:16502517-16502723 GCF_015228065.2 Penaeus monodon
AGCTGACCGCAAAGATGTTCCAGAAAGGCTTCGTCGGCCATCGGGGAGAGTCATGGCCGGGCGCAGGGAGAGACTACAGGGGAGGGGTGTGGGCGGAGGAGCGAGTGGGGGGAGGGGAGATGCGGAGAAGAAAAATAGCGTCAAAATGGATAAGGCGATTTATGTAAGAAGGTCATCTTGGAAGGAATGTGTAGGGATGTACAAGA
>NC_051410.1:16505808-16505883 GCF_015228065.2 Penaeus monodon
TGCTGCGCGGAGAGGGCGTTTGAAAGAAACTCGGAATTTATTATTTTTCGTTTTGCTTCTACGTGTCATATCACG
>NC_051410.1:16506411-16506552 GCF_015228065.2 Penaeus monodon
TACATACATATCAGACACATACGCATATAAAATATTCATACTGACTGTGTGTCTAAAGAAGCAAATAAGTCCGTAGAAAAAATATAAATAAAGATAAATTTACACATTGAGGCAATCTCTCTCTTTCTGTTTCTCTATTTA
>NC_051410.1:16506685-16506886 GCF_015228065.2 Penaeus monodon
GTAGGATCGTGTCCCCTTTGCTAAAAAAATCATCTCATCGTCTGGCAAATAGTTCAGTAATTTGTTTTGCTCCATGTCTAACCTCTACATATCTATGCTAAAATAAATAATCACATCAGGGAACAACTGAAGTAGTGCAATACATCTATATTCACTGTTAATAAGTGTATATAAAAAAGGAATGAACAAAAGGCCCCCCCC
>NC_051410.1:16506907-16507384 GCF_015228065.2 Penaeus monodon
GTACACTCATCTCACTCTGGTTAAGCAACATCTCTTCGTATTGAATGGTTGCCACTAATCTTTTACAAAATGAGAAAGAAAGAGAGAGAGAAAAAACTGGAAACCTCTCCAGTACATGTTCTCTAATGTCGCTTAATGTCCCACTGCTACAGACTCATTAGAGAAACCCAGAATGCAGAGTACGTATTATCCTGATACCCTCACAGGACCCTCATTATCCTGAAAATCCCTAATAATCCTGAACAGAAGACGTGAAGAACCTCAGTTTGAACCCCGTGTCTGAGTATCTGGTATCCTGTCAATATATTTCTTTGCATGTTGCCCAAGCTTATTGCAGGACCGTTGAATAGGAGATATTGTTTTCATAGAAGTGTGAGTGAATGAGTGAGGTTGCGTTGTGAGAGAGAGATGCTTGGTTATCCTTGGCCATTCCGCTTTCTCGTTGTTGCTGTCTGTTTGGCATTGTCTTACTCTGGA
>NC_051410.1:16507577-16508290 GCF_015228065.2 Penaeus monodon
CACATGCAATAAATCATTATAATAAACGAGAAGACAATCAGGTATTAACATAGTTGAATTAGAATTCTGTTAATACTGTAGCACTTGTATGATACTACAATGCCTATAATATAACCTACTACAGCGCTATAGCGGACCCACCCTTTATAGCAGCATTAAAAAAAATTACCTTTAACGTCACCTTTTACACTGTAATTATTTATGAAATGAACGGGAAGAATTTACCCATCTGTAATATATGATTGTCAATAAAGCACAACTGTTGCAGAAATGACTGGCAATGCTGCTTTTAATTTAGAGGGTAGACTTCCATATCTTTCTGCAGTTAAATGACATATCTAGTATACTGTACATGGTGCACAAATATATATGCTTTGCAGATCACGTAGAAGATAGGAAATGAAATAAAAAAAAATAATAACTAGATAAAGAAAAAGCGCCAAAAATCGAAATGAGAGTATACGAAAATGAAAGACAGCAAGTAAAAAAAAAAAAAAAAAGCAAATAAAAGATGAATAATGAAAGTAAAACAAGGAATGACGATTACATAAATGGAATAACGAAAGCGAAAATAACAGACAACCCCACACTCGGCAGAAGGAGTGACCTCTCGGAAGCAGTGAGACATGGCTTGCAGTGTCGTCTTTAAAACAACACGATTTTAACGGAGCTGATAAGACAGAACATGTGATTTAGGCTTTTTGTTACAGAAA
>NC_051410.1:16508379-16508522 GCF_015228065.2 Penaeus monodon
GGGGGGAGGGGTGTTCTACGGCGAATGTGCACATGCAGTCACGTGTGTTAAAAGAAAATAAAAAAGGTTTTTTTTTTCTATTTAGAAAAAGGTTCATTTGGTTTCGAGGTCTAAGCCTGTATATTTTGGCTATTGGTATGTTC
>NC_051410.1:16508561-16509378 GCF_015228065.2 Penaeus monodon
ATAATGAATATAAGAGAAAATACGCTTTCAAATACTTATACACCAAAAGAAAATGTCTTACAGAAACTAATCACTTGTTTGTTGTTTCTTCTGCAACTGCAAGAACAACCCTGAATCACAAAGAGCAATCCGATTTCCGCAAGATCAATAAAACCACTAAATCCTTGCAAGAGCTTCTTGATCTTTGTTATATTAATCTCTTAAGATCTAAAGCGTAAGTTTAAAAAAACTGTCACTGTGCCACGAGGCTTTAAGAGCTTATAGGATTATCTTGGCCTTGTAAGAATAAGGATGTAGCACTTATCACACTTCGAAATTGCACATGGAGATCTTTTTAGAGATATAATTTTCGACCCGATTACTTCCTCGGACAGAAGAATATAAGAATATACCCTGCATCAGTGTCGTAATTCCCCCACCCCCTCACAGCCCACCCTCCCAACCCCTCTCTTGGCTTTACAACATCCGAACAATGTATCAAATATCCACTATCCGCATGACTTCCAACACTATGGTGTATGATATCTGTGTATGTGTATTTGCGGAACACTGCCACATCCAATAATGAAATTCGGTATAATGCTCTGATTCCAGTGCAATTCTGTGCTCAAACAGACAATATCCTCGCTCCAGGCTGACAATAAGAAAAAAGGAATGTACGTTGTATTTTCTTTATTCTTGAGACAACTCGGAAGTTAATGAGATCTTGACTAAGAACAGCTATAAGTCGAGCGAAAAAGGGAAGCTTACCGTGAAACAAACGCAAAAAAATATATTGTTGCATAAAGAAACCTTTGTTTGAATATTCTTTGCTACA
>NC_051410.1:16513994-16514069 GCF_015228065.2 Penaeus monodon
AAGGGGGGGGGTAGAGAGGGAAGTCATGATTAAAATGTAACTACAGGAATGTTAATATCCAACTCCAGTTTATAT
>NC_051410.1:16515608-16516054 GCF_015228065.2 Penaeus monodon
TGCTTAAGGGAAGGTAAGGAGCACAATTACACGAGGTGACATTCAACTCCACTTTCTATTCATGTATTTGAAGACAGATAAAAATCTCTCGTCATCAGCAATACATAGGAAATGAGGACAAAATATTAGATGTAACGTGGAAACTATTTCTCGTGTCTGTGTTTCAGTAAACTTACGAAACTAGTTTGAACTGCTGACACGTCTAAAACTCAGTGAGTCAAAGACAGAATCTCTATACACTTGCAGGGTCTAATCATTAATGCACTCTCGCTGTTATTATAATTTATTATCTCCTATGAATTATACACTAATATTAAACCATAATCACCGGTAGATTTATTCCTATCAGGGCATCATCTTGAATTGAATTTAGTGTTTCATCAGCTGCTAACAGATATGTGGAATGAAGAGGTAGATTGAAAGCAGTGCCGCGCCCTTCGCTGTCG
>NC_051410.1:16517109-16517459 GCF_015228065.2 Penaeus monodon
TGATAGTAACTTTGGTGGTGATTATCTCAGATAATGAGATAAAAATGACAAGGAAATGACATTAGAACCCATCAATAATTATCATATTTTCAATGTGTAAGATGATAACGCTCAAATAACAATCCTTCATTCATGTTCACACACTCGTGTAATATAATAAGAATCCAATATCAGTATTTGAATAAAAATCTAAAAATAGACATCTATAACTACATACATGACCTCGATGGTTGAAAGGCCATTCATGACTTAAATCAAATTTACTGCAACTCCCATAACACAAATCCTCTTCAAATCATTCAACTTTATAGTCCAACTATAAGGACCATATCAGCTTCTCTCTGTAGCAG
>NC_051410.1:16517663-16517735 GCF_015228065.2 Penaeus monodon
TATATGAGATTATAATGGAGTACCTAATATATTAACACACTTTATGAGTGAACTGGCAGAGGTAAAGAAGAA
>NC_051410.1:16518302-16518940 GCF_015228065.2 Penaeus monodon
CTAATTGCTGCTCGATAAAATTTGAGGGGATCATCAAACAAACGATAATTACCTTTTTCAAATCCTATCACCATTACAAAAAAATGGTTATTTCTAGATCATAATTCTAGATCATAATTCCTTCCAAGAGGACAGTTATTCAACTCTCAATTTGAAAAGGCTGTAACTAGATTATGTTAGAGATATTTTGAACATTAAGGAATTTCCACATGATGAACAAAAAACGCCACTAAACAGAAACGTTTTACCAATTAACAACAGCAGCAACTTTCAGAGGGAAACGATTTATGAATTAATTTTGACCCAAGTTTAATAACGGGGAAATTATGAACATATTTACCATCATTATGAAACCTATCATTCTAAATATAATCACCAAAGTGACTATCATAATCATCATCAATTATGAATGACAAAACACTGTACCATGTTAACGCCGATGGCAAAAAACGCCATACAAAATAAACTTGTTTGAAAGATTAGACAGCAGATTCGATGTCCTGAATCTTTGAGTATGAACAGTTATTCTACTGATGGCAAAAGTGAGACCGTTATATATAGCGCATTTGTCTTAAGAAACACGCTTCTTGATACTGGCAAAGGTCTCTCCTAAGAGGTACAACTAGTGAGGTGCAGGT
>NC_051410.1:16519214-16519348 GCF_015228065.2 Penaeus monodon
AAGCGCTAAAACACTCAAACACTCAAGTCAGAGTACATCCACAGCTTGGCATTTGATCTGGGAAAGAAGGTAGGATAGATACAGAACCTGTAAGCGATGGTTAAATGGTAAATGCCTTGGTATTTCCTTGTCGA
>NC_051410.1:16519798-16520421 GCF_015228065.2 Penaeus monodon
GTGTGCATTTGAGCGTGAGGTTTCTCGCATGGGTAGAACCAGGTGTTAACGTCTGGCAAGTTGATGGTCTCAATTACAGATTAACTCATGTTTTCTTATTTTGTTATTAACAAAACCATCGTTGTTTTTTTCACAGGGCATATTTCCACTGAATTAGCGTTTGAAGCCTGTTGTACGACAAATTACCTTTTGTCACCTATACTGTGATTATGTTATATGATTCTTCAGTACTGAGGTATGACAAATTTAACATTGTTTTTGGTAATGTTTATCTGCAGTATGACTATGATACTTAATATCCGTATTTTCTTATTTATTATATAATAAGGAATAAAATCACGTGAAATACTGACTAAAAATCTGGCTTCATGCTCTCTGACTGCCTTTGAGAACGAAGGCTGGACATTGAGACGTGTAGAATTTAACTTCTAAATCATATTATTTGTTAAGAATTTGAAAGAAAATCACTATCACCAAGATCTCAAACCGAAGCCAGATTCTTGCCTCCCTCCTCCTCGCCGCTCCCCTTTCCCTTCATCTCCGCGTCTTTCCCTTGCTTCGGAAACAGAGAAACAGACAAACTAACGTCAGGTTGTGAGCACAGTCGGACTTTTGATCGCGAG
>NC_051410.1:16521496-16521774 GCF_015228065.2 Penaeus monodon
CGCAAAGTATATGTCCTTTTGAATGGATCACCTTTGTTCAGACGATCCATGCAAAAAAAAAAAAAAACGGAGTGCAACAGTGCAGTATTTCATAGATTTCTATATACCGTGCTTTAGATAATCTTAGAAGGTAAAACTTTACATTTACTTTGAAGCATTTTTCACGCAATGAATTAAAGTTGTGATGGTGATGTAAATCTAGACACAGGTCTGTAAATGTACTTTTTCTTGGCATTTTGAGCATTGTGAAGATGCTGGTGACATGTTGTTAAAAGGAA
>NC_051410.1:16522880-16522969 GCF_015228065.2 Penaeus monodon
ATATACTAGATAAAACCAAATACCGCATCGTCCGTCGCGCTGATTACCAAGGAATGAGCATGATTCAATTAGTCAGAAAGGCGCAGGAC
>NC_051410.1:16524647-16524945 GCF_015228065.2 Penaeus monodon
TTGTATGCATGACTTTGCCTACTCCCATACATAAACAAATTCTTTTCCAGTTACGCCACAAAGACACACGTGCGTGCTTGATTGTACGAGATCGCAATATCTGGATGGAGGCAGTTTTGAATGCGTATATAAATGCATGTATGGGAACCAGCTTTGCCATTTTCATCCCGTGGCCCTGACGAGAGAACCATCAAGGCTGAACTAGAGTCTGGCAACCCCACGGGGCACAGATTCCGTTTTCATTTGTTAGGTCGACTTTAGTTAGCCTCGGAAGATGGATCAATAAACACATTTCCGA
>NC_051410.1:16525019-16525418 GCF_015228065.2 Penaeus monodon
TGGGGTCTTTACAGTGGAAGAATAAAATAGTTATAAATCTTCTTCTTTTTCTGACATATTGCACCTCTTTTGAAGTAGAGGTTCGTTAATGGTGACATAGTATCCTCATTATGCATTGGATAAACTGATTAAAACCGGATAAGAAATTTTGCAGCGCGGGTATACCAAGGTCAACGAGGAAGCAAAAATGCATTTTTTCTTCAAATCTTAATTTTTAATATTATTATTATTCTCACTAGACATTTGATCGCAATAACCAGCGGGTTCAAACCGCTTTTGACAGCCCAGCTAACTGCTTCCCTGAGATAAACTTTTTAGGCTCTGAATTGACTAATAATTTATTACGTCTCACGCCCCATGTATAAATATGTATTCCTTTTATTAGGTAGTTTTTATCAT
>NC_051410.1:16525569-16525753 GCF_015228065.2 Penaeus monodon
TTGCCCGGCTATCTTCACTTCAGTTCTCTCTTTGTCTCTCGCTTGCTCTGTATAGAGAGTGAAGAATGATGACTGTAATTAACTAGGAAATAGTTTCCAACACCTACCCGTGGTTATATATTCACCCTGACTGTGTTCATGGATTGTTAGCATAGCAAAATAATTTTCTAGTTTTATGCAATGC
>NC_051410.1:16526240-16526348 GCF_015228065.2 Penaeus monodon
ACTGCTTCCCTGAGATAAAATTTTTAGGCTCTGAATTGACTAATAATTTTTTACGTCTCACGCCCCATGTATAAATATGTATTCCTTTTATTAGGTAGTTTTTATCAT
>NC_051410.1:16526479-16526663 GCF_015228065.2 Penaeus monodon
TTGCCCGGCTATCTTCACTTCAGTTCTCTCTTTGTCTCTCGCTTGCTCTGTATAGAGAGTGAAGAATGATGACTGTAATTAACTAGGAAATAGTTTCCAACACCTACCCGTGGTTATATATTCACCCTGACTGTGTTCATGGATTGTTAGCATAGCAAAATAATTTTCTAGTTTTATGCAATGC
>NC_051410.1:16527035-16527348 GCF_015228065.2 Penaeus monodon
TTTATGGCCATGCGTCGGGTAAACCAACAAGAACGTATGTCCTCATAACGGAGAGATTGTCTTACTCGTGTTCCTAATTTTCTTCTTTTCTGTAGATTTTCGACTCCTTTATTATGAAGCCAATATAATCTCTGTAGCAAAATTGCCCTTTTAATCATCATTATTAAAAGGAATTATCTCTTGATGGGACACACATTAATCGGGAACGAGTGGCAGGTATTAAAATGTGGATAATTTCACCGTAGAGTTTTGCACACAGCCTTGACTACAGGAATTTTCTGTGACATTGAGAACGGTATTTAGATAAGCAAAA
>NC_051410.1:16528185-16530175 GCF_015228065.2 Penaeus monodon
CTGGGTGACGCCCAAGGTATGTTATTCATCTCTTTCCTCATGGTTCATGGCTACAGGCAAAAGTTACAGAAGAATTAGATTTTTTTTCTTCATATTTTTCCTTATCCTAGACGACGTTCGTCACTTCACTACAGTTGTTTTGTTCAGGTAACATAACGATTATTGACTACCCTTCTCCTAGGCCTATATTTTAGCTTTTGGCTTGCCTACTTTTACAAGGGACGGGGGCTTTGCTCGGAAGAACTTTATCAATTTCCCGATTACGTTACATATTCTGACTGTGCTCCTGATGCAAAACTGGGAAATTATCATAGTTTCTCCCACCTCAGGCCAATTAGTCTGGAAAGCTAGATTACTCTTTAATTTGCAATATAATATTCTTGGGTTCTAGTCTACACTGAGTTTGCTCTAGACTATCAGTCTCACCAACCTGTCAGGACTGTCGTCTTCGGTTACTAATTCATATTATCAGACTCGAGTCTTGTGGAAACAAAGCAATTTGATAATAGTGTTTGTAATACCGTCTTAATTTTCCTTACTGGAACTTATGAGAACTCGTAAATCCGAGATCAGTCTCAGCTTTTCTCTCTATGTAACATGCATTTACCCTTAAGGATGATTTTTCAAAGTACATTACTAGGAGCAATGTGTTTCCCGAGTATGTTCATGCATTATACACTTCTGTCGGAGACCATCCCTGGGGACATCCAGGGGTGCCTGGAGTTCATTGCGACACATGTATAATAGATATGGAGGAGAACAAAAACCTTCACAAAGTATTTGAATGATGCGTTTCACCATACATCTCCATCATATTGATCAACGTTTCTGCATGTCATACATTAGCACTGTGCATGACTCGTCTTCCATTTGGTTATTTTAGCTCAAACGAATCAACAAAATGTTGAATTGCGAATTTCCTATTGATATAACTTTTACTGCGATGTGTTTTTATAGTTTGAGTTAAGAGTAACTCAGCCGTTTGAATGTGAGTTATCCTGTTCTAATGGACTGTGGAATTTTAATGTGGTTCATGAGAACTGTTCTCAGTACAGAGTTCATGTTTGATTTTTACTTCCCCAGGTTGTTTGTATATGAAACATGAGATATGGCAAGTTTTATTTTCTTTATAATATTTTAGACATTGTGTAATTGTTCCAATATATTTTACGGAAAAAGGATTTTATTTCTTTGAATATCTCTCTGAACACACAAAGGTTTAGTATCAATCAATAACAACTTCATGTAAGTCACAGAGGAAATCGTAAACTCTTGTCATTGTGCTATACGTGCTATATAAAGCATAAATGTATCCCTTGAGGTAACTTTCAGGGCCAGACGGCATGAAGAATTCAAGTATATGAAATTTACACGCTATTTTCATAGTCTAGCCTGCCGTTAGATGCGCGAGTTTGTTACATATATCATATGTTCACTGGCGATAAAATATTCTCTTCTCTGAAGTTTTAGTTGTTCTGCCATACACCTTACATTTAAAGAATAATGCCCATAAGCAGTTTATCGATCGTGATGTCTCGCTAACATGCGCTAATAACCCTTTGGCTTACATTGTCTATTTCTGGCAACCTGGTGTCATCTGGGGTGCCAGCCGCTTCCATCTGCCCCCACGCTTGCAAAAAGATCTCGATGCTAACTGTTTTAAATCGCGATCAATTATGCAACATTTATATACCCTGTCTGTAACATTTTGTAAACATTTCTTTAACATCCTTACTTTATAAAATACGTCACACCATATAAAAATTCTCCGAGTATAGCTTTTAAACCGATAACAAATAACGTGAATCTGCGGAGGTCGCTGGACTCGCCACCATCGTCAAACGGGAAGCGGGAAAAAGGTCTTGCCAGTGACGTCATCCTTCTCAGGATGACGTCATGCTACACAGGAGTGACGTCACTCCTCAGGCATATGCCTGTGGGTGATTTCCTCGCATCCGGCTGGGCGGAGAAAAGAGTACTACATTGCCTT
>NC_051410.1:16530305-16530765 GCF_015228065.2 Penaeus monodon
ATTACATTATTATCACATAGGATACACTTTATGGCCATGCGTCGGGTAAACCAACAAGAACGTATGTCCTCATAACGGAGAGATTGTCTTACTCGTGTTCCTAATTTTCTTCTTTTCTGTAGATTTTCGACTCCTTTATTATGAAGCCAATATAATCTCTGTAGCAAAATTGCCCTTTTAATCATCATTATTAAAATGAATTATCTCTTGATGGGACACACATTAATCGGGAACGAGTGGCAGGTATTAAAATATGGATGATTTCACCGTAGAGTTTTGTACAAGCCTTGACTACAGGAATTTTCTGTGACATTGAGAACGGTATTTAGATAAGCAAAATTATTTTCATAACCTTTCATATCCTTTTTCTATATCCTTTTTCCATTTTTGGTGTGTATAACATATGGTTGCAAAATCACTTTATCTATATTACATATGTATTAATCCTTTTATATATAAA
>NC_051410.1:16531978-16532407 GCF_015228065.2 Penaeus monodon
TGCAAGCAAAAAGTTCAGAGGGTTCAAGCCTCTCCGAGCCTTTACACGCGCAGCATCTCCCGCAGAAATCACTTTAATTTCAGAAAGATTATGTTCCTTCATTCAGAATATCGTAGTTTCATCCCTTCCCGTTACAAGGACTCTAATAACAGCTGGCCACACTAATCTAACAATGCTCTTTCTTTAGATCCTGGTACATATTATGATCTTTTCTTTTCTCTCCATCCCTCTCACGATTGTTTCCAAGGAGCTGCAATATCAAAAATACAGCAACATCTCTCCCTCTTATCTTAGAGCACAATATCTGATATTCTTGACACTATTACTTTGTCCCTCTCTTTATATAAAGCCCAGAGGAACAAGACATCTTTCTCCACAGTACTTACTATTATGACTATTGCTTTTTGTCTTCTTCCTCTTCTTATTTTA
>NC_051410.1:16534011-16534149 GCF_015228065.2 Penaeus monodon
CTCATTTGCATTGATTTTCGGAGTGTACATAACTGACAAATTTCTTACCGCATTTTTACTAATGGTAATCTGTCTATTGCAAAATATCAATAAAACGAAAGGAAAAGAGAGAAAGATTACCTGATTCTTGCACATCAA
>NC_051410.1:16534228-16534487 GCF_015228065.2 Penaeus monodon
AACAGCATCAAGATACCTATGTAATATAGAGTAAAAATTTTGTCCGTCACCTTGCATTACAGAAATATTTCCAGATGTAATTTTTATTATTATGCGTTAAAGAAATGACACACAAAAAATATTGAATATGATCTGAAATTTCTTCCAAGTGCCTCCAAGTGTTAAGAAAGTGAGATTCCTGGACCACTTAAATCCCTCAGCTTTAAACTGTGAGATATAAATTCACACTTTCATGTTACTAAATAAGAGAGTTTCCGAG
>NC_051410.1:16535767-16536031 GCF_015228065.2 Penaeus monodon
AGAGAGGTTTGATGCTCTGATGATTTTCAGACGATTTTTTTTTTTTCACAAAACCCCCAAGTTGTAGAAGTTTTCCCCTATAGAACCTATCGGGCAGAATGTTACCAATTTGATTATACAGTGATTAGTGATGACTGATAATTACTAATATGGAGTGCAGTAGGTTTTTCAATATTACATAATAGCATTACAACCAGACAAGCCAATCGGGTTATAAACGGGAGCCCACAGGGTGTCCCGGCTGCCTAATCCGCCCCTCCGTGA
>NC_051410.1:16536231-16537153 GCF_015228065.2 Penaeus monodon
TGCTTCATGCTAGGATTTTCCATGGTCAGTGAACGCTAGCAGATCGATTGTTTATAGTTAAACGAGGCGGGATTTTACCGTAGAATTTGAACTATATTTAAGTAACAATTAGTTCGTCAAACACTAGTATGAATTTGTACCAGAGGTGTGCATGTGGATATGATACCTTCTTATGTTCACGCTTGATTGCGAAGTGAATTTCAAAACATGCTATGATAACGAGAAAGCATCAGATTTTCAAGATCCATCATGACTGTTTCCCGGAGCCTGTAATGTGAACGAGATCACGTTCTTGGTATTCTACATAAATACATCTTTATATTATGTTCATTATAAATTCTGTAAATCGGGGTATTAGAGGGGGCGGTTCGTTGACTTCTTTTGAAATATCATAGCAAGGAAGTCTGTGAGTTATGAATGTAGCTCGCTTTAACACACATTTGCTCTTTTAGAAATTCAATACCTTGATCATTCATGGTAGATTTAATGCATTTCTTTCTATTTTCTTTTCTTTCAACATGCAAACACGCCCCCCCACACACATACTCACACTCATGTACGCCTAGAAATTCCAAAGGTGGACTGGCCTAATGTTTTTTTATGAAAAGGGTGCTTATAGAACAGATATTTTAAAAGATAGAATCTTCTGTGAGATGAATG
Source organism: Penaeus monodon (assembly GCF_015228065.2). Lineage (NCBI taxonomy): Eukaryota > Metazoa > Arthropoda > Malacostraca > Decapoda > Penaeidae > Penaeus > Penaeus monodon. The sequence goes on from NC_051410.1 coordinate 16,536,892, forward strand.
TTGTTGAAGTTGTCTTGTATAGACGCATCTGAAGCGAGACTGCTTTATGGATTTGCAATCGTTCGGGGATTGGCAGATCCATCGTTCTTGATGTGATTATCTGACGACAAATTTCCTAAAATTAATAGCAGTCTATTGTCAAGACAGACTGGAAGAAATGCTATTGGCAGACTACTTTTGAAAGTAAAATACAAGCCTACTTGAGGTAGTTTTTTGTATAATCCAAATATAAGCTTTTTCTATTGGTAGCGTGATCAGCAAA
>NC_051410.1:16537182-16537542 GCF_015228065.2 Penaeus monodon
TTTTAGCTTATAGTATATGTACCAAAACAATATAAAGAACATAATCGCACTAAAATACAACAAAAGACAGACTCTTTTCACTAAAGCCATCAATCCCATCGTCAAACAGAACGTCACTGGAACAATGGAAATCAAAATGGCATTTACTTTTAATCTCTAGAGCTATGCATTAGACAGATTGGAGATTACACTTTGTTTGACTCTATCTCTATCTTTATCTTTGAGTTATTTTGTTTTTCATGATAATTTTCGTGTGATATGCTACCTAAAAGGACGAAATCAAAATACAAAATAGAAAAAAAAGGAATTATCAGTTGTTCTCTTTACGAGAAAAATGATAGAGATAGTGAACTTATCATC
>NC_051410.1:16538315-16538873 GCF_015228065.2 Penaeus monodon
ATGTTGATATATAGGCAGATAAAAAGAAAGAGAGAGTACAAAATGAAACATAAAATTCTGCTACAGCTGCTGTCATCAACGATTTTTCTCTGGGAAGTTGCAGCTGTATTGCAAAGACACTCCTTGGCAGAGATTATCGGTATCAGTCTGTTAGTAAATGTATCAACACGTATCAACATTATATGTAAATACAGAAGTACCAAATTAGTAATCTGTCTTTTTGTCTTTTCATCTATATATGTATTTCTGTATATATAGATTCATATCTGTATCCACACCCACTTTTATTTTCATAACGCGGACTGTAAACGATTTACTGAAAAATATATAAAACATCGCCTTCATAGTGCAATAGTCGCTTATTTCTATTGCAATCATTTCTGCTGAACGATTACTATTCAAAATTGCTTTTATTACAAATAAAACTAAATTTGTTATGAGTTGAACAACACAGCGTGGCAACATGAATCGAGGCGTATTTACTCTGAAAAACTATACAAATCTATATAAAGACTGTGGTAAGATTAACGGTGAGAGGATACCGTATGTAATGAACTT
>NC_051410.1:16539760-16539851 GCF_015228065.2 Penaeus monodon
TTTGTTTTAGCATTTGTGCTGATGTCACTGTCAATAACGGTATTAACCTGATTATATCTTTTAATTAAAAATTGTCGAACATTTGCTTTCC
>NC_051410.1:16539917-16540058 GCF_015228065.2 Penaeus monodon
GAGACGATAATGACAGTAATATACTTTCGCAGGCAATCGACATGATGTAAATCCTACTGAAAAATGCCTCTAACATCGTCTACAATTTCAGCTATTATTTTTCCTTTTTTTTTCTTCTCAGCAGATGAGGGGCTGTGGTGA
>NC_051410.1:16540178-16540362 GCF_015228065.2 Penaeus monodon
TCCTCTATCTTTGTCACTTCTTCATTTAATATCATCAATTATCTATTCATTTAGAATTGCGTTTGTTAGTGCATGGGTACAACCATTAAATGCACTGGCGTAACTTTGTCCTATAATGTATTTGAACGAGAAGACGTACAGGGATAATTGTATTAGATTAAACGTCAGTAGAATAAGATTTTGT
>NC_051410.1:16541039-16541586 GCF_015228065.2 Penaeus monodon
GTTTCTGGACATCGTACAAAGAGACAACCTACATCTGGCAGCCGGAGCTTAGCGAAAATATTACAGCATAATACCTACGTAAAAGAGAAAGAAACTATTTTGGTTCTACGCATTTCACAAAACAGCAAAAATAACTAGATCAAAGTTAGCATGAGTTTAATAAAACTATTCCTCAAACATATTTACATACATTATAATTTCGCGAAATTCGCAATGTCATTTATGTGTATTTGTAGTTAGTAAGACAATCTATATAAAAAAATACGGACTGCAACACATAGTTATGCCAATTTCCGTGCAACATGTAGGATGCACAACCTGATATTGAATAATAAATCATGTGATTTAAACAGCCGATAACTAGCCATCTCTCTTTGACACTTTATCTAACACAGCTGTAAGAATGAAATATGAATAAATGCATATATAATACTTTCTCCTCATTTTATTTATAAATGTGACGACGTAAATAATTGCACGACTGTCCTTATTGTCCTAGATTACAGTGCGACATAAACACTTAACAGACGATACGCCTGGTCCAGTG
>NC_051410.1:16542478-16542709 GCF_015228065.2 Penaeus monodon
GCGAAAGAAATATCATTACTATCATTGAAAAGTTTTCTAGTCGTGAAACTAGTACAGACATTTCGTATGGGATCAGTTCAACAGTTCCCGAAGCATGTAATTCTACGAGCTCAAAATAAAGAAAATTGCTCATTTGTGTGTGTGTCTTTATCCCTCTTATTTCTACTTGTTTAGAACTGCGTTTGTTTGTTTGTTTATATTATATTTTCGTGGAATCTCTACGGGTCCCGG
>NC_051410.1:16543110-16543179 GCF_015228065.2 Penaeus monodon
TCTGCCGTATTCAAAATACAGCGCTACGGTGGGGTTTGGAGGAAAGCCTCAAGTTGTTATGATAAAGTA
>NC_051410.1:16543805-16543899 GCF_015228065.2 Penaeus monodon
TTGATAATAGATACGGATATGTGTGTATGTGTATAAATGCATTTATGCTATTAAATAAAATCTGATTGCAACCTGGGCGGTTTGCTTTGTTCCG
>NC_051410.1:16544615-16545018 GCF_015228065.2 Penaeus monodon
TGCTTGAGGTTTGAGTCATTTACTTGGGAATATAGTTCCAATTCTGTCTGCTTTACTTTTGCAGGATATTCAATTCATTTATTTAGATTGAAATATCAATTTCAGTTCGATACGCCTTAATTACTCTTTGCCTTTATTATGATAATTAATTTTATTGTGTGATATTCTATTCATTTATAATTCATAACTGTCTAGTTGTATGTAAAGTACTTCTTACGGGTGTCAAGGACCCAAACAGTTCTTTCTCTGATTCTTGTTCACATAATCTTTAACACTGTAATTTTGTTATACTCTATCAATAACCATTTCATTTCTTTATTTCCACTAAGGTTTACCACAATCCTTGAATTGCACTAGTTAATTAAAATCAAATTAAAATCTATTGACTAGCTACTTTAAATTA
>NC_051410.1:16545071-16545592 GCF_015228065.2 Penaeus monodon
TCGTAGTGATTTTTTCATTAATGGTAAGTAGTAAGTGGCTGCTGCGTATGTAGGATTAATACGTGTATATTACACGACTCAATCCGATTAATTTACTGTTACTCACATTTCATCTAATTCCAAAACTTTCCTTCGACAAAATTACAATTCCATTCTTGTTAGAAGATTTCTGTGGCTAGTGCGCAAAGTAAAAAGAAATATAATTGCGTGCTGCACATTTCCCTGAATTGTTTAATAATTGGCTTTTTTAAATTGTTTTTACTACTTATATTTGGAATAATGTTTGGAAAATTAAAAATTACGGTATGTTTAAAGTATCAATATCATACAGGCAAGATATGGTATACAACTCTTTCCTATAAGCTATTGTCTATCCCCATTATTAATAATTCATCCATACAATAAGATATAGACAAACCATCCTTACAAAAACAAATATATCATCCAATGAAAACAGCATTAATATCTATCTTGCATTCCTATTAACAGTCATGGAAACATTCAAGTAAAATTAAGTGTAA
>NC_051410.1:16545618-16545815 GCF_015228065.2 Penaeus monodon
GGGATCCATAAGCACCAGGAATCGGTTCCGGGTCTGCCTTCGTTATCTCTCCAACACACTCACGAACTAGAGGTGAAAAAAAACATAGGAGTGATATTGCATAAAACAGAATTTGTGGTTTGCAGAGTCGAGTCGAAGCTGCGTCGATGATATGGCGTTGTTATTTACGCTTCATTCTAGCAAATGCTATGATTTTT
>NC_051410.1:16546913-16547296 GCF_015228065.2 Penaeus monodon
ACAAACACTGTGACAGTCATACATTGTATAGACAAGCCAAGTATTAAAAAAAAAGTTAAAAAAAGGTTGATCTAATTAACTTGATTCCTGCATGTCACAGCCAAGGTATGAGACAACAGTCAGCTTTTGTCTCAGTGAATCAGTCAAGCGAATGTTCTTTGTTTGTCGTATTATTGCACGAGTGCATGAAATCTCACTGAATAAATGAGATTTGATATATGCCAACAAAAAGCCTTTAGAGAATATATGCCATTGGTGTATTTGTATTCAAAGACGCAAGGGCGGCGAGATATGTGTTTAAATAGATGACAGGTGCAAGCAGGACATTCCACTGCCTTAAAACCTAAATTTAAGGGTAGAGGGGGGTAAGGATAGGGCTATAG
>NC_051410.1:16547343-16547461 GCF_015228065.2 Penaeus monodon
AGTTGCATGCGTTCTTGTCAGCATCTGTTTAATGGTGGGATTTAGATGAATGTGAATCTTGTAGGGAGAACATGTTTTAAGGTTTGTTTATCAGTTAGATGGAGAATATATAGAAATA
>NC_051410.1:16547572-16548025 GCF_015228065.2 Penaeus monodon
AGTTTTTGTTTATTTTTTCAAAGAAGGCGAAATATAATTACTGTCTCGTTATTTTTCTGAGATACTTGTTCCAGAACTTTTTGAAAATGCAGAACAAATTACAGACATGTTTATTTTTCATTTCGCTTTTCACGTCGTCATATTTTTGTTCAATTTTATTTTTTCCCTTTCTCTGACCTTATTTTCATTTGAGGGTGACCTCTCGTGACGTCATCGAATTAAAAATATCAACTCATGGCTAAAAAAATTAATAGTAATTGTATTCTTTGGCATAAAATACTAAATATCCTTTAGATTTATATCTTTGTGTTCACGTTAGACAAGCTGTTTTAAGTCTGGATGAAGAGGGAGTCTTTAGCGTCTGCAAACTTCTCACCCTTCTCTCTTATGATTTCCTTTCCATTCTTTTATCTTGCCTTTGTCTCTGTCTCTCTGTCGCTGGCTCGCATTCTT
>NC_051410.1:16548291-16548436 GCF_015228065.2 Penaeus monodon
TTTGCTTACTCTCTCTATCTCGTAACGAAGTAGGAAAAAATCTAAGGTTCACTGACACCTCATTATATTGTCTTTCGCCATTCCTACGTCTTGTGTATATTTATCACAAAGAAGCCACTCAAAATAACAGGGAACAATGATCCCC
>NC_051410.1:16549604-16549981 GCF_015228065.2 Penaeus monodon
TACAAAGAAAGAAGAAAAGTTTTAAAATTAGATCGAATGAGAGCAATTGTAAATTAATCGGATTGAGTCGTGTCATATACACGTATTAATCATACATATGCTGTAGCCACTTATTACTTATCATTAATGAAAATTAACTACGAAAGACTTATTGTGTCAAACAAACAGATATTTAACGGTTATCATTAGTCAAAGTGTAATTTAAAATAACCAATAGATTTTAATATGATAATATTGATACTGTTAACTAGTGCAATTCAAGAATTGATCATAATGAAAATAGATGGTAATTAAGACGTATCGACCTGAAATTTAATATTGAATCTATATCAACAGATTGAATATGATACAAAATTAGAACAGACAGAATTGAAATG
>NC_051410.1:16550682-16551078 GCF_015228065.2 Penaeus monodon
CTTGTCTGGTTATCGCGTAAATATTTCTAGCAGTTAGAAAGATTTTGGCTTTTTTTATCTGTCACCTGAATTTGTATCTCGTTCGAATGAATGATGGACTGTTTTCTTTATTGTAATCTGTTGTATTCGATTTTTATCACGTACTCGTGATTCTTCATCATTTCCGTTAGTCTATATGGTTTGCTATTTCCTTTTCCCAAAACCGTTTTTGTATCAATCTCTCCCTCAAATGTCAGAGAATGTTCCATCCCCACCTCCGCGAAGTCAGAGAGCGCCTTCGTTTTAACAGCTGTTTTTTTTTTCCTTTTTTCCCCTGTTGAACACATTATTTTAGAATGTAGTATCCGCTTCGTATTCTCGCAACGTTGTTCTATTTTGGTTTCTCATCCAGCGTTG
>NC_051410.1:16551862-16552162 GCF_015228065.2 Penaeus monodon
GTGTGTTTCCACAAATGAACACGCATTTAGACACTGCCACTTTTCCATCTCCGAATCTAATTTTGAGAGCAAAGACATGCAATTACCCCACGAGCCTAATGCCCCTTTTGGATTAGCCAATCTTGGGTGGAAGCCTGGACTGGGTTGCTGGTAATAGCAGCGGAAGTGGGTCTTTGGGTTGACTGGTTAATGATGGGTTGCCAAGGAATGGGTTAGTTACTTCGGTTGGAGAAGAATGGGTTACTATTGGAATCCATGGGTTTTTGATAGATGATTGGGTATATTGTGAGTATATTGTTT
>NC_051410.1:16552340-16552477 GCF_015228065.2 Penaeus monodon
CATCTCTTATTGATAACCTAGTTAGACCTAAATATTTCAAGTGAAAAAATATCCTTCTTCCATATATACAATAAACTTGATTATCTCCCTTGATTCCTTTGTTTATCTGGCAAATGTTCTATGCGTACTGTATGTGT
>NC_051410.1:16553715-16553905 GCF_015228065.2 Penaeus monodon
CCAACCACAGCGAGTATGCACCACAAACTTGGCGCTCTCTGTTTGCAACACTGAAAGGCAAATTAATGAAGGTAGGGAGAAGCAGAGTTTGATAAGATGGTCAGAGGAGATCCTGCAAAGTGTGTTGCAAGGGAGGTTTCGTGCAAATTAATTTAAACGAATTTCAATAACCAATCAACTGTACTGAATG
>NC_051410.1:16555158-16555431 GCF_015228065.2 Penaeus monodon
TATTTTGCCTCAGGTCGCTCTTAACTTTCAACTTTTCATCTTCATGGACGATATATCTTCACATTAAAGATAATTACTAAGAATCAGCTTTCCCGGAAAACGTATTTCGCAAAATCTCTTCTGTCTCGCCTGTCTTCCTTTTCCAAGACCGATGCTTTATTTCCATTAGACTACGGTCCACTTTCTCCTCCCACATGCACTGAAGCACACAGACATGCAGGTGTGAACGCACAGGTGCTTTTACGCTTGTAAACACATGTGTGCGTACGTGCG
>NC_051410.1:16555516-16555933 GCF_015228065.2 Penaeus monodon
GTGTGTGCGTGTGCGTGTGATTTCTTTGCCCCTATAACCTGCCATCGTATTATGATATCTTTTTCCTCTATTTTTTTATTACTTTTTTTCTCCTCCCCTTCCTCTTTGCCTCTCCTGTCCTTCTTCTCTTCCATTTTCTTCTCCTTGCACCCTCTCTTATTCTCCTTTACATCCTCCTCTCCCTCCTTCGCTCCTCTTTCTTCCTTCCTTTCTACCCCTTGCCTCTCTTCCTCCTCTCATCCCCTCTTTTCAATTGCCTCCTTTCTGTCCCTCCTTTTGGCTCCCTTATTCCCTTCTTTACCTTCACTTGCCCCTCTCCCTCACTCCCTGCGTCACTCCTTTTACCTCCCTTCCTTCTTTTCCTTCCCCTTTCTCCCTCTTCCCTCCTTTGGCTTGCTGACTCCCTTTCTCCCCTTT
>NC_051410.1:16556630-16557155 GCF_015228065.2 Penaeus monodon
GCATAGACGTTATTAGTAGTTCAAGAAAATGAAAATATATACTATGTTATATTCGTTAATTCATCCCTATCGTTGTTATTGTTGTAGTAATTATCTGAACCACTCTTGGGTTACTAAATTACTGTTTGCATCGTGAATGGCATTTTTAAAAATCAAAGTAGACAAAAAAGAGAAGAATTTTAAAGTATTGCAGGATCATCTTTGGCAATAGTTATAGAAATGTGAATATATTTCAATTAATGTGTATCATAGGCGAAAATAGAATGCTAAAATGTCGTTCTTCACGATAAAAGAATTTCATGTAATCTAAATATCATATAAGCTTAAATCATTATTCACGAAAAGAATAGAAGTGGAATACCTAAAAAGAAAAGCAATCTGCAATCTAGTTGTTTTTTGTGTATTATTCCCAGTATCATGTCAATCACTTGATTGCTATTTCTATCTAAGATTTTTGCCGACATCGATGGAATTTGTGTTTATTAAGTGATTGTGTATCTTACGAAGTTTTTAACATTCAGGTTT
>NC_051410.1:16558169-16558959 GCF_015228065.2 Penaeus monodon
TATGTAGGTACATGAGTGTATGTCTGTGTGTTTAGTGAGTACTATATACTACTCAAAGCTTTATTACAGAAAAGTGATTCTAAAACTCTTTAGTTGTCTCGCAAACATTTTGCAGTAAAGCACATTTTGTTTTCATGAACCACAGTACACAGCGTTACGTTGAACCGTTTAGCCTCCAGTTGGTCAAGGCAAAATTTGCTGTGATTATGATATGAAACAATTATTAAGTCTCGTCTTTCCAGGTGTTAGTGTTTGTACCCCAGGTAAAGAAACACTGCTCTAGAGTTATAAATAGAGTAATAAGCTTCAAAAAGGTGAGGTGTGAGGAAAACTGTTATTAACAATTAAAGTATGTACATGCATGCGTTATATAATTTCTTTTTATCTTTATAACGAATTAGACAACTAATGTGGACAGTTTTATGCCCAAATGTAAATTGGTTTTGACACTGGCCATCTATATTTTATAATTAGATGACTGATAGTTCTCACTGTTACATCAAGCAAAACATGACACGGAAAGATAAGTTTTTATTCGGTCATTTTATTATCAAGCAAATTCATTTTCAGAGATGTGGATGACGCAATGTGAAGCGGATGACGTCATCGGACAGGTCGTAAGCAAAGGTCGATAAAAGGACAATCAAACCCTGCAACAGTCTCTTCTTACACATCTCCTTCGACTATTGAATTAACCCTCATTTTCTCTTATCAGCCATCCTATCCCACCTATCCGTCACTTATTTTTCATCCTCCTTTATGTTCCTCATTCTTTGCAGTGTCCTATATT
>NC_051410.1:16559009-16559617 GCF_015228065.2 Penaeus monodon
TTTCGTCCCCGCGAGGAGACACCCTACACCCCCGCTGTGTGCCGGACGCATTTTATCAGTCTAGGATATCTTGTCGTCTCACGCTCAGCACGAGAGACGTCCAAGGGGGTTCCTTCTGCCCCTGTAATGACCTGTGTCCTAAGCCTCGGGTGCTAGGGGTCAGTGACGAGGGGAAATGTGTTGTTTTGTTTCCTCTATATTTCACATCTGGTCTCGCGGAAGCTTTGGAAGTGGGTGTAAGCTCGTTGTCCCCTCGCGTGATGTTCGGTGGTAGTATTAAACAAACGTTTCCTATGCTTTTTCTCTCTATTTTTTAAAATCTATATATATTTTTTCCCTCGTCTCTTCTCTTCCTCCTTCCAAGTTTCGTTTATCTTTCTTTCCGTTTCCGCGATAAAAGCCAAACGACAGAAAGCCCCGCAACATCTTTGCCAACACTGATTACAGCATCGAGGGAGAAGAATCTCTGTAAATTGCTATTGACTGCCACCCTTTAACGACCTCCCCGGAGTAGGCTAGTTGACGGGCGGAGGCGAGGCGTGACAACTCAATTTGGAATATACCGTAAGAATATTTATTTTATCATTCTTTAAACTTCTATCGTTCTT
>NC_051410.1:16562883-16563066 GCF_015228065.2 Penaeus monodon
GGAGTATTACTTAAACTCTGAAAGGGAAAATGATAACGGAGTTGAAAGCATCATGATGAGATTAGCTTCCAGCAACGTTAGGTAATAATGTTTTCAAAGATTCAGTTTCTGTCGCTGTTATAAATGATCTATTATGTTCAGTAAACCTGTAAATGTTGTAATGTAGTTTTCTTACATAAATGA
>NC_051410.1:16563097-16563168 GCF_015228065.2 Penaeus monodon
GTTAATATCTGCAGTGACGATAATGATGGAAATAACAATAATTTCAGTGATGAAAATAACCGGTGCCGGTG
>NC_051410.1:16564109-16565570 GCF_015228065.2 Penaeus monodon
CTAAAGCCCTGATAACTGTGGGATCATTGCCACTTCGGTATAATCCCTGATTCTCTTTAATTCCTCTCTAAGTTCCCGATATATACATTTTTTTTTTTTAGATTTTCCATTTCCAAAAGCTCCTGAAAAAAGTTGTCTAGCCAGGTGTTTTGCAAGATTTTGTCTGTTTTTATCTTCATACCCTAAAATAATGTTGACTTTTACGTTTTCGATTACCTTTTGGGACATATGTTCTTGCCATTTTCAACATGGTCTAAGTCATGAGTTTTCCATAATTGCCAATTAATAACTTTAGGCGATTTTGTTTTGTCGCCACTTCTTATACTAATTCTCCTTAGAGCTTACATTCAGACACCAAATGGGCTGCTGTTTCGTCTCTGTCTCCATAAAGCCTGATGCTGAATCGACCTTGACCTCATGGATTCTTCTTGTACTGCTTCTGTACTGTTCGCTATGTTTTTCTTCATATCTTCGTTTCCTTGTCTTTTTCTCTCTAATAACATTTCCCCCGTTTTCTGAAGCATAAAGGTGATCATGTTTTGTTAAAACCCTATCATCTACACGGATCAGTCCCCGCCTATTCTTTGTTCCTTTTTAGATACAACCAATCAGCATCACATTGTTCATCCAGCGCTTTCGACTCTCTAATTCATGATCGACACAGCTCGGGAACTGGCAGCAGTTGTGACGTTTCTTCTGTACAGAAGAGATATTAGAATCTAAACTCGCTTTCAGATCCTAATCTTATTGCTGTCTTATCTTTTTATTGACGTTTGTTTCAAGATTACCCAAGTATTTGTACCCATTATCTGTATATCCTTTCTCTCTCCTTTCACCCGATGGAATCTCGATACTTCACTGTGAACCAGCCTCCCCTTCTTCATGACTAAAATCCCGCAATTGTTTGTACCAGATTCCATAAACACTGTATTCATCAGAGTAGTCAGTAATTGTTTTTTTCTGCGAATGATTATAGATAACCCTTTTGTGACTTATGATAACAGACGACTTATTAGTGGAGATTACGTCGACTTTACGTGGAACATATAACATAGGAATCAAGCTGACAAATGCCCCGTTCTGTTTTCCTATGTCTTCCATTTGTATCTCAGAAGTCCCTCCACCTTCCTTGTTAACAGTTTTTGCTCACTTCATTCAAACATTTCCATTTTGTTTAAGGCGCTGTATTCATTTCCCGAAGTGCCATTTCCTAACGACTTCCGACTTAATTAGCACGGCATCATTAACATCAACTGAGTAAGCTGCATCAAGCGTCTTTATTTTCTAGACTATTATGAAAAGTTTTGTTAATTTTCTCTCTTCTTGTTCATTTATTTACTCATTCATTTTTGTGAGTTCATTGTGCACTAAGAAAAAAATGGGGAAAGAAAAATGAGAGAAAAAAAGGGTTATGGAAAAGTAGAAGGATCTCCTTGTTTTATGTGTGTGAGTGCACGTGCC
>NC_051410.1:16565769-16566490 GCF_015228065.2 Penaeus monodon
AATACGCTCCACAACAAATCATTATGTTTAACGCTCAGAATTTTTTGTATCGTTTACTTACATTCAACAAAACTTTTCTCCTTGAATTTAAGCGTTTATTAAAAAATATGTGCTTGTCTTGCCGTGTACTCTCTCTAGAGTGTGTATATGTGAAGTAGCAAAGATATCTAATCGATCAAGAACACTAACTACCATGGCATTAAATCTATACCTTATTTCCGGCAAGCATATCGCAAAAACGTTTACGACACACACGCGTAAAAGTGACTTTTCAAACGTTAGGAAAAAAAAAATGACGGGAAACGTTTTGGCACGTTGATGTATCGCAGAAGTTTCATGCGACAAGAAGCAAAGTAGGGTCAACCGTTGCCTCAAGTCGTTAGGGTGAAATTCTTCATCTAAAAGCATTCATTCGTATAGAAGTCGACGCTAAGCTTATAAGGTACATTACAAATTGAGAAACGTAGGTATAACTCTGTATAGTTAGCACAAGAACATATTTTATTTTTGGACATGGGTGAATTAAATATGTGAAAATGTTAAACCACCTGTTTATAGGACAGTAGTGTTTTTTTTCAACAGTATGCAGTCCAGTTGCAGATTCGTAAAATGACATACTTCGGATTTTTCTTTCTCTAATCCAAATATATATTTGATAGTTACATTACAAGTGTTTAGAGCAGTCACTCTTCACAGGTGTTATCGAAGTTGTCGTAGTGCA
>NC_051410.1:16566561-16566791 GCF_015228065.2 Penaeus monodon
CATGAGGCGTTTACAGGTATGTAAAAGCGTGAGCGAATACGGTTTCACTTACATACATTTAGAGTAATGACTATTGCAACCACTTTCTTCAATACCATCATTCAGTAAAACACCTGTAAAATTTTTAACTGACTTGTAGGTCGTTTGGACCATTATATTTAGTTAACATTTTTGACATTTCCACTCTGCAGGAAATAGATGCAGCACTTGAACTTACTGAAAATAGATTC
>NC_051410.1:16566915-16567325 GCF_015228065.2 Penaeus monodon
GCACTTTAAATGGACTTATGAATCATGGAAATGCCCATTATACGAGAATCATTTACAATAAATCCTATATTTAGAGACGTATATACAATCAAAACAACAGAAGGGTGTTCTCGATTCGGCGTCAGCCTTAAAACTATAAACTATTTCGATAAAATTCCCTCCTTTTGGGGCAATGTAAGCTAAACGCGGCCAGTGAAAAGGCCATAAAGATCGCAAGGTGCATATTATAAATTTCAGACAGAGATTATCAGGTTAGTTTGGATTTTGTTTGTCAAATACATGTGTAAATTTATATTAGGGATCTAGAAAATGAAAATGGTAGCATTGTAGGTAACATTTTACAAAAATAAAAGCATAGTCTAATTTACTGCAGGTTCTCTGTTGAGTGCAAAAATGTCAATAAATGATAC
>NC_051410.1:16568001-16568173 GCF_015228065.2 Penaeus monodon
ACATAGACTGCATTAGTTCTGTATAATGAACTCTTTAACAAAACAGTTTCTTTGTCAGCAACTGTTACTGTTCCAATGTCATACCCTGTCTCACTTGCCAGCTTACAAATATATACAAATATATACGTATATGTAACACATAGGTATTTACACTTCTACACTCATACGATCC
>NC_051410.1:16568254-16568407 GCF_015228065.2 Penaeus monodon
TGTTTTATGTTTCATCCCATTCACTTAAGCTCATACGAAAGACGGTATTAGATTCCTGCACAAGGTCAGGGAGGTATATAAATAGGAAATAAATATTATGGTGACTTTGGCCATTTCAGGCATAATCGAATCTTTTGTAAATAGAGTTAGCAA
>NC_051410.1:16568943-16569143 GCF_015228065.2 Penaeus monodon
GGTGTTAGCTTGAATTGAATGAAAGATTGATAAAATTCGTTCACAATATTATAATGTATGGTTTGAAATAACAGTTATGTTAAATAGACCTTTTGTTTTATTTTGTTTATTTATCATTTACCATTTGTCATCCCAAGAAATTTTTATGATAGGACAAACTATCATGATAGTACTGTATAATTTTCCTTCTTTCTTCTAGT
>NC_051410.1:16569223-16569600 GCF_015228065.2 Penaeus monodon
GTTTTATCTCTCTTTCTCTCCTTTTTTGAAGGACAGCTATGTTAGTATATCTACATGACAAAAAAGATAAGATACCTGACTTTCCTTAGTACAAGCTCTCTTGAAATATTTTTTATAGCCATGTGTCCGTGATATTGGCTTGGCTGTATACGCTTGGCTATGATATATAAGGGGGAGCAGTGGAGAAGGGAAATGAAGGGAATATATGTTTACTGATAAGTGATGAGTGATGAGTGAAAAAAAATCGGACATGTGTGAACCATTTCATTGTTTTTTTCGGTTTTTAAAAGTTCACCGCATCTGCTTTATCAACGACATTTTGGTATAAATTGAATTAAACGCGTTAGGAGATGTAGGTCAAGCTGAAAATGTTTTAC
>NC_051410.1:16570590-16570788 GCF_015228065.2 Penaeus monodon
CAACTACTCTAGGCACCTGAGAAAATGGAACTTGAAGCAAATATAATATATAGGAGTACAAGTATCGCCTGAAGGGATTTAAATCTCTTTAAGATTTAAATGTCATCGATGGAAGATGCTATATGGTTTTGTAAAACTGTACAAACTAATATCTCGACAAAGAGACGAAAAAAACAAAGGTGAATAAAGGTGAAAGGG
>NC_051410.1:16570871-16571205 GCF_015228065.2 Penaeus monodon
AATCATAGAAGCAGACGTCTAGCATGAATACAGTTGTCTAAGGAAAAAAGAAATTGGCAACCCCGGGCTCTGGAATATTCCTATTCGTTGAGTATCTTTGTTGAGAAATAATGATAATGTGGTGAAAAAAACAACAACAACAAAAATGCTCCACATTAAAAGATGCTAAACATATGAAAAAGTGAGCATTAAGCGTTCCCGAAGTTTGTTCTTTTCTGAAATTGGATGCTTTAAAGGCAGGTAAAACGGGGTAGTACGTTTTACCGTCCATTGTGTAAAACTAATATCTCTTTCCAGCGGGGGTCGTAAAGCACTGGGAATCGACTTCATTTAC
>NC_051410.1:16571234-16571850 GCF_015228065.2 Penaeus monodon
TCATGGGGAATTAAAGAACGGACGGAGCGATTTTACAATAGATAGATAATTATTAGAAACTTGTGTTTAATAAAAACATAATTAAACAGAGGGATATTAGATAATTCAGAAAACTACAGTAACTATGATAATATGATGTTCTATGATTTAAGTATTAATCATAATTCTAAAAACTAAAAGTGAAATAAAGCCTTAATATTTACAACACCAAACGAATCTGGGAGGCAGTGTAAAACATTGAAAATACACAGAATACAAATAGTATAATCCCGAAATCATTTACAGCAGATATGGATGCATTATTATCCGGACAAATAAAAAAGGATAATAAAAATGTGGGTACATCATTTCCTTACAAAATGTACCGAAAGGAATCAAAGCATAAGTAGAAAATTTTAAACACCTGATCACCTAAATTGAAACGGAACAAAAATAATAAATAATAACAGTAAGAGTAGAAAATAGGTTGACCTTAATAAACAGTGTTTACGAAATCTCTTGTGGATGTGTGTGGGGGGGGGGGGGGATAAGTAATAGGGGTTGGAAGGAATAGAAGCAATAGAAACTAGCGTAAAAGAAGTGGAAAATAGAGAGAATAAGAAATTGCGTGTATCTC
>NC_051410.1:16572094-16572963 GCF_015228065.2 Penaeus monodon
GGCAAAAAAAAGAGCATCCCAGTAGCATAAAGACCGGGCATACAGCATACATAAGGAAGGCCACGTGGTGAGTGTGATTCTTGCTCCAAACTAAACACGTCGAGGTTAACGGAGGTTTCGTAAATAAAATCTCCAAAATAGGGATCAAATGTATCCGCATGATATATGCTTGAAAGGAGAATTGATATCAGGGTGGATTCATCTTCGACAGCTCAATGAGGTCGACTTCGCTCTTAAAGTAATTATGAATTTATGTTAATATAGATACAGTATGTTCATGTAGCTATAAGCAGAGATGTAAATGCAAATAGATACATATGTATAGAATGTATAAATGTGCTTATATATGTATTATTTGATATGCGTGTGTAAACAGAGAGCTAGATAAATAGATAAAGATGAATAAAGAGGAAATCTGGATATATGTATACATAATGTGCAGTACGGCGTGTCAATGAAGTAAATTCTCAATAAACTAACAATAACTTGGACTTGCAACTTATGTAAGGTGTTTTCAAATAATGATGCCCAGAGTTAATACAAAGAGTAATGCCAGTAATGACTCAATTCCTGAAGATCCAACGCCCCCTTACATTCCTGTTTAGATTGACCTTTATAGCACACTGTGGGAAGCAGCTTGATGGTCCCACCTCTTAGTCGAGCTCGATGCACATGCAAATGACGAATCCCCGCCAAGTACTGGGACAATAAGCCCCGTGGTAATTGAATTTGATCTGATGCATGACGGTAATGAAGTTCGTCTTAATGCTAATGCTGCTGCTCAACTTGCTTCGGAACAGAACGCAACTAATAAAGCCAGAAGCCGGAGGGAAGATATGTACAAGGCGAAGAGCATATCTTAGTTGAAC
>NC_051410.1:16572999-16573315 GCF_015228065.2 Penaeus monodon
TTGTTCATATACTGTTTCAAATAAAACGTTAATGCTGAACAAATTATAAACTGATGTTAGTGTAACTGACTATGAGATTAATGTATTACTAGACATTCATAAAATTATGTTTTGATTTAAAAAATCGAGTTAAAATAATGGATGAGACATATTTTCTTGATTTTAATTCCCATGTGTTTTCGCGAGGATATTACACAGCTAGGTTATGACATTCCAAGCGGTGGTCACTTAGGAATCCCTCTCCAAGGAATGGTTCGGCGAAATATTTTAGGGAGAATCTTTTAAATTTCAGGTTAAACCTTGCTAATCTAGCTCT
>NC_051410.1:16575779-16576552 GCF_015228065.2 Penaeus monodon
ATAAAAGATGTGAAATGTAGATTGTTTGAATTAAATCCTATAATTTCATTAAAAAATATTAACTGTTAAGTATTTGCAGTAAAATTACCTGCTTTATATGTGAAACGTTTCACTGATTTCAATTGACTGATGAACTGTTACTAATATATTTTGATCCAATATTAAATTATTTGTCTTATGTTGTAATAACATATGGTAGAAGGCTTACAGGCAGATTATATCGTAGAGCCAATGTAATGAAGGACCTTATAAGAAAATAGCTCAGTTTATGTTAAGATCTGTAGTATCAAAATGGTAAATATAATTCTCATATGCATTTGCTTTACATACATAATCATATTCCTGAGGAACAAGTGAGACAGTTTCCATGTGTGAAACTTACCTAGTAATTAACAACACCTTTAGTAGAGCGACGAGGTGTTAACTTGAACAGGAATATAGACAATGGCGTCGTGTGGTTTACTAGTCTCATTAACGCATTCATGAGCTCTTGTACACAAACATAACGTAATGCTTTCCTCTGTGACTGATTGTAACAAGGATTAATACAGAGTCTCAAAGTTACATGGATTGTAGTGGGAAAGTTATTCATGTTAATGAATATGATCTGATATTTTTATTCTGGAAATGTCAGTGTCAAGACATACGTAAGACATCTGGTAAATACATTCACATAAATGATTTCCCTTGACGAGCATAATAACGGCTCAGGTCTTGACATGTGTAAGTATCAGTAAAATCAACAGACAATGGTGTGTGTGTAAATTTAGACC
>NC_051410.1:16577377-16578172 GCF_015228065.2 Penaeus monodon
AAGTATACAGCTCTGTCACATTGCCCACCTTCCTGTGGGCACTTAAGATTTGCATTAATAATTAAAGCTTACAGAACAGAAGTATTGGGTCAAAAACAGCAAGGCGTGCAGCTTATATTTGTTCATTCAAACATAGAATTTGATTAATATTTCCTTTTCACGTCCGCACAATAAAAACAAACAAAAAGAATCATGTAATAAATATTTGAGATTCAAGAATATGTTCAACTTATTTTTCATGCCAGCGGCAGTAATAACATAAATGCTGTTCTTTCGCCAAGAGGTTGCTGAAATCCATGTCTTAATGGCTTTCGAGATTGTGTATTGCTCTCCAGGCAATTTATCATTAAAGTTCCTGAAACTTAAATCTTACCAAGCAAATAAATTACTATGATTTCATATACTGGTGCATTTTGCCTCTGTCTTCTAGCGGAAATAGAAACCGATATGTGTCTACGATCTTTCACTTTATGATCTAACTTTGATTTATAGTCATAATATCAGACTTATAAAGTTTGTCCTCATAGGATGATATGGTAGTATAATGAATCTCGGAATGAGAATTAAAAAGATAATGAGAATTTCGCCATTACAGCAGAACACACTCATAAATGATGAAAAGCTTGTAAAAACTAAGGTGAAAATGGAATAGACGCAAAGAAAATTATGGCGACTGAAATGAATACAATAAAAGTGTATTATATTGGAAACGTTCATTAATCCTTTTGATGGATTACGTAGAGCAAATAGACTGAAAAATACGTTACCAGAAGCTGAGCTGCATGGTCGTAACAT
>NC_051410.1:16579400-16579464 GCF_015228065.2 Penaeus monodon
GGTAACGTATTTTTCAGTCTATTTGCTCTACGTAATCCATCAAAAGGATTAATGAACGTTTCCA
>NC_051410.1:16581022-16581431 GCF_015228065.2 Penaeus monodon
CTTTCTTTCCCCAAAACCAAAATAAACATCAGCATATCGTTAAATGATAATATAAAGGCGACGAAAGGGCTGCAATATATGATTACCCTCAAAGAAAACGGAGGAAAAAAATTATAAGTAGATGATTAAAGTCAGACAGATAGATAGGCAGAGAGAGATTACTAAATGGGATTTAACTTCAAACGAAAGAGCATAAAGCTAGAATAGAATCTCGGATATAAAACGCAGAAGTGAAGAGGTGTTGGAATAGAATGTAAAAAATAAAAGATTATTTCTGTTAGCTGACCTATATTAGGAAAAGAGGAAACAAAACAGAATCGTTTCTTTTTCACAATGAACAGATAGAGAAAATTTTATTATGTGCTTCGGAAAAGAAGAAAAAAAATTAATAACACTAAGAAAAAAAGAA
>NC_051410.1:16581540-16582035 GCF_015228065.2 Penaeus monodon
AAAAGATATGATTAAAAATCCGGAAAAGTTTTCAAACGATGGATGTCAGCGATGTCACAAATACTTACAAACCGAAATGAAACAGAAATCAAATACAAAACCTGCAATTTATACAAAAGGTCAGAGTCTAAAGCTGACGGCAGACTGAAGGTGAAACTCGCGACGGCTGAATATAAGAACAGATTTTGATTCGATAATATAATGTAGTATGTTGCTTATAAATGATGACACATATTTTGGAACTATATACTCGTATGTATTCATAGGATTAAGCTTGAAAATACATTAAAGAGATGATTAACACAGAATCTCAGCCGCAATATCAGTGAAAGATAGGAAACTAACTGACAGCTGATCATGAACAAAAGCCCAGAGTCTGAATGTCAAGTGACAGAATTGAGAAGTAACCGACAAGGTCCCTAAACATAAACACGGATTTTTTCGGTGGACTTGTTCAAAGTGTCAAACAAATTTCAAGATTCATATGCGACTTTC
>NC_051410.1:16582642-16582775 GCF_015228065.2 Penaeus monodon
TGGGTCAAGCCAAAAATACTTTAGTTTCCCCGAACAACTGCTCTCTGAAGCATTAATAAGAAAAAACGAAACTTGTTTTCGCGGTAACTTGAGTAAGTTGAACATGCATCGGGTAGTACTTTGAATAATTTGA
>NC_051410.1:16583037-16583195 GCF_015228065.2 Penaeus monodon
TTTCGAAAAATCTGTCGATTTTTTCCGCACCTGAAATTCTGATTTACTCGACTGCCTTTGCAACATAAGAGCTGATTACAGAGATTTAACAATTAGTGGGCGGCTCGACCTTTTTTGTCGTCTTTTAAATTCGATAGAAATTTATTATAACCCCAGTG
>NC_051410.1:16586176-16586677 GCF_015228065.2 Penaeus monodon
GACTTGTTTATTTTTTCTATGAATGTAAACAGGTAACAAGGAAGAAGGAATAGAGAAACCCTCATTGTATAAGTGCTCAACAAAAGACATTTTATTCGTAAATCAATTGTAAGCAACTTTACAATAAGAAATGAGGTAATGGTACTAAAAACTGTGTGCTACATCACTGATATCAATGTTGCTTGGCCTTTTAACAATGGCTTCATGATCAGTAATATCAAATTATTTGCAATCCAATTTTATCTTACATGTATTTGATCTTGCAATATGAAAAAATGGCGATTTAATTACATGGTCATCATTTTACAGACAAAGAACATTCGGTATCATATTTTGTAGATGAAAATAAACTACTTTTTTCACAACTACTTTCAAGCTACCATCTAATGTATCGATACATTTATGTGCATAAGGAATATTAACTAATTTACCCACATGATCTAGCAACATGAAAAAGTACAAGTATAGTTTTTTTTTCTCTCTCTTTCCATCTTTGATTTG
>NC_051410.1:16586754-16586958 GCF_015228065.2 Penaeus monodon
GCTATCAAATATGGTGATGTTTACTCTGGATGCTGAAGCTCATTAGCAAAATGAATGGGGGGGGGATGAGATGCATATCAATTGCAGTGTTGCCTCGTATAGGAAATATTGACTTATTTACTGTTTTATGAATGAATAGCTACATTGTTCAAAAGTGAGAGACATAAAACAGTATACTTTCCATTCTCGTAATTTTTCAAACAC
>NC_051410.1:16587014-16587683 GCF_015228065.2 Penaeus monodon
ACATGTCCAGACGAACTACAAGCAAAAGCTCAGCCCATATGTATTTTCTCAGATTACAGAGTTCATGTTTCCTTTGCTTTTAGTGAGACAAATCAGCCAATAAAACAAAAATCACCTATAAGTTAATTACCATAACAAAGGACTCTTTGATATGACTGTAAAAATCACTCAGACATTATCCAGTCTATACCAGTGACATTTACGATCAGAACCTCCACACATTTTATAGGTTTTTAAATGCCAAGAATATGTTCTGAGCTGTTTTTTCTTATTTTTCGTATAACGGCCATTCATATCAGAAACAATATTATCTGGCATTTTTATATGTATATAACACATCACAACATCACAAGTAAGGCGCATCATAATTAAAGAGGTTACAAGTCTTTCCACCAACGCTTCGCAAACTTGTGTGTCATTTATTCCAGCTATTGGGCATTCTCAAGGGGAGAATCTAAGAAAACCAAAGACAAAATAATAAACCTCAATAGTAAACATTAAATTAATGATTAATGAATACAAATTTTCATTACATAGAATAGAGAAAGATAATCACAACAAACAATGACAAGATAAGCAAGACAAAAAAAATCAAGAAAGGAAAATAGTATAATGTAGATTGAAATCTAAAACAAAAACAAACACAGAGAACGGTTTTATGTAAATTAT
>NC_051410.1:16587772-16588440 GCF_015228065.2 Penaeus monodon
TCATAATCGATACCAGTCAAACTTGTACATTATTATCTAAAACAAAACCAAAGACACAGAAAACGACCATACAGAAATGCAGAAAGACGGTTTAATGCAGATTATCACCTAAAAAAACAAACAGAAAACGGGCATACATTAAGATACGGATGACATCCTATGAACAAGAGGGTTGCCGAGTAAAGAAGAAGGCCTTTTAGGCTCGTAGCGTCACAACCTTTATTTTACCTCCGTCGTCACTAGAACCATACATTAAATAGCTGCCGTATACATATGCTTAAGACTTATTTCTAATGTTTTATATACACATCGCAGTGGCAGGTGCAGAAGACAAGCCAAACATTTTATCTTTTTTGGGGGGGATGTCTAATGAATGCTTTGAAAGATATTCCGGAAAGAAATGAATAAGTGATAGCTTTGATATTCATATAAACTTTTTTAGATTGGATTCTTAAAATTTTGTCAATAGTGTGTAAGGAGGTTGGAAAGGAATATTTTGAAAAAAAAAAATCATGTCTAGATTTTTTGGGCAGTTTAATCTTTAAGAAAACATGAATCGATTTATATTTTTTTCTATTTCATAAACCTAGACGTGTACAGCGTATTGTCCACTGATTATGGAAATGACATAAACATTCTAGGAGATATATTTAAATAATGTCATAATT
>NC_051410.1:16588473-16588585 GCF_015228065.2 Penaeus monodon
GTAACTAAGTGACTGTAGGAGTGATACTGATAATAAAATGTTATTAGAAATTATTAAAAGCAATATCGACCTCCGTAGAAAAGACAATCGTAGTGATAATGAAAACAAATGC
>NC_051410.1:16590726-16590926 GCF_015228065.2 Penaeus monodon
GTCATTAAATATGATAACAAATATGGAGGATAAATGATTACATACGATTACTTCACATACAAAAATGTAAGATTACTATCCTTTGATGTAGAAAATGAATAACATGAAAAATCGGACAGAAACGTCACTGACGAAGTGAATTAAATCAATCAGAACATAAAGGTTAATACGGTGATGAGCAAAATAATGATAGCGTTAGT
>NC_051410.1:16591652-16592330 GCF_015228065.2 Penaeus monodon
TATCCATAGAGTATCAAATTAATAATTTTGCTCTACATCATGACATATACATGTAAACTGTAAAAGTCCGTGTTGTAGGAACTAGTTGTGTCTGTTGAATATCGCAGTTATGACAAAAGATAAAAACCTCGACTATTATTTTTTCATTGTAATATGGTACAATAATTACATTCAGAGTTTCACCTTTCATGCCATAATTCCTAATAACTACAAAGTCAGGGCAGTACAACACACCGCATTTTAAGGTGCTCTTATCACCGTAGAATCGTAGCACAAGAGTGAGTACATCAACTGAGAGTACACTGTACATGAAGCATGACAATGAAAATACTTAAAAGTCTAAATTTATCATGACTGAACATTGCTCACCTAACATTTATCACTGTGACACATTCAAACAATAATAGCTAACACTATCATCTACTAATGGCAATATTATAATAAGGGAGACTGCAAGAGGCGGATGCAAGTGGCAGGTGTCAGTCCATGCGTTGAGACAAACAGGTTCCAGTCTTGTCTATGGCTCCCGCAGTCTCCCCTTCACGGCAGTATGGACTCTGGAACTATTTATCGTGTGTTTTTTAATCAATCCATTTGGTCAAAGAATTTCATTTACCTCTATTGCGACTTTCTTTTATTATCTTCACTATCTATGTTTAGGTATTTTACTTCACAATC
>NC_051410.1:16592379-16592821 GCF_015228065.2 Penaeus monodon
CATGTGAAACAGACATAAATACATATCTATAGGTTTTTCTTTCCTATTCTTTTCATACTGTTTCATCGAACTGTACAAAAACACACAATTCAAACGTTAGTGATAATGTTCTTAGAATTATATGACAAAAAGTGAAGTCCTTTGACACTCTTTTCAAAGAGGTGCATTTGAGAGTTTAACTCATCATAACTCTCAGGGATTATTACGATGGATTAGAAAAAAATAATGTGTTTAGAATACGGGCTTGTTCTCTGTTATGACTTTAATTGAATATATGGAGTAAAATCTATGATATTTGGCACATCATGGTTGGTCATAAGATTATGCTCATTCTTTTTTTAAATTATTGTCTTTTACCCTTTGCAAAAATACGATAACTTTCTTTCTGAAAGACTAACACCTAGCATGACGCTAAAAAAGTTATATAATGTAAAACTTCCTC
>NC_051410.1:16592867-16593209 GCF_015228065.2 Penaeus monodon
TTTCTTATTTACTAGGGAGTCCCTGGCGCTTCTTCAGTCATATCAGATATTCTATAGTATTTTTTTGGTCCTAGCTGAGATTCAAAAATGAAAACACGATTCAATGGAATGAATAACTATGGTTCAAAATGTGTCTTATGAGTCTTATTATGAGACAGAACATGTGATAGTGTATATACATATCCGTTGCTTTACCAAAGTTAATCACCATGGTAAAAATATGTAGATCTGATCATCATTATAATTTTATTAAATTGCTTTCATAAACATCTTCCCTTTGAGTGATATGTAAAAACGAGGATATAACCTTTCGTAAGATAAAAGTTAGCGGAAATGCAAGAT
>NC_051410.1:16593335-16593790 GCF_015228065.2 Penaeus monodon
TCCAGGAAGAAGTATACACTGAAAAATCGAAATATGTTGTGAACTTACTTTTGTACTAGACTGTACCAAACACATTATGCAGATGGAGATTATACATTGCTAATGGAATGTAAACACTGCTTCTCTTATTTTTTTACCACTTAACGACATGGTGATTTACATTCGCTGTAGTACCATAGCATAATCCAGACATCATTAATATCAATAAAGAGGAAAGTTAAAACTATACCCTTAACAGTCTTTTCTCGTTGATTATACTATATTCACAAAGCAGAAGAAAACATAACTACACTTTCACTAAACATTACACACATTTTACTTAGATAACATATTTCACAGGAGAAAAAAAAACAATTGTGCTCAGAATGGTACAAAATTCAAAAATATTCCATGAAGCCTTTAGATTTTTGAGATCAGAATCAGTCTTAGAGTTGATTTGAATTTCAGGAAATTCT
>NC_051410.1:16594763-16595381 GCF_015228065.2 Penaeus monodon
CTATCATTTGCAACAGAAAACGGCCTGAGGATTTGGTCATGACTGCTTTGAAAACGTACTCGACGAGGAACAGTAAATCGGCGGCGTCCTTTGAGGTGAGCGTCCCTCGAACTTTCTCGAGACAAAAGAGCGACTAGAAAGTAAGTCCTCGGCGTTCGTGCTCGGCTGGCTCGAGGAGAACCTACTAAGTCGCAGGTGGCGGTGGTCCTTGGGTGACCTCGTGGCAGATCTCCACGAAGGCTGGGTCCCGCATGACGTCGTGAATCATCTCTTTTAACATGAAGTATCTGGGGATGATCGGGTACATTTTGCTCTCGACGTAGTCATCCTGGGAGCGAGGGAGATGGAGTTAGAGTTTTTTTTTTGTGATTATATTATTGTTATTCATTTATCTTTTGATTAATCTTTTATTAATAAAATGGGAGTGCAAGTTAAGTAACATCTCGTATCGTTGTATTTCATATAGTATTCATGACATGATATAAATGACAACAGTAACAAAAAGAAATAATGGTGAAGAGAGTCGCACTCCTCTTATAAAGAAATGAAATCACTGAAACGATATGGGAAAACAAGCGCTTGATAATTATTGAAGCACAACAAAATTCGATACATGAT
>NC_051410.1:16595403-16595649 GCF_015228065.2 Penaeus monodon
CGAATGTGTTTGGCAGTGACAAGTGTTTTCATATCTGAATGTGTTCTTTTCAAGATGTTTAATTCCCGTTATTAATCCGCCTGAACAAATCTGTACGTTTTTTAATGTTTGTATCTACACGGCTACTCTGATATTTTCTGTGTAGGTATTTCTATTATTACAGTATACGTTAATGTACTTGTATCTAACCTATATTGTGTTTTTATTTATCTCTTATTAAACACCTGCAAGGTATCTACTGATTGC
>NC_051410.1:16596109-16598262 GCF_015228065.2 Penaeus monodon
AGACTGGACGCTGGAGAGTGAAGATGATAAGGAAGGAAAAGTCACCTTGAGTTCCCTCATGAGAGTGCGTAGCGAGGAGTATTTCCTCAGCTGCCTGTAGAGTTCGTTGGTCAGCATCGTGTTCTCCTCCAGAATCTGAGACGTTGTCATCCCTGCGGGTGGGAGGGAAAAAAACTATAAGTATGAGTTTCCTTGAGTTATTACTTGAAGACCTGCTGACATCACAAGGATATTCGTGTATTCGTTTCAATTCTTACAATTATTAATGGTGAAATTGTTATCTGCAATGGTATGATAGACGTATTCAAAATAGTTTGATACTTTTTCATACCTTCTGAATATGTAGACTTACTTTCAAACGTATCATTTTTTTAAATAATGAAATATTCATTACTCGTAATTATATATGTCTCATTTCAAATACAGATATTTGATTCTATTCCGAAACAGAAATGCGTGATTCTCTCTATCCAGGATGAGGATTTTAGAAGTAAATTAGATTTGTAGTTATTTCCTTCATATCATATCTGTTTAAATGGATAGAGAAACAGGCAATTAACAGTAACTGAATTTGCACAATAGATCTAGAAGTCGGCATGACGAAATTAATCCACGCGCTGGCGTAATTAAATTTGTTTTCAGATTGTTTTGAATAAGAAAGTTTTCCATTTTTCGCCCAAATTACCCCATCGAATACCGAACCAAAGTGTAATCTCAGTCTGCAGTTATGTATCAGTTAACATCCTTTTTTCAGACATATTTTATTCATATTAGCATTGACTTCCCCGCTAAGCCTTAGTCTCCAGTTGTTGAATACTGGATATGCAGATTATTTGTGAGTCTCATTGATATTTATTTCATATTCCTGAAAGCTTAATTAACGCACTGCACATGCTTTCACGCTAAACGGGGCTGATACACAACGAAAAGGCATAGGAGAAGCTAGGTAGAGCAGAGATGAAAATTATTCTGTGTGGATGTGAGGAGCAACCGGATGAATAAAATCAGAAATGAAAGGAAAAAAGGGAATTACATGGGCAGTGAAAAACATAAGGAAAATCAGTAAAAATGACTAGTGTCTAGTGAGTGGTGTGGAAATGAGATAGGCGAAGAGGAAGACGAGGAAAAAGAGCGATAAAGTAGGAGGTACAGCGTAGAAGAAAGGGAGCGAAGGAGAGAATGCAAGGGAAAATGAGCTCTCAAAAAGATAAGGTATATTAATAGAATAACTGGAGAGAAGCAGTCAAAAACATCGATCCAAAAATGGGAATGGTCGAAAAAGAGGATGGTTTCATTTCAAATAAACAAAATAATAACACTTTATACCACAGTAAACACTTTATTTTAGAAAATTATTTGTTGGATTTCGATATTGGTTTTGTTTATTAAGGATTGATTTCATATTTAATATTTATTTAGAAGGATGATTTACTTTTTTAGCCTTTTTTTTACAAAACATTACGATACAGCTTTTGAAAAGCGTCGATATGCGGATTAATTTTCCCGTAGACTTCAGCAACACCTTGACATTAAGGAGACAAAATGTATTCAAATTAAAAACACATTTTCTCACAAACACAATCCCCACATTCAATTCCATCATTCTTTCCTTTTACCATTCTTTCCTCTTTATTATTTTTACCACTATTTTTTTTATTATTATCCTTTTTTGCTAGTACACATACAAACACAAATTCCACCAAACATACATTTCCCAGACGAATGATCCTAGCATACTCCATGCATATAAACCTCATTTCGCATGTACCCAGGGTGTAACAAGTTTCGTGAAAGAACGGCACTCTTCACTGGCTTTTGCAAGATCTTGGTGCCTTTCATCGCCGGTAATAGGATTTACAATAGACGAGAGATTTATGACCCTTACTTTTATCTTATCCGTTAATGGTTTGGTCCGATATTGATTAATTGCCGTTAATGATGCCATCCATTACGTGTGATTCATAAAACACAATCCTCCTTGATCCCTTGGTGTTTTCTCGCTTATCTGATGTGATTTCTTGCTTTGATGTTTGTCGGTTGTAAAAGTGTATGATCGATATCACCATAAAAAATGTAGTATAGTGAAAAATGATTTTGGAAGGATAGAAGTAAGAATAGAAACAAACGCACAAAGAAAAATAATAAGAATTGAT
>NC_051410.1:16598303-16598868 GCF_015228065.2 Penaeus monodon
AAGTCAAACACACAGATAGAAAGAAAGCGAGAGACGCAGATAGACAAAGAGACAGAGATAGAGACAGGCAAATATACAGAAAACCAAACAGGACAGAATGTCTATCCAAGATAAAAAATAAATAAATAAATAAAAAAATATAAAAAAAATAAAAAAAGCTTAAAAAAGAAATACATTCTCTTGATTTGTATGTAAAAGAAAGAAAAAAAAAATGTGTTGTATTTTGCAACACGTGCAAATACATGTGCCTTATCCCCATGCTGCCGAGTCTCACAATCGGGACCACGTATTTCTGCAACCTCATTCGTACAAGCTATATTTTGTCGACTAATGTATAATTTTGATCATTTGACGTCTGCAACATAACCTTGGCGTTAGACAAAGTTACCCTTGAGGTTATTCTTAGAAAATATATGTATGTGCGCATATGTCGTCACATGTAAAATAAGGAGAGAAATGAAATGCTATGATGAGTGAAACAGGATCAGTGAAACCTTATTTGCAGTCTTGATTTTGTGTTCATGTAGGTACATACGTGCGGTAGATGAATATGAATATATACATG
>NC_051410.1:16599115-16599207 GCF_015228065.2 Penaeus monodon
ACTTTTACCGACAGGAAAAATAAATAGATTATTTGGCGATTGAAATACGATTTACCTCTTTAATCGCAAATTTTTCCACCAGTCACAAAATT
>NC_051410.1:16601830-16602223 GCF_015228065.2 Penaeus monodon
ACAACAATACAAACAATATCCAAAACGACGCGCAAATAAACTTACATAAATAAAAAACGATAAAAACTATTTTACTGCTTTTCTCTTCAACCTATCCTTCCATCTTTTTTCTTTATTTTTCCTTTCCTCTTTTTTTAGTCTTCTTTTTTCTCATTTACCTTCCCCCTTCTTTCAATTTCCTCTCGCAATTCCCTAGCATTTTTTCTTCTTCTTCCTTGTTTCTACTCCGCTTCTGCTCCACTCTTGCCTTCAAAAGCGTTCCATTAAAAGGACGAGTGAGCGAGACACAAAAAAAAAATGGTCTCATGGCCAATGGTTCACAAAAAATTAGATCATTAAATTGAAATTAATTTGATGATTTTTAAGTAGGTTATTGGAACGATGCGCATTTTT
>NC_051410.1:16602260-16602637 GCF_015228065.2 Penaeus monodon
GTATGTTTTGAGGTTTGTCGTGTGATACATGTGTTTTGATTTGATTAAATGGCATGTTTTAAGTACAGTAGATAATCATTAAAAAAAAATTCCTTTTATGATATGAAAGTAAATGTTCTAATCGCTGTTATTTTACATTAAACTTTCGATTTTTATCCCTTTTTATTTTCTGTATCGTGACGAATGTTCGGAATTTTTATTTACATCGAAATTTCAAACCATAAGCGTTTTATTTTCGGTCATTTCTCTAGCGTATGAAAAAAAAAAAAAAACATCTGAGAACTATAAAAGCGAAATGGAAAATTGTAATAATAACATTATACATGACTTAAATAACACAGTTCCTTGACGTCAGGGAGTTGAACATCCGGGTTCTT
>NC_051410.1:16602656-16602901 GCF_015228065.2 Penaeus monodon
TTCGCCGCTCAAAGGGACGCACTTCCTCATTCTCTCTATACACTTTTAATCGCATGTTTTGTGGTTCCCTTTCCTGGTTCCTCGTCCATTCTTTCGCTGTGTTTTGTTGTTGCGTTCCTTTTGCTCTGTCTGTTCTTTTCTAGTGTGTTGTTGTTTTTGTTGTTTTACTTGTTTTCCGTTTGTTCTTTTGTAGTGTGTTTTGGTGTTCCTTCCTCGTTTTCTCTCCGATCTTTTACCGTGTTTTT
>NC_051410.1:16602932-16603064 GCF_015228065.2 Penaeus monodon
TTGCTTTAGGAGAACCGAACTACGCAGAACTGAAGGCAAAAGTAGGGAATCTGAGTCGATCATAGAGATCTCCATATTTTTTTTTCTTCCTCCCACCAAAAAATATTACCAAATCCCATCTACATTATTATC
>NC_051410.1:16603121-16603362 GCF_015228065.2 Penaeus monodon
TACTCTCCAAAACACCATTAACATCCACTAATTATCTAACAATCACTAACAATCACTAACCATCAACACCAACATTACAAGGTCAAGCACCACACTGGGCAATTAATCAACCCTACTCATACTAATTTCTCCACGAGGTCACAGGCCATTAAAAAGCCAGCTAATGGGAGTTACCATTTGAGATCAGACACAAGTCGTAATGGAATTCGTCATGCAACGTCTGAGAAACTAGAAAAGGGTG
>NC_051410.1:16605247-16605467 GCF_015228065.2 Penaeus monodon
TCTCTCTCACATGCGAAATATCAGTAATTACACCATCAACCCGCCGCCCCGACAGCGAAGCCCGTATGACGTCACGGCCCAGCGACCCGACCAGGAAGGAACGGTATCTTGTTATCGTGTTATCTGCCTCGCATCTTTCTTATCACTCTCCAGACGTCTCTCCGCGTCGAACAACACTCGCTGGAGTGTACACTTCTCTCGTTCCCTCGGTGTCTGTCTA
>NC_051410.1:16606069-16606298 GCF_015228065.2 Penaeus monodon
ACCTGACTAAATGTGCGGATCCCCTATAGACTCTAGTTTTGGAGGTAAAATGAGCCGCGAACAAGATGGAACTTCAGAGGCCTTCTGCTGCGTCATCTCAGCAGCATGGAGGAGGGCCCAGCCGACGGCTTCGAGGAGATAATCGGGTCCTGAGTCTCAACTTCCGGCGGGGCTGCGGCTTCAGGCCAGCAGGTGCTTGGTGGGGCATTTAGTGTCTGATGTGATTATT
>NC_051410.1:16608235-16608407 GCF_015228065.2 Penaeus monodon
AAAAGTAGAAAAAGAATATCTTAGAAACATGAGATACGACTCGCAACTTAATTTGCATGAGACTAATAAAAATCCGATCTAAACAGAAGTAAATATTTATTTACGTGTGACTGTGTGAAAAACAAGCGAAATGACCATAAAAGAAATCAACGGCGCCTGCGTGGACGTTTCA
>NC_051410.1:16608703-16608869 GCF_015228065.2 Penaeus monodon
ATGCTGAAGCAATATTCCTATTGATTTTTTGTGTGCTTTTATTTCAGTTGACCCATATCACTTTTCTTCGCGACCTTAAAAATTGCAATATCCGTTGACTCGGGAAGCAATAGTCACCAGCAAGGATGAATGGGGCTTTCGCGTTAAGAATAGTGCGATCTATGGC
>NC_051410.1:16609435-16610296 GCF_015228065.2 Penaeus monodon
GAGGTACAGGGAACTATTTTTGGGCCATATATAATATCATATGTCCCATCAAAAATAATGCTAGTCTATACCACTAACCGCGGCCCACACAATGATCACATGTCCAGGCTACGTTCCAATTACATCCCGCGGAACTGAGCTCTCAAGCTAACGAGGAAGGTCAAAGGCGAACCAGTACAGTCTTCGCCTTAGACGTTTATCCCTCGGCCAGAGATAGATTCCCTCATCCTGTGAGGCCGCTTCGCTGCCAACGGCCTCCAGACTGGCCACCATTTCCTGCAACCTTTAACGAGGATGCGCCGGTCCCTCACTCTTTAAGTAAAGAGTTCCCTTATTACCCACCAGATCATTATGGGTCATTTACCAACAAAGGACTGTTTATAATAATGCCACGCTCACATGTATATATATTTAACCTCACACCCAGAGAGAATTACATTACACTTACTGTTAACAGGCGTGCATATTTCTCAATAGATACAGGAGCTTAAGCAATACTGAAGTTCGCAAATATTAAAATAACGCACTCACCTTCCCCAGTAACAAGAACAAGCAAACAAGGCCATTAAACCTTACCGTTGAGCCTCTGTGCGTTTTCTCTCTTTCTCTCCTCGTCTTCGTCCGCCCGGTGCGCCTTCTCCGCCTGCTCCTGCGACCTTTGGCTCTTCTCGACGATGGCACACGCTCGCAGGACGTACGTGAGGACAGGCTCTTGCTTCTCCTGACGGGGGATGTCCAATAGCTGCCAGTATTCCGTCTCGAGCCTCACCACCTCCTGGAGAAGGGGGGAGATTTTAGTGGAAGAGGTTCCGGTCTTCGGTTAAAGCCCGAGGTTTTGGATGCTGCATGAGAAGTATTGTG
>NC_051410.1:16610684-16611014 GCF_015228065.2 Penaeus monodon
ACGAACGATACCAAATTAACACCACGAGAACATATACCTTAAAGGTAACAAAAATTGTGTCAGAAAGGATGATATCAACACAGAATAGGAACGCAAGATTACTGCACTGAAAATTACTAACAATTATCAATATAAACTTTGCAGAGGATGAAATTAGTTCTTATTTCCGAGTTCAATTTAGCGTGCAAGGCATTCGCAAGAAGAGATATTGCAGGGAAGGCATGAACACAATTTTCTCATATACATTACATCTGTTTTTTTCATGTAATGTCCAAATCTGAATTTTCGTATTAAGTACAATCACGTACACGCGTTATCGATATAATGCGC
>NC_051410.1:16611052-16611388 GCF_015228065.2 Penaeus monodon
AGCTCAAATGTTAGTTTTTCTTTAATCAGGTTGTGACTTTCTTGGGTAACCAAGGAGACGAAAATACTGATGACCTCATCAATATGCAAATGAGCACATCGAAGTTTAATAGGTTCATTAACTGTTCACAATGCATATATAATAATGCTTCGGCTTTTTTTAATGAAGTAAAGATTTTAATGGGTCTTTTAACAGGTAGATATCACATTTCTTACATGCTATGATGATTATTATTACAAATCGGAAATCATTATAAACAGATGCAATGCCCTTTCAGAACGGACGGATTCGTTGACGAACTTCACACAATGCCCGTTTTTGTTTAGTTTTTTTGCT
>NC_051410.1:16611719-16612517 GCF_015228065.2 Penaeus monodon
ATAAAACCCACATAGGCGTCGTTGATCTCTTTTATGGTCCTTTCGCTTGTTTGTGAATAAATATATAATGTCTGTCATATACATTATGGTGGGAGTCATATCTCACCTCATTTGGAAGTTTTTCTTATTTTTCCATTTTATTTCCATGATTCAAGGTTAGATCATCAGGCACGATTTACGTTTGCATAATATTTATTAGTTTCAATTATATCTTGACATCTGACTGCATTCCTTCTGCCTTATTTGGAAGTTCCCAAATATGAGAGAAATTGATTCCGTTCCCAGTTTGCCTTATTTTTTTAACCTTATTATTCCTTCATTAACACCCATATTACCATGATTCAAAGATATAGATATTCAGTCACGATTTACCCTTGCATGATATATAGTAATTTCAATAATAATCTTTATATCTATCTGACTGCATTATTTTTATATTTATACGGTATATGTTCATTTCTTAACATGGCATTTAAAATACACTATAGATAAGAATATTACAAAACACTTCATCAGCAGAAATTAAGTACAGCTTGATATTTATTATAATTGCATAAAATTGGATTAATCGCTTCTCTGACAAATATTGCTCAGAGATACGATTCATTGTCAGGTTTACTGCATGCTTGTGAACAAACGCAGAAACTCTTTCCTGATATTATATATCACAAACCTATATCATGAGAATGCTGGTTTTCATTTATTCATGCCATGTGAGTATTATTTATTAGAGCAATTTACGTTAATGGTGCAGTGCTAGATAAGAAAAATAGTGATGAACGGGAACAGGTGAAATTG
>NC_051410.1:16612571-16612895 GCF_015228065.2 Penaeus monodon
CACATTATTCAGGTTTTCGAACAAGGAGGCTTCTAGACGGCAGATGATCATTGCGGAATCATTGTGTCGAAAATGAAGAACTTGTATCATTCACTTGTAAAAACAGTGATGAAACTCTATAAAAAAAATATCGGTTAATCTTTCAATTGTCATTTCTCTGCAATGTTTTGGTTCTGTAACTATGGTGATAAATGGGTGATTAAAAAAAAAAAAAAGGCCCAGGGACATGTGCAGTTTAAAAGGGTTTCATTTAGATTTTGAAGCTCAATATTGCAAGTTTTCGGTGTAATTTCCATGTATTTTAACTTTGTTTTCATGCTGAGT
>NC_051410.1:16613240-16613477 GCF_015228065.2 Penaeus monodon
TCAAACACTCATCTGCATATCCTAAGTCAAATGCCGATGCAATTAGTTCTAAGCAGCTGGAGGCAACGCTCGTGTCTTGGAGGTGGTCCAAGCACGAGCAAGACAACGTGGCAATAATGAACATGACAGTTTAATCGTAATGAGTGAGAGAGACGCCAGAACTTCCAGGAAATTCGTTCGGTTTTGGTTCGTTTCCTGTCTTTTTAAGTTTCGTATTCGGTCCTGGAACATCGTAGA
>NC_051410.1:16613526-16613740 GCF_015228065.2 Penaeus monodon
GTCTTGGGAGGATTATAGGTTCAATGATCTCGATTTGCTTCATTTTTTTTCCAAATATGACTCCAGAAATCCCTGGGTTTTGTTTCACTTCGTTCCCTGTGTGTCTTCTGCACTGATACACAAACGCCAAACTTCAAGGATTTAGTTTTATTTCGTATACTTCTCGTTTCATTACGGCCTGTTTCACTGTCCTATTTATCCAGATATTTATGGA
>NC_051410.1:16613770-16613884 GCF_015228065.2 Penaeus monodon
ACCTAAAACTTTCGATCCATTCCGTCTTGGACATCGTAAGCGGGATTGCACGATTTCTAGGATTTCATACAATTTCGTTTTGGTCTGTTGCGTCGTGAAAATAACATAGAGGGA
>NC_051410.1:16613922-16614036 GCF_015228065.2 Penaeus monodon
TTATATGTAGCTTTGAGAAGTCGAAGCTCAAAGTGAGACGAAAGTGTGTGTCAGGATGTGAAGCATGATAAAAATGCTCTCTTTACTAATGCATTGATTCGCCTCCCCTGACCC
>NC_051410.1:16614330-16614535 GCF_015228065.2 Penaeus monodon
AAGACAGACTGAGCACTAATCAGAGACGGAAAACGTACAGACTCGCCCTCACCTCGTCTGAATGTCAATAATACTAGTTCCATTAATAAGATGAAATAAAATGAAAGTTCGGCACAGCTGTTTACAATCACACGAGCTCGCGAATGTCTGGTGCCTCGTGTCTCGTGAAGCTAAAGTGAGATTCAGCTCAAAACGGAGAATATTC
>NC_051410.1:16615076-16615325 GCF_015228065.2 Penaeus monodon
ATTATAGACGTGTTTTTAACATATTTCTTGACATTAATTCACTCTTTTCTCAGTTTCAGATCAAAACGTAATAAATACGAAAAGGGAAAAAGGGAATTATGAAGTTTCCTAATTCGACATTTAATTAATCTCTCTCCGTAATGATGAGAAAGAAATGATGGACAGATTAATTGCCTGAATAATAAGTGAATCCATGAACGGGCAATGAAATAAAGGAATGATTAAATAAACCGGTCATCATTTAAATGT
>NC_051410.1:16616413-16616487 GCF_015228065.2 Penaeus monodon
AGTGTCTGTATGCATTAGCGACGCGGTTCTCGGTCTGGCAAGGGGATTAAATGATGACTCTTTCGTTTCGCACT
>NC_051410.1:16617480-16617858 GCF_015228065.2 Penaeus monodon
ACCATAAACATACGCAAACTTACACGCACGCTACTACTTCAGAATCTAATTCACAAACTAGTGACCACCTGTTGCCTTATACCTTCATTCGCAAACTTCCCATGAATATTCCGTCAACGAAATTTTCAGCCTTTCATGACTTAGGTGTGATGGCCAAATTAAGTCTATTATTCCATTCCTGAATAAGAATGAAGCTGGACTCGTCACCCGATTTCTAAATGGAAGGATTAAACTCAGAAGATAATCTGTCTTTGTTAAGGCTGTACGTCGGCTGAGCATAATGCTTATGAATGGACGTAGCTTTGGGGGGGAAAAATACGTTGTTTGTTTCCTTTTGGCTGGTAATTTGTTTTTTTTTTCTCTCTCTCTCTTCGTTGG
>NC_051410.1:16617998-16618099 GCF_015228065.2 Penaeus monodon
CCCATCCCCTTCGCCCCTCCTATCCCTCCGTGTCCCCTTCCTTCCCCAGCATCCTCCACCCGTACCCCCAACCCCCACCTCCATCTATTTCCTCCACCAAA
>NC_051410.1:16618243-16618495 GCF_015228065.2 Penaeus monodon
AACAACCACTCACCTTAATCATAGCCTTGAGGAGGGCGTAGCGCGTGAACACATTCCACGTGCTCTTGCTCTGATTGTACTGCGTGTGGAGCGTGAGGAGCGCCGTGCGAGCCGTGTCGTACGAGTCCTCCATGCGGGTCCGGACGGCGCGGAGGCGGTGGTTGGTGGCGATGGCGTCGTCCCGGGTCTCGCCGTCGGCTGCGGGCGAGAGGGGGTCAGTTGGGGGGCGGGGGGAGGGGGGTTGGGGTGTGT
>NC_051410.1:16619012-16619141 GCF_015228065.2 Penaeus monodon
GAAGAGAGATAACCAAGAGACACAAAGAGGAAAGGAGAGAAAGACAACAAGCAGATCAGTGAATCAAATGTACCAGAATGAAGTGAAATTATTCAGGGAGAGTGAGTGCGTGGGCTAACTGACAAAGGG
>NC_051410.1:16619601-16619727 GCF_015228065.2 Penaeus monodon
CAAATTATTCAAAATTATTGCTATTTATTGAGGACTGACATCAGCCAACTGGGGCCAAAGTCTGAACAGAAAGAAGTGGCCACTGAATGCATGGCCCTGTGGATGTTGGATAAATCTGACTATACT
>NC_051410.1:16619841-16620018 GCF_015228065.2 Penaeus monodon
GCACTCCCATTTAAAAATTCACTGACGAATCCAGTTTCATTCTTATTCAGCATTCGAATAATGGACTTAATTTGGCCATCACACATTGGCCTTTAAATGTTGAAAATTTCGTTAGAGGAATATTCATGGAAAATTAGAGAGTGAAGCAATAATGCAACAAATGGTCATTGGTTTGTA
>NC_051410.1:16620889-16621305 GCF_015228065.2 Penaeus monodon
CTGCTAGAGAAACGGAAGAAAGTTTAGTAATTCTATGCATTACCTCTAAGTATAACTGTCAAAACTGTCTAAGAAAAGGCAGTTTGATAGATAAAGTTTATATTGAATAATGATAAATTGTAAATAAACCATTTTACTTTGCATGTGTTATTTCACCCTCGAAGATGCATATGCGTGACTCTGTAATATCGAATTAAATATATAACGATAATGAATTGATGAATATCAAGCGTAAGACGAAAGATACAGATGAACACAAAGGAAAGGAACAGAATGAAAAAGGGGTAAAATGTATATATGTAAAAAGATACTCTGTCATGATCTGCATAATACACAACACAGGCAAGTGAGAGCCAGTAACACGTAAGGGCAAGGTTCAGCTAATTCAGGGGCAAATAACGCCAGGACAGTTACGT
>NC_051410.1:16621349-16621622 GCF_015228065.2 Penaeus monodon
TTCGAAAGTAGTCCTTAAAGTAACAATACCTTCTTTTTTTTTAGAGATAACATTTTGATCCCTGGGAAATCTTGGAGGGAAGCTCATATACAAGGCACAAGGATAAGTATCAAAGCTAGCCGAATAAAGGATTATCTGGCCCTCTCGTAGCTGAAGTTTATAATACGGGGGAAGTTCAAAGGAAGTCTCTCCATCGATGTTCGCATAATCCAATAACCCGGCGGGCTCTTACTCGCGAGTTGCTGTGGCGCGGAGGGGGACTTGCTCGATATT
>NC_051410.1:16622641-16622795 GCF_015228065.2 Penaeus monodon
TAAGCATAAAATGTATCGAGTGACTAAATGATCCCGGCCATTACTCACATGCTGTACGTGGGTTGAAATACATCGGCCTTTGATATTTTGATAAACGGCCTAGAATTTCGTGCATTCTGTTGCATGCATAGTGTCTGTGTTTACGTGCGAATAA
>NC_051410.1:16622859-16622961 GCF_015228065.2 Penaeus monodon
GCAAACGGTAATGATAATCGCATCTTTTGGCGATGCTGAGTTAGTTCACTTTTTTGCAATTCTTTTCTCATGTTGCTCTTACCTATTTCGTCTTTGTTACCG
>NC_051410.1:16623488-16624278 GCF_015228065.2 Penaeus monodon
GGCACCTCTCAACCCGACATTCCCAGCAACGAGAGAGGAGGAAAACAATGATCTCTGCTCATCTCCACGGATGCTGAGGACTCATTGCATCACTCTCGGCGTTCATGCTATTTGGCACTCTTCTCGCTGAAAGGTTGAGTGAGCAAGTGTGCCAACGAGCGAGTGAATGGCCGTTGAATGGGCGAGTGGATCTGGGTTTATGAGGTAATGAAGGAATGTGGTGGTGTGTTTATGTGTAGAGGGGCGTTTGTGCGTAGGTTGATGTGTTTATGTGTAGATGGATGTTTTTGTGTGTAGAGGACGTGCTTATGTGTAGAAGGACTTGTTTCTTATAAGTACACGAAGAATTCATGAATAAATATATTGATGAATGGGTTTTGATCTTGAAAATATAGGGAATAGAGAGAAACGCATAGGAATTGCAAAACAAAAATTGCAGGTGAGCGGAAAGGATAAAAATATGGACCTGAAATATAAATAAACAGAAACAAAATGAATAATAACAAACACGCACAGAAAGATAAGTAATAATTAAACGTGTCAGATAATCACGTGGATTTTTTTTTCTTCATAACACAATAGTTTCGTAAGACAAAATATATCTATATTTAGAGAGTCAAAAATTAACAGTTTCACCTAAACCAGAAATAGGCAGAACAATGGCAGTGAAAATATAAGAGGAAAATATATTACATAATATAAAAAAAATCTCGCTATCGATAAAAGAAAAGAAAAGAAACACAACTGTAGAGGAATCTGATTTTTTATTCGAAATGATGCGGATATTTTG
>NC_051410.1:16624383-16624479 GCF_015228065.2 Penaeus monodon
TGTACCTGTTAATATATATTCATGTATCATCTACACATATAATATTGATCTGTTGTACTTTGAACAATATGCTACATTCTATTCATTATCTTTCAG
>NC_051410.1:16624918-16625371 GCF_015228065.2 Penaeus monodon
CACTGAAAAGCGAGATTATTTCCTTATCAAACAGATGAACAGTAAAACAAGCAAGAAAGAGAGAAAGTCACACGAGGGAGAAAGAAAATCAGAAGACACGTCAAGATAAATTGGGAGAAATGATAAGGGGAATAAAGCACGGAGCAATTACGGGAAACCGATGACGACGAAAGGAGGAAGAGGGAAACGACGAAAAAAAAAATTGAATAAACGAGGAGGGACGAAATGGGCAATAAACAGGAGGAACAAGAGGTAATAGATGTAAAAGGTGGAAGGAAAATATGGGAATAAAGAAGGGGAAAGGGAGGTAATGAGATCAAAGTAGGAGAAGGAGACTGTAATAACAAAGATTAAGGAAGAGGAAGAGGGACAGGGACGATAGATCAGTGTATAGGAGATAAAACAATAATGATAATTGTTTGAGATGAAAACATAGGAGGGAATTAATAACAC
>NC_051410.1:16625392-16625974 GCF_015228065.2 Penaeus monodon
ACTTACTGATCTCATAATTTAATTTAATTTAATCATAATTCCTAAAAAAAGAGGAAAAGGAATAGAAGGATGAGATTAAATTCAGCTATGGAAAAGGGAAATAGGAAGAGGATAAGAAGCGGAGAAAAATGAATAATTAGCGAAAAGTTAATCAGTGAAACGATTAAAGTAACATCGAGTAAAAAGCAAACAAGTAAATAAGTAAAATAAGACGAGAAAGCCACAAATAAAGTAAAAAAAAAATAATAATAATAATAAAAAATTAAAGTCGAAAGGGACAAAACTGAAAGAACGAAAGGAAGGAAAAGTAAAAAAAAAAAATAATAATGATAATAAATAAAAAAAACTATAAAATAAAAAAAAAAGACTTAAAAGAAAAACAAAAAAAAAAAAAAACAATTTAAAAAACGCAAAAGAATATCCACGTAAGACAGGCTCAGCGTCAAGAAGAAATATGACAAAAGCGAAAGTGAAGAAGGTGATAAATAGGAGAGAAAAGAGGAGAGCGAAAGTGAGGATGATGAATGTGACACTACAGCTGATAAAGGCTCTCGCGGGGGGGGGGGGGGATGAAGGGAATGA
>NC_051410.1:16626229-16626310 GCF_015228065.2 Penaeus monodon
ATAATTATTTTCTCATGCAACAGATGATAAAACGTCATGCGTTTTACAAAAATCCCCTAATTATATACATGTGCGTATGTC
>NC_051410.1:16627013-16627144 GCF_015228065.2 Penaeus monodon
GGACTATGGCGAATAATCGTGTTTAACACCGCAAATTTCATCATTCGAAATTATTAAATATTTCGTGAATATTCGGTAAATATTCAATCAGTGGGTTATATTGTTCATTATGAATAATTCTCTGATGGACG
>NC_051410.1:16627181-16627482 GCF_015228065.2 Penaeus monodon
ATCCATTCAATCACTGCAAACTTTTTTCTTTTTTTTTACGGTGATATTAATTACATTTGAGCTGGCAAATTCTCTATTGATATCTCATTTTTACAGCCACAGAAAACGAACGCTGTAATTCTATACATGATAATCGGATTTTAAAGATTGGAATGTCGAGACTAGAGAGCATAAGTATTTTCATATCACGAGGTATCATGACTTTTTCTTTGAACCTCTTGGGAGATTGTCTGGTACGAGCTGGAGGCAAGACGCTTATAACTTGAGAAATTATCATATACAGTCTTTTAAGGTGTATATA
>NC_051410.1:16627802-16628006 GCF_015228065.2 Penaeus monodon
CGAATTGGCCACAATCATTTTAATAATTGAATAACAAAAATAACAGTAGTACTGCACTGCGCTTACCGGCGCTCCTCCCGATCACGTTCCATAAACAATTAAGTTATGAATGTCTAACTGAATCCCTTGAACACGACACACACACTTAACACGCGTCCGCTTTGGTACACTAGTGATGAACTCTGTTTAAAGGGTTCAGTTCTC
>NC_051410.1:16628051-16629095 GCF_015228065.2 Penaeus monodon
CATATCTAACAAATAACTTTCGTTTTTATTTGTAAATTACCTGTTTATTGTTATATTTTTTGTCGTTTTACATGATGTAATATGAGGAGCAGAATATTCTCAGAAAACCCCATTACGAAAAGACTTGTTTGTACCCAAAGTCTAACGATAGATTATTGATTCCACATAAGCCTTTCTGTTCTCGCCAGGCTTAACGTGGATTACTCACACCAATTACTGATCTTGCCCGGATTATTATCGTTCAATCATCCAAGGGCGGGAAGCCGGATTTCAAACTTCGGTGCAGCCGGATTAAACGAAACTTGAGTCATTAAAAGTCCTCAGAGTGAAGTGCAATGGACAGGAACTATGCGTTTGATTAGCTTTTGGCAATGTGTTCAGTGATAAACTGTACTGATTTTGGAGATTAGATTCGCTTCGTATGTGTAATATGTTTAGACGCAGCAGTCATGCGTGATGGACGAGTATATGGGATATATTTCTTTATTCTCCATGGAAATGATTCCCTCAAGTCCGGAGAGTCATTGCAACATTTCCTTAATATTATCAATGATATTTTGTGCATCCTAAATCACTTGTTCACTGATTCTATGTTTTTCATCAAACACTATTTAGTCACTATTATAAATATATCTGCATTTGGGTATATTCTTGTCATAACACATGTCAGAACAGCTATTATTTTCAATATTAATAATAGTGTTTGTTATTATCAATGAGAGTATTAACTCGAATCGTCTGTTTGTTATATTGAATGCGATTCTAATGCATACTGAAAATGTATATAATAATATTATGACATGACAATAATATTTTCTAATACTCTCGATGTGTATAATGTTTATAATGAATGAATACGGTTTTACGAAAAGATAAATTGCAGCAGCTCAGGGTGCCACTTGTTGATATCGCATGTGCACCTTCGCCTTCAGATGGAAAACGTTCATTTATTCTCTTACAGTTTCATTTATCTCTATCTTCTGAGTTCTGTAATAGTGCGAAAACTGAAGCGAAGAAAAAGTTGAAGTAAAAGAAATATATATA
>NC_051410.1:16629971-16630062 GCF_015228065.2 Penaeus monodon
CTCTCAGTAGAGTCGATGTTCAAGAAAAGAGGCATTGAATATAACAGCACAAACTCCATCAACATTGAAATACCTAAAACGTTGACACCAG
>NC_051410.1:16630116-16630254 GCF_015228065.2 Penaeus monodon
TAGATTCCAGACGAAATAGTGTCCACGTTCAAAGAAACCGCGATGGTCACTAGGGAATCATCATTCCATTACTGTAGAGAAAGTTTTAAAAGATAATGTGAAAAGGTAGTCACAACAGAAAACGGGAATCTTTTTTTT
>NC_051410.1:16630447-16630598 GCF_015228065.2 Penaeus monodon
TTTTTGTTGATTTTTATGGTGATTGTTTTTTGTAACTATGTTTTTATTGCTTTCTGTGTTTTTATGTTTTTATTTCGATGATGAATGTGTTTATTCATACTTCATTTCAGTGTTTGCTTAATGGTACTGCGATTCATTTTAATAGTTACCG
>NC_051410.1:16630645-16630876 GCF_015228065.2 Penaeus monodon
CCCACAGAACGATTATTTTTGTTTTCATCATTGACTACCTCATTTCGTACATTACAATGTCAAATATCTCTTCTGTTTACTAGAAATACTTTTTTTTCCGTTTTATTCAAGAGTCATATGAGTTTGGCTGATTTTTATTTTCTTTTTTTCGTATTGGGTTGGTAGGCATCATGTTTCATTTGAAGTAAAGATTAGTTATATCAAGAAATATGAAAACAGATTGTTGCGCAT
>NC_051410.1:16631217-16631791 GCF_015228065.2 Penaeus monodon
CTCCTGTCTCAGTCTTTCTCTTTTATTGTGTGTCCTTACAAGCATGGTTGTGTATATGACTACGTCCGTGTCTGTATCGTAACCATAATAATACTAGTAGTGAACGCATTTAAATTAGGTCTAGGGAAAATATTCATACTGCATTTAAATATGCATACATCAGAGATAATTTGATATCAACGAGATATCATTAAGAATTGCAATATTACACCTAAATATGCAAATTATTTTATTATTAAGGTTATATTAATTAGATTTCCATTATTTTATGCAGAAAGACAAAACATTTATGGTTGAAATTCTTTCACATTACGTAATAAACATATCCTTATTCAGCTAAAACTAAAAGTCAGTTATAATTCAGATACAAAACACAGAAAATCTATGAACTGCAATATGTTGAGGATTTATGACCAGGACACAGCACGATCAGGTCATTAGGGTCAATTCAGCAGGTTAGTAAAGCCAAACAGAGGATTCCATTTTCCGTATCATCCGTTGTTGTCTGCCTGAATCAGGATAAATCAGACATTTAACGCTATATTACGTGTGTGTTTGCACACACACGCGCGCG
>NC_051410.1:16632341-16632507 GCF_015228065.2 Penaeus monodon
TCCTCAAAAGAGAGAAATTTAAGATTCGTCTTAAAAAGCGCCGCACCCATCTGCCCTGCGAACGCCTCACAAATTCTGACATTTAATATCAAGATCTCAACAACACTTCACCACTTGAACATTTGACCGAATGTTCTTCTCCGCCGTGAAGACCCCCCCCCCCTGG
>NC_051410.1:16632651-16632872 GCF_015228065.2 Penaeus monodon
CCTTTTACATATTTCACTTGGGAAGAATCGTGTTTAATGAATGTATTTAATCACAATCCGCTTTTTTTTCTATGCTTAATTCTTAAAACAAGTGAGGCAAGAAAACAGCTCACGGAACTGACTCAAACTTTGCTCTGCAGATAATTTAATTCTTTGAAAATGATGAGGAATAAAAAAAAACTAAAAAGAGAGAAAAGAAACACGTTTTCTTCGTCGGCAGA
>NC_051410.1:16632903-16633327 GCF_015228065.2 Penaeus monodon
GTCTCGCCGAAATTATCGTACAGAAAGTGGAATAAAAGAAAAAAAAAATCTGGGAAGAAACAAGGGAGAGGGGAGAGTGGAAGAGGAAGCGGGTGAGATAAGTGGAGTGACAAAATGTGGAAGAGGAAGAGGTGGTGGATGAGAAAAGGGAAGTGACGGAAGGTGGGAGAGGAAGTGGAAGAGAGGAGAAAGGCGAAAGATGGAAGAGAAAGTGAAGGAGATAAGAGTAGCGGCAAAAGGTGGAAGAGAAAGTAGACGAGGAAAGGGGGACGACGAAAGGTGGATGAGGAAGTGGAGGAGAGAAGAGGAGAGACAAAAGATGTAAAAGAAAGTGGATGAGGCAAGGAGCAACAAAAGGTTTGAAAGAAAATGAACGAGGGAAGTAGAGAAAGTAGAGAAAGTTGAAAAATTAATTGGACGAAAG
>NC_051410.1:16633374-16633717 GCF_015228065.2 Penaeus monodon
GACGAAAGAAGAGAGAGACGAAAGATGGAAGAGGAAGTGAACGAAAAAAAGGAAAGACGAGAGGTGGATGAGAGAAAATCAACAAAAGTTTGAAGAAGTGAACGAGGAAGGGGAGCTATGAAAGAAGAAGAAAAAAGAAGAAGAAAGAAAGAGACGAAATAAGAAGACAAAGTGGACGAAAGAAGAGAGAGACGAAAGATGGAAGAGGAAGTGGATAACGGAGTGGAAGCGCACAAAGTGGGGAGAGAAAGTGGACAAGGCTGAGGAGTAATGGAAGGTGGAAGCGCCATAGAGCCTGTGGTCTACGTTAACAATGTTGGCCTCAAGCTACGCGCGCTCATCA
>NC_051410.1:16634161-16634295 GCF_015228065.2 Penaeus monodon
CCGACTAGAACACGACGCTGGTTGCTATGGTAATATCCAAGCATTAATCTAGGGAGGCAACAGCATCAACAAGAGCAGCATCAGCGTAGAGGATTCCTTGCTCAGGGTTTCCGTGTTGATGTCAATGGGTTTCT
>NC_051410.1:16634656-16634822 GCF_015228065.2 Penaeus monodon
ACTTCAGGGATGGTAGGAATTCTAGCAATACAT
Organism: Penaeus monodon; assembly: GCF_015228065.2. Classification (NCBI taxonomy): domain Eukaryota; kingdom Metazoa; phylum Arthropoda; class Malacostraca; order Decapoda; family Penaeidae; genus Penaeus; species Penaeus monodon. Next base: position 16,634,690 of record NC_051410.1, read on the forward strand.
GAGATTTACTTCCCACCAGCATCAAAATCATATAACTCTGTTTCCCAAGCGAACTGCCAAAATGTATTCCCACTTCTGAAATAAGCTCTTTTTTCACTGACTCATGGTTATCGAATTTTACTTCACATCGCAA
>NC_051410.1:16634933-16636274 GCF_015228065.2 Penaeus monodon
TAGTGTGTGTGACTTTGCTTGGTACGAACTTAGCTTTAACATTCTGTACTTATGCCTCTCCTACTGTCACCGACTTGAATGACAGTCTTGACTGTGTCACTGACGTTCCAATTTTTCCCCTCTCTTGCAGTATCCAGCGTCATTGACTTTTCACCATAGTTCAAATTCCCTTTTCATAAAGCTAGTTTATTAGCTTTCTCCAACACATCCGAAACTTTCATATAGTCTTTTCAAGATGTATCGTATGCACACACTTACGGAAATACTGTATCAACTGTGTGGAATTGTTCTTCATTCATTAATGCAAGGACAATCTTCAATATTTCTCAATATTAATATAGCCTTGCTATAACTTCCGCAATAACAATCTCTCTCACACAAATCTTGCTGTGGCGCATCCTTGTCTTCCTCAGTAATCACTTTATTCAGAGGGCTGACACACACTCTCATCTATATTTTTCAAAACAACAAGCAGGACTGCAACAGGAACTCTGTACGTTTACAGAGTTTCTTCCAATTGTGTTTCAGCATAGTGGAACTCTAGGCAGATTACAAGGCAAATAATACTGTTTCACTTGCAATGAAAACAATACCACAAATTACTACTTCAGATATGAGATATTTAGTTCTTCATATGATAAAATATCTAATATGATAAAGCAAACTTACTTCCTCCGTCCTACGACATAAATATTTGCTTATTCACAGCCATCGGCTCGAAATGCCGTAATGCCAATCAAAACAGGTTTCCATCAACTGTATATGTTCTCGATAAAACTTTGCCATCTTATTCCCAAGACCCGGTGAACCTGAAGGGCAGGAATTCTAAATAGAGTCAACCTCCCTTTTCTCGCTGATTTACGGCCATTCGAGTAGCTTTTACTTGTTCCATCTCCTACGGGGCCTTTCTCCCGAGCCTCGGCGTCTGCTTTCTTAATCCCGGTCCCCTTAGTTAAAGGGAGTCCAACTTTGGAAGGCGTATCGGAACTTTTTTTCTGGAAATTCTACTTTTATGTGAAACTTCTTCGCCCATTACTTCACTCTTCATATTTTTACTTTCACCTGCTTCACTTAGACCAGAGTACTGTCATTTTCATCTTTTTTTTTTTTACCTATCCCTCTTCTTCCTCTTCTAATTTATATTTATAATTCTCTCATTCACTTCATTTTAGTGTTTATTTTGTTGTTCTTTTACTGTCCTCGGCAGAGGTTCTCAAAGTGGAAGTCCCGAATCCTAAGGTTTCGCGAGATCATGCAACCCCTGCCCACTACCCATTCTAATGCGCCTATTACTTGTCAGCGATGGTCGACAAGTACTATGGAGAATAATCCAAATAAGCT
>NC_051410.1:16636314-16637599 GCF_015228065.2 Penaeus monodon
CTGACAAGCAAGCAGATATACGGAGACAGGGAGATGTGTTGCGGAGACTGTCAGATATGCTTTGTTGCGGGGGAAGTAGGTCGTAAATCTATCGAGGTGACTTGTTGGGGTCGCAGCCAAAAAAGTTTGAGAGCTCCTGGTCTATGGTACTATCTCGGTGGTATTTGGAATTCGTTCACTCGGTCCGCTTATGTATCTTTCTTTCCTTTTCAGTTTTTCTGCAGTAAGTCCTTTCCGGAGTCTTTTTTTTTTCTTCTTTCTCTTGCCTGCGCTTTAGCTCATTGCTCAACTGTCACCTGTTTTCTGTCTCATTGAGTGTTTTCTTGGTAGCTGCAAAAAACGGCAACTTTCGAGGGTTTTTTTTCTGATTTTAATTCTTATTATACTTGCCAAAGCTGACGACGTTTTTTTAACTTCTCGCTCATTCTCTTGAAGATATTAATTATGAGGATTTTTTCTCTTGTGTTATAGGACTTTCTTTAACATCATCTGACTTGTATCAAAAATATCGATTTTCTCTCTTCTTCTCCTATCTTCAGTGCAACGACCACTTTCAGTTATGTAACTCTGTGCCTCATATATTCTTGCCGTTTATTTTTATTTTTACACAAATTCTTAGTCTCTCTTTTTTCATCGTCAGGTTTTCCATCTTTCCATCTTTTCCAACCGGCCCGTATGTAAGTCTTCGCTTTTTATCTTCTAATACATTCAAGTCCATTCACCATCACAACTTTATTTGTTTCATTATATTTTTTTGTTCATTTTTATTACAAAAAAATCTTGGCACCGTTATGCAATACAGTTCCCAAAAGATCACTCACTATTTTTTTCTCGTGTGGTTGGTCACTGGCTTAAAATCTACTTAATTCCAGATAACTGTACCACAATACTGAACCCCCGTTTTCTGCATCAACTGTACTTTAAATCCTCCTTAACAACTATCATCCCCATCTATAATATTTCCCCACCAGCCTCCTGTTCAGAAGCCGCTTCCTCAAAGTTCTTTCCACTTGCATCCCATCCACTAACACTGTATACTTCTAGCATTAGTATCCCCACCACGCTGTCAGCACCAATTTTACTTTAAATACAATCTTGGGCTTTAATTTTTATTCTCCAAATATTTTTATTTTTATTTTTACTCACTGTTCGATATCAGTTCTCTTGGTAGCTGCAAAAAACGGCAATTTTCGAGATTTTTCATTCTGATTTTAATTCATATTATACTTGCCAAAGCTGACGACGTTTTTTTTAACTTTTCGCTCGTTCTCTTGTTAATTCCGAT
>NC_051410.1:16637667-16637874 GCF_015228065.2 Penaeus monodon
ACACACACTTTTTTGAGGGAGGAGGAGGTAATATAATGCTACAGATCCGTTTTGCCCTTTCTTTTACAGTTTCACGCAATCAAATGCCACGGATGTATGAACCGCTTTAATGGGATTATGCATGAGCTATCACCGGGGATTTTTTTCTGACTGGTGGAAAAATTAGCGATTAAAGAAATAAATCGTATATCAATCGCTAAATAATCT
>NC_051410.1:16639230-16639415 GCF_015228065.2 Penaeus monodon
CCGACATCGCCCTTGACCACTACACCAGGAGTACTCATCGCTTAATCACCATCCGCCTCACACGCCAGACGTATACCAGTACTTATGATGCAAAGCATTCATCAACCAAGGCAGTAATCATCCGAAAATCTACTTCATAACCATCATCCAGGTTCTTTAAGGACGCTCAACCTGCCAGACTGGGT
>NC_051410.1:16641199-16641337 GCF_015228065.2 Penaeus monodon
CCCCCCCCACGAACGGGACGCGAACCCGGGCCGCCCTAACGAAACACGCGCACGCTACCGATCGAGCTATCGGAGCCCGAAGAAATATGCGTTATCTAATATATTTAAAGTGCAATGTTTCAACTCTTGCTCGCACAC
>NC_051410.1:16642057-16642186 GCF_015228065.2 Penaeus monodon
CGAGACGCGAACCCGGGCCGCCCTAACGAAACACGCGCACACTACCGACCGAGCTATCGAGCCCGATAAGTTAATTGTTATCTGACACATTTAAATCACGAAGTCTCTACTCGCACTCCTGCACATGTT
>NC_051410.1:16642282-16642392 GCF_015228065.2 Penaeus monodon
CCCAATTTTTCTAAGGCGTCCAGATCCCAGAGTAACCATTAACCTCACCAGTCATCACACAAAACCTCACCTCATAAGTCATCACCCAGTGTATTCATCACCTCATCACC
>NC_051410.1:16644503-16644628 GCF_015228065.2 Penaeus monodon
CGCGAACCCAGCCCGCCCTAACGAAACACGCGCACGCTACCGATCGAGCTATCGGAGCCCAGTTTAGAAATAGCTGTCTGAGACTTTTGAAGCACAGTCTCTACTCACATTCGCGCACATGTCTG
>NC_051410.1:16645175-16645299 GCF_015228065.2 Penaeus monodon
TTTATCCCCCCCCCCCCCACGAACGAGGACGCGAACCCGGGCCGCCCTAACGAAACACGCGCACGCTACCGATCGAGCTATCGGAGCCCGAAGGAATATGCGTTATCTAATATATTTAAAGTGC
>NC_051410.1:16645910-16646055 GCF_015228065.2 Penaeus monodon
TTTACCCCCCCACGAACGAGACGCGAACCCGGGCCGCCCTAACGAAACACGCGCACGCTACCGATCGAGCTATCGTAGCCCGATAAGTTAATTGTTATCTGACACATTAAATCACGAAGTCTCTACTCGCACTCCTGCACATGTT
>NC_051410.1:16646151-16646609 GCF_015228065.2 Penaeus monodon
CCCAATTTTTCTTAGGCGTCCAGATCCCAGAGTAACCATCAACCTTACCAGTCATCACACAAAACCTCACCTCATAAGTCATCACCCAGTGTATTCATCACCTCATCACCACTCTATAAACTCTCTACTTTCTTCAAGACGCCCACTACCCAAAGCATACACCAACCGAAGTAGTCATCACCAAGTCATCACCATCTCCCAGGTTCCACCAGGTCTCCCACCATCCAAATAAGACACCAGCCGAAGAAGTCATCGACTCATCACCACCTCATCACCACCTCATCACCCCCTCCCAGCCTTCGGAAGCGCTAACAAGGGCGCCCCCCGGAGTGCAGCAGCTCAGCCTCGCTTCCTTGCACGGTCTGGTTTGTTGCAACGTGAGGATGTTCTTTTCTTGCTGTCATTCATTAGCTGGGGATTTAGAGGGATGGTCTGTTGCGTGGAGATTTCTTGCTGTT
>NC_051410.1:16648682-16649155 GCF_015228065.2 Penaeus monodon
GGTGTGTGCGTGTGTGCCTGTATATATACTACCTGTACTCTTCTCCTTTTGCTCGATATATAAATAACTCGTAAGACCAAGTAGCACACTTAAGGAGATACGTGTAATACCATAGCACAGATCCTGTTCAAGTAATATGAACATATTTAAATACCTCAAGAACGTCCTAGACTTAATACTCTCCCTATTAAAGGTTTCAAATGACAGAAAAAAAATCATCTCGAGCCTTGGCCACCGAGTGAGAAAAAGAGAAAAAAATGCGAGCGAGAAATAAGAATTCTTCGGCAAAACGCTGAAGCTGGAATGAACAGGAGCGTCCTCGAGAGATGGCGTGGAAGCATTTCTCTTGATTAGACCAAGGCTTGCAGCGGGAGAGGGAGGTGAGTGAGTGAGGCGACGCTGTGCATGAATTTAGTACTGGCTTGTTTTTGCTCCGGAGATTAACAAGCTTGCTGTTTTCACGGAGTTGCAAC
>NC_051410.1:16649900-16650052 GCF_015228065.2 Penaeus monodon
TCCTTTCTTCAGCAGTCTAAGTCTCCGCTTCGACCCCAGCTGCGAATCGAAGACAAAAGGAAGGCCTTTGCTTTGTCTTGCCTTCAGTTGTTGACTTGTTCCCTGTGTGATGCAGTCACTTGCCAACAATGATAAACCATTTTTTCCCTGTT
>NC_051410.1:16652841-16653000 GCF_015228065.2 Penaeus monodon
CGACTGATTCATGGTCAGCTGCAGCCCAGGCAAGGATCGCTAACTCCCTCCAGAGGAAAGGCTTTATGAAGCGCGATATAAACTGTTCCGCGCGAAGGAGACTGCAACAGGTGACGCGACCTCACCGGCGGGTCATTAATCACGCCCGATTTTTGGCCT
>NC_051410.1:16653835-16654169 GCF_015228065.2 Penaeus monodon
AACATTTATTTGTTTGCACATGTTCTTCTTTTCCATTTAATAATTTCTTATTTCTCATATCATGAATCCTTATGCAGTTAATTTCTTTTTTCTCTCTCTCTATTTGCTTTGACTTTTGATTTTTTTTTCCTTGTCATCTTTGCTCTTCTGTTTATTTATCTTCTTGACTGCGTCCTGTCTGTTTTTTTTCAGTAATTTCCCTTTTCATGTGTTATTCTGCTTTTATTGTCCGTTCTCTACCGTGCTTAATATTCTTCTTCGTCTCCATTCGTTCTATTCTCCGTTCTGTGTCACTGTATTTTTCCTTTTCCGTGATTCTGCTCTTCTCTGGGTT
>NC_051410.1:16654257-16654717 GCF_015228065.2 Penaeus monodon
CCGCATTTCTATGTTGTTGTTTTTTGCGTCTTCGAGCCCTTTTATTATCGTTATCGCACCACCCACTTTATTTTCATTTTATCTCCACTCCCTCTTTTTTTTTTCTTTTGTCTCTACTTCCACCATTTTCATTTTTGTCTCCACTCCCTCTATTTTCGTTCGGCGTCTCAATTTCCCTTTCCCCTTTTGTCGCATTCCCAGTCCCGCTATTGCCTTTGGTCGCCATTTCCTTTAGTTTCCCCGCTCGTATCACCGTTTTCTATATTTTCGGACCAAACACAGACAAGTGACGAAAGCCGCGCGATACGTCACAAGCGGTCCATTATTGCGCCGCGGAGCAGTCTAAACGCCAATTGCGGGAAATTGATATATGTTGCAACAACCTCGTAATGCCTCTCAAGCTTCTTGTCTTTTATCCTTTATATATGGTGTTTTTTATTGTTCCATTTGGGAGATATGA
>NC_051410.1:16654787-16654993 GCF_015228065.2 Penaeus monodon
CGAAATGTGATGTGAGGGAAGCTTGTCTGATGTTTATTGTTTAACCGTGAATACATATAAACACATTATCATTGCACATTCCTTTACCATTGTTATTTACATTCAATGTAATCATATATATAAAGCGTAGTGATGGACACACGCAAACGCCCGTACACATCTTTCGGCACAACCCTTCCTTTGACAGCAATAGGAGGTGTTTGCGT
>NC_051410.1:16655268-16655486 GCF_015228065.2 Penaeus monodon
GTAAACTAAAACAGATCCCCTTCTTGAATGCGTAATACGTACAACAGGAAAACGATTTCACATATAAGACTTTCATCCCCTCGTGTCTAGACATATACACCTCGCCACATTGAGTAACATGAAGCAAGCGTCTTGTTCCGCCCTGGCAGCGACCGGTGCTTGCAGACAAAACAACAAAGCCTCGCAATAGCTTTTCCCACATCCCTGCCCTTATATAA
>NC_051410.1:16655667-16656258 GCF_015228065.2 Penaeus monodon
ACACACACAATACACCCATACACCCACTCACCCACTTTACACCCACTTCCACCATTTGAGCCACCACCATAACAACCCAACGGCTTAAAAAACATCCATTTCATCCCTTACCCTCACCCCTATCGCCCTCACCACCACGATTTTCACCACGCATCACCCATCTTCACCCATTACCATCATCACTATTATCACCATCCACATTACCACAATCCCCCCCCTATTTTTTTTTATATATATAAAAAAATCTTCGACATACCCCAGTCTTGAAGCCAATGATCTATTTACATCTTTCTATCAGTTTGTGAATATACAGAAAATACGAAACGGCCGTATATTCCAACAACGAATTTCTTCCGCAGCGTTTTCAAATCGAGGGAATATTTCACCAATATTTAATGTTCAGCAAAAAAAAAGTTAGAAATTCAAATAGCACGGAACGAATAATAGCCTCATGTCATGGCGATTATTTTGGGCGAGCAGCCAGACAAGACATTAACTAGATTTTAGGATTTCCGTTTGAGAAATAGACGAAGGAGAGAAAGATGCGAAAGATGAATTATGTGTATTTTAGGTCAAGACGATTCCTCATGT
>NC_051410.1:16656297-16656914 GCF_015228065.2 Penaeus monodon
GTCGAATCTCCGGTATTGAAGAGATAATTGGGTAAGAGAATAAACCTTTTTTTTTTCAAAGTAATTCAATAAAATTATATTACCTCCATCCATTTTTCTTTGACATCATTTCCTGCTCTAACCCCATTTTCTTTCATCTTCCTCCGTTTTCTGTTTTCTTATTATGCAAAATATTCCCATCCGCTTTCCAGGTACAATTTCGCTTCCCTCGACTTCCTGCAGTTCTTGACCGTGCCTTTCTCCTCCTTTTCTTTCTTCTCCTCTTCTCTCCTTCGTTTACTACTTCTTTCTTTCGCTTTTTCTCTTTTCTCTCTCTCGTTTTTTTAATCCTTTTTTCTTTTTTTGATTTGTGTGTTTGTTTCTCTTTCACATACCCTCTTCGTTCCTTCCTTCTCTTTTCTTCTTCTTCTGTTTTTACTTATTTACTCATATTCGCTCTGTCTATTTCTTTTTGTCTCTCACTTTCCTACTTCTCTCCCTTTCGTCCTCTCTTCCTCTTTCACTTATTCTTCTTTTTCCTCGATATCTGAAATTTCCTCTCCTCCCTTTATTTCCCTTCTTCCTCTTATCTTTTTCACCCATTCTATTCCTCTCCCCTCTGCCTTTCCCTCTTCGTC
>NC_051410.1:16656949-16657066 GCF_015228065.2 Penaeus monodon
ATCGACTTCCTCCACGCACTTCCTTCTATTCCCGGCGTCGATGCAAACCAACTGAACATTTTGCGGCGGAGGCAGGCACGCTGATGAAACGGAGAGTAGAAGGGGTGAATTTAAATG
>NC_051410.1:16657606-16657824 GCF_015228065.2 Penaeus monodon
CGTCACTCTCTTAGCCGTATTTCTGCATCATTTCCTCCCTTTCTTCCTTCTCCTTTTCTTCTCTCTTTCCATATTTCTTCTCTCTCTCCATATGACAGTCAGAGGAAACAGATGTTATTGTAGGTATGCAATCAGTTATTCCAGGAAGAGCAACAATGATTTTGCAATGAGTGTTGGTGTGTCTTTTAGGTAGATCGTGTGTACGTATGTGTACGTAC
>NC_051410.1:16658018-16658287 GCF_015228065.2 Penaeus monodon
CAGAATCCCATCTTTAACCGTAACAAAAGCAAAACAAAAACAGACAAGACATGTTTCCACGTCTCATCTGAAGTTCAAAAACTGTGTCATTCCACATGGAAGAACATCCACAGGTAACGGAACAAGCGAAGTCCACACGACCGGGGAATAAACACACAATTCTGTCCCCGCAGGTAATAAACCTTTGCGGCCTGACACTTGAAACCGGATCACACACTTTTTCGGCGTTTTGTGTGCGCGGTAAACACCAAACATGAATATTAAAGAGG
>NC_051410.1:16659275-16659540 GCF_015228065.2 Penaeus monodon
TTTTCTCAGTAATGCCAACCATTACAGACAGACTTTAGCTGAATTCAAAAGCACTAATTGAGAAAAACTTACCCGGAACCCCTTCCTCTTTGACTTCCTGCACGATTCGTTTTACGCTCTGGGTAAACTTTCCGACGATGTTGCTTCCTGCAAGATAAAGATAGTGTTGGTTAGCTGTATTTTTAAATCGTTTTGTGTCTAGCTTATTTATAGAATGGTATTTGTTTGTCTGTGTATGTCTATATTTAAGCCTTTATCTGTTAGT
>NC_051410.1:16659715-16659805 GCF_015228065.2 Penaeus monodon
GCATATTGTCTAAACTAAATTTATTAAAAAAATATCTGAATTCATACAATACACAACCATACAACAATCCACACACGCATTCAAACGTAC
>NC_051410.1:16659966-16660033 GCF_015228065.2 Penaeus monodon
ATTCGTATATATTTGATATTTAATTATTTTCATTATCATCAGTATCATATGGTCGTCATAATCACTG
>NC_051410.1:16660097-16660237 GCF_015228065.2 Penaeus monodon
GGGGGGGGGTGTATGTTGTGTGTATTGTTGCAGGTATGGTTATGGATTATATAAATTCTAAATATTTTTCTATTCATTTTTGTTTAGACAATATGTGTTCTACTAGAAACGGTTCCTACTGCAGCGATTGTGCAAGCAGC
>NC_051410.1:16660317-16660514 GCF_015228065.2 Penaeus monodon
ACGACCAAATACCAAAATGTTAAAAATAAACACAGTGCCACGAAAATCCACAAATATCCACACAGCGTCCGCATATATCCACTCGACCGACTCTTTTCCGCCAGCTGCACAAATCAGCACAATAAATGGCGATGTCAGCCGAAGAAAATTCTGCTGACGTTCCGCGTTTCCTGACGGAAGAGGAAGGGCGTCCGGAC
>NC_051410.1:16660967-16661190 GCF_015228065.2 Penaeus monodon
CGTTTTGCAACTAACATTCTTAGTTCTCTGATTGACGTTTAGTGATTACGTAATACGTTTGACACCATTGGGATAATAAAATATAAGATAAGAGATGGTAAGGTTTGCAACAACATGGAAAAACGATGGGTGTAATTATTGTAACTAAAAAAATGTCTACACACAGATAGAATGAAACAATAAATAATTTGCTTTATTTGGAAATGGAATTTGATGAATGAAA
>NC_051410.1:16661490-16661913 GCF_015228065.2 Penaeus monodon
AGTAGTGGAAAGCACAGAAAGAGTATGTCTTAGAAATAAAAGGTATGCCTTAGATAAACAGACAGACAGATAAGTAGATGCGTATATACCCCAATGAAGAATACTAACTTTCCAAAACTTCTTAAGAGGAGAAAGGAAGTCGAAATGCATCCATCAATCTTGCAACTTTAACTTTCTCGGCTTTCATCGTTGCCGTATTTGCAAGGGACGAGATCAGGTAGCCTTGCAAGACGGTTGCAAAACACGTCCGCCGGTTTGAAAACTTGGCCTAGTTTGCGGGGGTTTGCGGTAATCGAGTTACGGGATAAAGAGTAGCCGGGAGAAGGAGAATCGGGGGATTAGGATACAGTCCGGATAATGAGTTACCCGCGGCTTGAGTTCTAGGGTTGTGATGAGATGCTCTCTTGCTTCGAGGCTTCGAGG
>NC_051410.1:16662234-16662567 GCF_015228065.2 Penaeus monodon
CTAATATGATATACAATTTGTGTACTCCCACCACAAACTAATAAACAGAGTATTGATGTTTATACTATTGAGTATGTATGAATATAGATAAGCATATGAATGAATGAACGTCCTCTGAATGCAGTCTGAGTGTAAAGGAACATAATAGGACAGTATTATTACGTTGGGGGAGGGAAAAGAATCAATTTCCTTCTTACACTCTTTCTCCTATTGCACCTAAAGCCCAAGTGCAAGATGAATTAAAGCTTCGATCAACCAGCTTAGCAAAAAAAAAAAAACGAACTGTACTGCAGTCATGTGAGATAAACGCCCAGTAATGGAGGTATGTATATT
>NC_051410.1:16662591-16662779 GCF_015228065.2 Penaeus monodon
GTTGAAAGCGCAATTACTCATTCTCTGTGTTATACATAGACAGTTCATGCATGTGGGGATACGCAGTGCACGCAACGCTCATTCACAAGCACAGATGTGAATATACAGTCAAAAGCGCGTGTGAAAGATGGAGTTTTGAATTGAGGTTATTTTTCGACGTGACGAAATCTGTGAATGGAAGGGCGCGG
>NC_051410.1:16663034-16663169 GCF_015228065.2 Penaeus monodon
AGACCAGGTAATCAAGAGACCCTCTCACCTCGATCCCTCCTCCCCCTTCCTCCTCCTCCCCCTACCTACCACTCCATCACCGGTCGCCGAGCTTCGAATAACTTCATTATTACTGTCCCATTACAGGTCGCCTAC
>NC_051410.1:16663242-16663394 GCF_015228065.2 Penaeus monodon
TTATAACATTTTTATTTATATTTTCTAGCGACTGACAACTAAAACGGAAACGCAGTTCTCTCTTCTGAATGGCTCTCTGTAAGTCACATACCATTCCATCAACGTCATTTTAGTTGGATGATATTTTTTGGTTTTCCTTTTTCTTTTTTCAA
>NC_051410.1:16663414-16664016 GCF_015228065.2 Penaeus monodon
GGACCTTCGACACAACATATAAATATCCCCAATTCTTCCTTAATTAAAATAGGCCCTAAACATCCAATTAATCTATTAGCAAATTGTATCCTTAAATCATTTCCATTTCAATACAAAATACAAGCATAAAAGTACACGTGCCGACACCCACGCGCGTCTACCAAAGCGTACATTAATAAAGTATGAAGCAATAATAACAGTAAGACACTCGGGGAATCGGTCGATTTCAAAGCACGGGCTCGGAGGCGCGTGGCGGCTTCGCGTCCAAGACTTTTTGTCTGATTACTACATCTCCCACGGCTTTGATCAATAAAAGGGCAGCGGGCTGTCCCTCCCTCTTGCTTCCCTCTCCCTCCCCTCTCTCTGGCTTCCCCCCTTCCCTCCCTCTTGCTTCCCTCTCCCTCCCCTCCTCTGGCTTCCCCCTCCCTCTCCTCTCTCTGCCTTCTCCCCTTCCCCCCTCTCGCTTCACTTCCCCCGTCTTTCGTCCTCCCCTCCCTCTTGCTCCTCCCTCCCCTCCCACTTGCTTCACTACCCCCCGTCGAAATTTCGGCCTCCCCCTCCATACTACTCCTCTCCCCACCCCCACCCCCACCTCCACCGCA
>NC_051410.1:16664107-16664212 GCF_015228065.2 Penaeus monodon
CCGTTGCATTAGTGCCTAGTATGATTTTTTTTTCCCTCACTTGTTTGTGCTTGATTTCACGCCCTTTCTTATATTTTTCCTTTGGATTGTTTTTTATCTCTTCGG
>NC_051410.1:16664279-16664722 GCF_015228065.2 Penaeus monodon
GCTCATTAATCATCCTTCTCCCCAATCTCATTTCACTCTCATTTTCGGATTTTTAAGTTGCTCTTTCTCCATTTTTTTCAAAGTCCATATTCTTTTCTCATTCCGTTTGTCCCTTTTTCAATTCTTCTTTTTATCGGGTCTTCTTTTCTCGTTCCGTGTTTCGTTAATCCTTCTTTCTCCTTTTCTCTTCCTAATATCTGTGTTTTTTCTCCTTTCTCCTTTATCTTTGCCTCCCCAAGTTTTTTTTCATCCGTGATGCATTTATTTCAGTCCAGGTGTTGTCACGTCTTCAGCTTCCATTTTCACTTCCCTATTTTCTTCTCTATCTCTATCTCCTTTTTCTCCTTTGCCTATTCTCTGCCTTCCTTCCCTCTTCCGCTTCTTCTTTCCGAGGTTGCTTACCTGTGATGTCTTTATCTTCATCCATTTCTTTTCTTATGTCA
>NC_051410.1:16665087-16665333 GCF_015228065.2 Penaeus monodon
ACGTTGCTATATATTGCATCTACCTCAGTCTCCCCTCGCCGGCATGCTCACGTGTCCCTGGCCTGTGTTGCGAAGGCCGGGGATGTTCCCTTAATGAGGGCAGCTTCCGGTGGGTGTCTTCAATCAGAGCAATGTATAAGCTTGTGAGATGATTTATCGTCGGCTTGGAAGGGGGAAGGGGGGGGGCGGATTTTTTCGGGGGGGAGGACACGGCAATTTAGGAATATTAATGTAATGTTTTTTTTT
>NC_051410.1:16665528-16665790 GCF_015228065.2 Penaeus monodon
ATTATTTCCCCCTCTCCCTCTGAAATCCTCAAATGTGTCATAATTCTCTTTATCAGACACTAAAACACCATATTTCAACCTTTCCATCGACAATCGAGCTACACAAACAAAGACCCATAACCATGAGTCATATTCATTAAGTGTGACGTATTTTTTCCTTGTTTTAGGGTTGGGAAGTCCGCTTACCACATCCCACACCACCCTACGCTAGTGTGTACTGTTTCCCGGACGTGTACTTTGTCATCTGGATCAGTGATAGAGG
>NC_051410.1:16667067-16667422 GCF_015228065.2 Penaeus monodon
ACTGATGCAAGGCAATTTCGAGACTTCCTTGTCGTCGAATCCCTCGTCACTGTCACTCTTATCAAAGAAACAAAAGAGCGTCGATGACAAGGTTTCTGGCCTCTATAAATGGTGCTATTGGAACTTGGAACCTCTTCGTTTGTGGAGCCTTAATTTTGAATTTCTGTGGATGTCATGGTACTTTTACCTCGTACATAATCAACTGGAGACCTTGAATTCCTTTGTTTGTTCAGTTCTGTTCACATTTATCTCTAATTTATGTCCCATGTGGTTTTTATGCATTGTCACTGTCCATGTCATGTTGACTTTATGTGATTTTTTTTTTAGGGTGTCTGTGTGTTTGCGATGCGTATGT
>NC_051410.1:16667719-16667940 GCF_015228065.2 Penaeus monodon
GCGGCCTCACTGCAGTACACGTGCGTATCGGAAAAGGAAAGACAATCAGCGAAAAAGCAACTCCGTGGTTTCGAATAAGGTCACTGAAACAAGGTCGTCACAGTGAATGAAGGCGCACAAAAGTACACAAAAGACCCCTCCGTGCTAGAAGGGCACAGCGCCGGAGTAGCCGGAAGGGGGTTCAGCAGCGGAAGAGAGGATGCACAAAACCCCGTCTCTCC
>NC_051410.1:16669157-16669297 GCF_015228065.2 Penaeus monodon
CCCTCGTTTCCCTGCGATGCAATCACCGGCCGTTCCTCTTGGGCCATCGGAGTTAAACCATGGCCCAACCGCATCGCTTATGGCCACGAAGCGAAAAAAACCGGCAGAGACAGATTGGGGAAGGTTAACAATGGACTTCT
>NC_051410.1:16669572-16669868 GCF_015228065.2 Penaeus monodon
CATGTATATGCATCAAGAAATTCATCATTTGGCTTCAGAGGTGAACAACTACAGCTCCTCTGCAATCGCCTCCCTCGTCGCCATTCATCACTTTCCTTCCCCATCGCTCACGGGGAAGGCGAGCGCTGATCACAACGACGGGAAACATCATTATCAGCGCAACAAATCACCATTTACTAGAGGGTGTGACGGCCGTTAGATCGCGGGCTGGGGGGGGGGGGTTAAGGCGTGTCATTATTTAATCATTCCCCCGCACCTTTCCCGCGTGGTGTTCATTGTCCTATGTCAATTTTTTC
>NC_051410.1:16670039-16670114 GCF_015228065.2 Penaeus monodon
CGCCCCAGAGCGAGACCCCTGACAAATTACTAACACGGTTTTACAAGTTAATGCCAAACCTCGCGACAAAAGAGG
>NC_051410.1:16673554-16674487 GCF_015228065.2 Penaeus monodon
AGGGGATGGAAGCGAAGAAAGGGAAATAATCAAGTAAAGAAAAGGGAAAGTTATTAACATATGTGTATTTCTCCTCCCTTATTCTTACTCACGATTGCTTTTAGTTTACCGGGAAGAAAACTCTCGCGATCACAATACATTTTTCCAAATCACTCAGATGTAATTGCGTCTAATTTTTCCTTTGCAAATCGTTTACAACAGGTAATAGTACATAATGATTGATAGGGCTAAGTTGTAAATGCCTTACACTCGTTTCCCGTTTTCTGTGATATGATTAACACCTATCATCCCCCATAAGATTGTTAATAATTTAATAGTGCTGTGAAATTATTTGATTGCAAATTAGATTTGTGTTTGGACTTGTTAAAAAACAGACCTCATAAATAATCATTTCATTTATAAATCAAACTCGTTTCTTACCCCCAGCAACCATACCCTTCAAGTATTTCGTAGAAAACAAATTAATCACAGTTGATGTAGTTCGAGTAGGCCGAAGAACTTTCTCGACGTATTGATATAACTGATTTAACGGAAGTTAACAATCTATGATAACTCCGTGTGATCTCTAAATGCCGATAATAATGATCAAAGACTGATATCTCTCCGCCGGCTGTCTCCCTCTCCGACTCGAGTCTCCGGGCGTGGACATATGCTTGCATACTAATTAGGTCATTAGCATAAATCAGTTTTGTGTTATTGGCTGGTGACTCAAGGTCGCTCGAACCTCGTTGTGCTCTCATAATGAACTTGTAATGCTCCATTTTCGTCTCCTTAATGAGCAGGGGTGACTTTTTTTTCTTTCATTTCCGGATTTATGTAGACGATTGTCAGGATGGGAGAAGGCGGAAGGGTGTTGACGAAAGGTGAAACATGTTTGATGTATCACTTAGAGAAGCTCATCCAATCTGTCGTATAGGATAGGATGTAAGTGAA
>NC_051410.1:16675135-16675542 GCF_015228065.2 Penaeus monodon
TAATTATAAGACCACTGTACGTTGTAATACATAGGCATGTCCATTTATAACTAAGATTTCAGTGAATTTCTTTGTTATATCATGCACGCGGACCACAAAATTGCACGCCAGTGTATCATACAGAGCCATAATTTCCCTCCATTTACAGGCAGCCATCGCTCCTTGTTTTGGCATTAATGAGAAAGATATGCAAATGCAATCATGCCGAGAGCCGTTTCATATCGGATAAAAACATTTCTCTGAATATTTCAGCCGCGCGATATATCTGTCCATAGACACACTGCAAGATTTGCCATTCACTTTGATGAGATGGAGGGAGAAAGCGTGGTCATTTAAACAGGCAATCATGCACATGCGCATGCGTTTGTGTATGGATACATATGTATTTAGACATGATTACATACACA
>NC_051410.1:16675813-16675930 GCF_015228065.2 Penaeus monodon
GTTTAAAGCATATGTAAATTATGGATAAGCATATACAAATAAGTTCATAGAAACACGAGACGAACGCACATGCACACAACAGAAACGATGTTTGTATGTAGTTCGAAAATATAAAAG
>NC_051410.1:16676036-16676230 GCF_015228065.2 Penaeus monodon
TGTACACACATACACGCACACGAAAGATTATTACTATTCACCCAAGAAATTGAATATTAACACCTGACCTCCCGACGGCGGCCCTGAATGCATCGGCCCCGCGCTCATAGAACAGGCCCTCCTCGCCTCCCGGCCTCATTGCCTCATCTCCTCTCTTTCTCTTCCTATCGATCTTTGTGCGTGCCTATTATACT
>NC_051410.1:16678729-16678942 GCF_015228065.2 Penaeus monodon
TTATCTCTTCACTTCTCCCCTTCGTTTCGTTGTCCTTCATCCGTGTATATCCCTTTCACACAGGTATCTAACCGTGGCTGCCGCTGCCTCTACATCCGCCCTCCCGTCTTACGCATCTCGCCCTAATTACCTCGCGAAAAGTATGGGGAAATCCTGTGTATTGTAGAAAGGAGTGGATAATGAGAAAGGGGCGAGGGAAGCAAGGGATAATAG
>NC_051410.1:16679184-16679512 GCF_015228065.2 Penaeus monodon
AATCAGAATAAAAAAATAGACAATACTATGACCCTCCATCCATCGATTAATAAAGTAACACCCACACACAAAAACGTACCTCCAACCCGTCACTAATCACGATCAAAAAAACGGATATCCAGCAAGACAACACCCTACGTGGGAGCGAATGGGACGAGTTGTGACGGACTTCCCAACCCTCAAAAAGGGAACCCACTATACGTCAAATTATCTTTAGACTCAGGGTTAGGTCTTTTTTTAGTGTTTTTCAAAACCCATGAGGGGTTTTGATTTGGTTTCAAGTGTGGGTTTTTTAGGAACAATGTGTGACGAAAGGGAATGCATGTAT
>NC_051410.1:16679855-16680054 GCF_015228065.2 Penaeus monodon
GAATATAGGGGACCGGATCAAAGGATTTTGAGGAGTAAGCCATACCCTACTTCTGCAGGTAATCAGCCAAACACACATACACACACATAGGTAAACGATACCATATTATAAAATAAACAACAACCTGAAACAATCCATAATCCCCACAGCATCGTAAAGAATCCCACTCGTTAAAGGAAAAACAAACCGCTCTCTAATT
>NC_051410.1:16680161-16680394 GCF_015228065.2 Penaeus monodon
GGGGGGGGGAGGTTACTTTTTTTTTGGTGATTTTACTTTGTGTATTGCATAACACAGAAACTCACCCTACTTCCGTGTTCAGTGACAGACCACTTCACCCTGCTATTGACTGGCTGTGTATTCCGTTCGTGTATTGTGTACAAAAAGTCCATGCATGGTGTTATTTCAAAGGTAGTGCCCTTTGTTAGGTAGTGTAAGATAATCCAGTGTGTTATTACGTGAAAGTTCACTTG
>NC_051410.1:16681029-16682381 GCF_015228065.2 Penaeus monodon
TTATGATTTTTGTGATTATTCTCAATGTTAGATTATTGTTCTTGGTGAACAGCTTGAATGTAGATTGACATGTATGTTAGAATGATGGCTGCGGAAATGTCAAAGGCCTTTAAGTAGTGTCCAGAGAAGTGACAAAGACTCATGGTTAGTAACAGAGTAAATGCCAAAGGATCACTATTCATACTCTTGAGTAGTGAATGATGAAATGTCAATGGCTTTTGAATGATGACTGCAAATACCAAAGACTCTCAATCAGTTATATCAACTAAACAAATAACCAAAGATAATCGAAGAGTGCTTTATAAAAAAGACGACCGATTCGAAGCAACACTGATTCGAAGCAACGAGCAGACGAACCCAAATGAGCTAGCGGACGACCCGGAACCAAGAGTGAGAGCGGAAAACTGTTTATGAAGACGCGAGTAGCAGCGGCGAAAGGCAAGGACGAAGATCAAACGTATTCAGGGTCTGGTGGCTAAGAGCAGACTAACGATTGGTAACGAGAGGGTCTGATGCATCAAAGACAAGGACAATGATGATTCGAAATAGGGATTTGGCCGGATATTAGATCAAAGCAGGGTGGGAGGGAGGGAGAAAGAGGGAAAGGGTGGTGTGGAGTGGGACGAGAGGGAAAGAGATGGAGGATGAGACAGAAAAAGGGGGAGGTGGGATTGAAAGAGGGGGGCGAGGGGAGATTGGGGTTGAAAGGGGAAGTTAATGAAAGGTGGGATAGAAAGAGTTAGGGAAAGAGGGGAGAGGACAGGGCGGAAACAGTGGGATAGGACTGAAAGAAGAGGTTCAGGAAAGATGGGTGATATGATAGGAAGAGAGAGAAGAAATGGATGAAGATGGGGGGAGAGACGATGGAGAAGGTACAGAAAGAGTGGATGAGAGTAGAGTTAATGGGGGAAAAGGGAGAAAGGGGTAGGATAAGAAGAGAGCTAAGGAATTGAAAGGGAAGGAAGGGGATGGATTGGAGAGGGGAAGGGAGGAGGAGAGGGGGAGTGGGTGAATGTAAGGGAGTGGGGAGATGGAGGGATAAAAGGTAATTACACAGAAGCTTAGCATGAAGGGCTTAGGCAACGGAGCATGGTGACCTATTCCACATAACACACATGCCATGAGCTGTGTTCCATGAACGTCGAATCGCGTGAGTTGTGTAGATTTCTTGACGGTGCAGGAAGACACAGTACACCGTATTTCGTTTGTTTGCTTTACTTTCCTTTGGCTTATGTCTGTCTATTGGTAGAGTGAGTTCGCTTTGTTGTGTACACAGTATATTTATGCTTTTGTGTTTTTCTTCGTTATACGTATTACTTTGCCTGTTTGATTCTTATTCATTTCGAAAAACC
>NC_051410.1:16682438-16682706 GCF_015228065.2 Penaeus monodon
CAGCTCGTGATATTATAAACATAGTGAGCATAGTGTACAGAAAATTATTTTATCAGTGGCTACAGGTAAGGAAACATATAAGTTATTTTGTATAAAATCATTACAGTAGTAATTATTTATAGTCCAAGCAAAGCCGTATCATGAAATAGTATAAGTCTGGAATATATATATTGCATCATGCAGTACCATCATACAGATCATACTACAAAGAAAGGTATTTGCAAGTGTAATGAAGCGTTGGTGAAATGGTGATATAAGATATATTTCG
>NC_051410.1:16682736-16683245 GCF_015228065.2 Penaeus monodon
GGGGGGGGGAGGCAATGGCAAGATTTGCTGCAATTTTTGAAAGAGCCTAAATGTTACAAATGTTATGTGTTATTCTTTTTCTACTTCACCCTCAACATTGGCCGTCATGCATTCGCCTCGAGATAAATGGTCTCCCATGAAAAGCACCCATTTTTCTGAACGCCAATCCCTGTATCAGAACTGTACTATGCTCCGTGGCATTAAATAGGCCATACATAAATTACACAGAACCATACCGTGGAATACAGTAGAGTAGAAAACAATATAACACAGGGATCCTTCGCTTTTTGCAGTTCCAACTCCAATTGCTCCTTGATTCGTAGTGACAAGAACGTGTATTATATTCTCCGTAAGTAGGTCTTGGGAGAAGAACTACACTGATTGGTTGCCAGCATCCGGCTCCTCATCCCCTCGCCACTGTGAGGAATGAGATCCTCGCTCCTCATGAAATGATGGGGAAGTGGGACCGTGAACGTTGAGTCTTGCGGTTTGTTTCATCATCGGTTTAG
>NC_051410.1:16683821-16683982 GCF_015228065.2 Penaeus monodon
GTATTGCGCTTCGGTTCCGTCAAGTCTTCCTGTTGTCGAGTTTTTACAACAGGATCGGTATGTGGTGTGTCGGTTTACCCCATTGAGTAATTCCGCAAGTTGTAGTGAAAGGGAAAAAAAAAGATTTGACATTAACCAGCATTAACACACGTCCACACGTC
>NC_051410.1:16684098-16684287 GCF_015228065.2 Penaeus monodon
TCTCCGCACAATCCCTTTCTTACAACACTGAATGCGAGGGAAGCACTAATCAGGCAGAGGAAAAGGCACGAGAGCAGTCGAAACGGCCTTTTGTGATCGAGCGCCATTGCTCATCATCGTCAGGAATGCCCAAATTTTAATATTTATATTTAAGGTATTTTTGTTTATCTCAGTACTTGTTTTTCGTTT
>NC_051410.1:16684438-16684608 GCF_015228065.2 Penaeus monodon
TCAGTTGACCCCCCCCCCAAAAAAAAAAATATATATATAGCAATCACCGGAATTTGGAGTACTTTTAAGAAAAAATAATGGAGTGATGTTGAAGGTAGCAAATATCAATAAAGAAGTTTAATGAATGACGTGATTAAAAAAAAAACGCAATTTAAACTAACTTGGCGAAT
>NC_051410.1:16684736-16684867 GCF_015228065.2 Penaeus monodon
CGAAAGGTGAATGTAACAAACACAGCCACACGCACTCCGCATCGAAATCAGATAACAGCAGCGTCAAATGGTATTGGCATCTGCTTCCTAATTCATATAAACTCTCCCCCTTCCCCTCTCTCTCCCACTCC
>NC_051410.1:16685053-16685357 GCF_015228065.2 Penaeus monodon
TCCCCCACTCCCCCCTCCACCCTTTTCTCCCACTCCCCCCCTCCACCCTTTCTCCCATTCCCCACCTCCCCCGTCTCTTGCACTCCCCCTCCCCCGTCTCTTGCACCCCCCCCCCCTCCCCGTCCTCTCTGGGGATGAAAGCAGCAGCTATACCACGTATGTTATCTCGCTGTTTACTCAGTAGGAAGCTTGATGCAACGGGGGAATTCGCAATGATGCAAAGGGATCATCGACTGAGGGGGAATGATTAGTTTCTGCCGTCAGTAAAGAGACTGTTCTGAAAAGCCAGTGATTTGGTTGTGCG
>NC_051410.1:16685643-16685931 GCF_015228065.2 Penaeus monodon
TTAATTAACCGTTAAGAAAGTGGGGAAATATCCAATACGTTTAATTTGCTTTTTAAATCGAAGGGAATCTGATTGTCATAACGCAATTGCCTTAAATCATTTAATAATTTTTGCCGTGTTTATCCGCATGCCATGTCTGTAATCGTGTGTAATTTATCAACCCCTTGCCTCATTTTTGCATTTAAGAAACACGTTTATCAGTCTTTCAAATACAGTTCATCAAAGTTATCAACAAAATAGATTTAACGTTAATGGTCTTTCTAAGTATCTTTAATAAAGAAAAAAAAA
>NC_051410.1:16686118-16686268 GCF_015228065.2 Penaeus monodon
AAGGCAGTAC
The DNA here is from genome assembly GCF_015228065.2 of Penaeus monodon. Taxonomy (NCBI): domain Eukaryota; kingdom Metazoa; phylum Arthropoda; class Malacostraca; order Decapoda; family Penaeidae; genus Penaeus; species Penaeus monodon. The sequence continues at coordinate 16,686,129 of NC_051410.1, forward strand.
CCCCATATCTGTCGCTCAAATCAGTAATAGCATTTATTTTCTTGATGAAGTTCGCAAACTTTCGGTCCAGAAGGTGCAAACTTCATTATCAAAGGCGTCGATCCATTTCCTTAAGTTTTATTTGAAGTTTTTTCTCTCTC
>NC_051410.1:16686293-16686485 GCF_015228065.2 Penaeus monodon
GGGGGGGGAGGGTCTGCCGTTGGACTATACATCAGCGTCTCGAAACTACACGGATCTTATCTAAGGTCAGAAGCGACAAACTTTTTCTTTTTATTGGGTTATGAAAGTCAAAGTTTTCCCTTTTCATTTCTGCAATTCCTTTTGTTTGTTTCTTAATTATTCTTGTTTTTGTAGGCATTAATACTAGAATAG
>NC_051410.1:16687205-16687469 GCF_015228065.2 Penaeus monodon
AATCAGTCATTAATTAAGCATAAAATCAATCTCATTAAATCGAGGTAAGAAAAGAAGGAGAAAGAAGCTTGGTGAAAGAAAATACATAAAAATCATCAGAGGAGATAACAAGCAGAAAAAAAAATCGACACAAAATGTAACAATCAATAAAAGATTTGAACAAAATTGACAGAGAAAAAAAAAAGAAAAAAGAAAGAAACCATTAAAGAAAGTAAAAAATCATCACAAAAAAGACAAACGCAGAGAAAAATACAAGGGAAAAAA
>NC_051410.1:16688472-16688575 GCF_015228065.2 Penaeus monodon
TGGGGGTTTAATAAAGGGGAGGGGAAGGCATTTTTTGGGGAAAAGAAGGAAAAGCCCCGGGAGGGGAGGATTTTGGGGGTGAGTGAAGGGAAAAGTGGGGGGG
>NC_051410.1:16688788-16688932 GCF_015228065.2 Penaeus monodon
CCAAACCCCACCCAAACCCAACCCCCCCAAAAATTATATTTTATAATTTAATTTTAATTTTGGGTATTTAAATATATATTTTTTTTTATATATGTTTTTTTTTTAAAAATAAATAAGGGTAATATTTTAATATATATTTTTTAT
>NC_051410.1:16689235-16689424 GCF_015228065.2 Penaeus monodon
AAATATATATAAAAATATAATATAATATATTTTTTTAAATTTTTTTTAATATTTTTTTTAAAAAAATAAAAAAAATTTTTAAATAATATATATATTTTTAAAATTATAATAAAATATTAAATATTATAATATATTATATAATTTTATATAAAAAAAATTAAAAATATATATAATATAATTATTATATTT
>NC_051410.1:16689738-16689852 GCF_015228065.2 Penaeus monodon
TTTTATTTTAAATTTTTTTTTAACACAACACAAAAAAAACCACCAAAAACCCCCAACAAAACAACCCACCCCAAAACCCACCCCCCACCCCCAACCCATATTTTTTTTAAAAAG
>NC_051410.1:16689893-16690425 GCF_015228065.2 Penaeus monodon
AAAAAAATTTAAAAGAAGTTTTTATATTTATTTAGGTTTTTATCGGTATTATGATCTTTGTTTTAATATCATAATCTTTGCATTGCTTTGTTGTTATTTATCAAAAAGTATCTATCATCGAGTAAATAGCATTTCCTTTGTATTATGATAATTATTATTATTATTGTTATTATTATAAAATTTTAATTAAAAATAAAAAATTATTATTTTTTGTATTTTTTAATTTTTATTATTATCATTTTATTATTTTATCATTATGTTATATTATTAGTTTTTTATAAAAAAAATTTTTTATATTACTTTTATTATCATTATGTATTTTATGTTGATATCTTTATCATTATCATATTATCTTTATTACCCTTTTATTCTTAATTTTATTATTATTATGTTTGTTTTTATTTTATTATTTTATTATTTTATTTTATTATTTTTATTGTTTTTTTATATTATTAATTATTTTATTTATTTTTATTATTTTTACATTATTATTATTATTTTCTTATTATTAAAAATTTTTATATAATATATT
>NC_051410.1:16690572-16691333 GCF_015228065.2 Penaeus monodon
TTTTTTTATAATTATAATAGTAGTAGTAATAGTCGTAGTAGTGTATTTGTTAGAATTATTTATTATTGCTATTTTTATTTTCATCATTTTTATTATTTTTGTGTGTGATTATTATCATTTTTAGTAGGTAGTAGTAAAACTGTAATAGTAGAGTATAGATCTGTATACTTTTGTGTTATTTTTTTCTCGGTTGGTGATAACTGTTTTTGCGTTTTGTGTTTTTACTGGGTTTTTTATAATTACTTTTTAAAAATCTTTAAATTTTTTCACCATTACTTTTTTAATTTTATCTATGCTGTGCCCCACTATGTTTCATTTTCGTTTTTAATAAAATTCCATTTATTTTTATTATTATTTCATTATCATAATTTTTTATATTATTTATGTATAATATTTTTTTTTTTACTAATTTTTATTATCTTATTATTATAAACAAATTATATATATAATTTATTTTCATATCATTTTTTTTATCATTAATTTTCAATTATTATTATTTTTATATTATTTTATTTTTGTTATTTTTATCATCATCCTTTTTTCTTAAATATACTATCAAAAATGAAGTTTCTTTATTTTATTAATTAATTTTTTATTTTTTAATTATTTTCTTTAAACATTATCATCATTTAAACATTTTATTTTCAGATTACGTAACCATTGTTGTTTTGTAAACATATTATTGCATTGTACGTCTTGCATTATGATTATAATATTATTATCACTATCATTTTGTCATATAATTTTCGTCGATCTCACTG
>NC_051410.1:16691350-16691425 GCF_015228065.2 Penaeus monodon
CAAATAAACAATTTGTGGGAATCTGTCTCCCCCCCCATTATCTCTCTCTCACTCTTTTCAGTTTCCCTCCTTTTT
>NC_051410.1:16691530-16691617 GCF_015228065.2 Penaeus monodon
TTTTTTCTCCCTCCCTCCCTCATTTTATTAAAGGAAAGATTAGAATAAAAAAAAGAAAAAAAGGGCCATTTTCTTTTCTTCTTCCCC
>NC_051410.1:16691732-16691821 GCF_015228065.2 Penaeus monodon
TTTACGTTCAAATATATAAACAAACAAGCAAAACTGAAAAAAAAGAAATTTTCCCTTTTTCTTAAAAATTAAAATTTAAAATTAAAAAA
>NC_051410.1:16692426-16692976 GCF_015228065.2 Penaeus monodon
GTTGCGTGCGTGTTGGGGTATCCGCATATTAGTCAGCAGAGCAAACCCTATTCAGAGCGGGCAAGCGAACTTGTTGCAACTCCGTGAAAACAGCAAGCTTTTTAATCTCCGGAGCAAAAACAACCCCAGTACTAAATTCATGCACAGCGTCGCCTCACTCACTCACCTCCCTCTCCCGCTGCAAGCCTTGGTCTAATCAAGAGAAATGCTTCCACGCCATCTCTCGAGGACGCCCCTGTTCATTCCAGCATCAGCGTTTTGCCGAAAAATTCTTATTTCTCGCTCGCATTTTTTTCTCTTTTTCTCACTCGGTGGCCAAGGCTCGAGACGATTTTTTTTTTCTGTCATTTGAAACCTTTAATAGGGAGAGTATTAAGTCTAGGACGTTCTTGGGGTATTTAGATATGTTCAAAGTATACGGGAACAGGATCTGTGCTATGGTATTACAGTATCTCCTTAAATGTGCTACTTGGTCTTTCGAGTTATTTATATATCGAGCAAAAGGAGAAGAGTACAGGTAGTATATATACAGGCCACACGCACCCCACCA
>NC_051410.1:16694459-16694576 GCF_015228065.2 Penaeus monodon
GTGCAAGAGTGTGAGTAGAAACTTTGTACTTTAAATATGCCAGCGAGCTAACCTGTTAAGCGAGCTATAGTGGTTCGATCGGTAGCGTGCGGCCCGGGTGCGCGTCACATTCATGGT
>NC_051410.1:16695376-16695872 GCF_015228065.2 Penaeus monodon
TCTCCACGCAACAGACCATCCCTCTAAATCCCCAGCTAATGAATGACAGCAAGAAAAGAACATCCTCACGTTGCAACAAACCAGACCGTGCAAGGAAGCGAGGCTGAGCTGTGCACCGGGGGGGCGCCCTCCTTCGTTAGCGCTTCCGAAGGCTGGGAGGGGTGATGAGGCGGTGATGAGGTGGTGATGAGTCGATGACTTCTTCGGCTGGTGTCTTATTTGGATGGTGGGAGACCTGGTGGAACCTGGGAGATGGTGATGACTTGGTGATGACTACTTCGGTTGGTGTATGCTTTGGGTGGTGGGCGTCTTGAAGAAAGTAGAGTTCATAGAATGGTGATGAGGTGATGAATACACTGGGTGATGACTTATGAGGTGAGGTTTTGTGTGATGACTGGTGAGGTTAATGGTTACTCTGGGATCTGGACGCCTTAGAAAAATTGGGTGATGCTTGATGTTAGTCACCATCATATAATCACACCACCGCCCGCCTTCG
>NC_051410.1:16695913-16696067 GCF_015228065.2 Penaeus monodon
TTCAACAAAACCATGGCCGGAGTGCGAGTAGAGACTTCGTGATTTTAAATTGTCAGATAACAATTAAACTTATCGGGCTCCGATAGCTCGGTCGGTAGTGTGCGCGTGCTTTCGTTAGGCGGCCGGGGCGTTCGCCTCGTCTCGTTCTTGGGGG
>NC_051410.1:16696708-16696852 GCF_015228065.2 Penaeus monodon
GGTGCGAGCAAGAGTTGAAACATTGCACTTTAAATATATTAGATAACGCATATTCCTTCGGGTTCCGATAGCTCGATCGGTAGCGTGCGCATGTTTCGTTAGGGCGGCCCGGGTTCGCGTCCCGTTCGTGGGGGAGGGGGGAGG
>NC_051410.1:16697276-16697434 GCF_015228065.2 Penaeus monodon
CACAGACATGTGCGCGAATGTGAGTAGAGACTCTGTGCTTCAGAAGACTCAGACAGCTCTTCTTGCACTGAGCTACGATAGCTCGATCGGTAGCGTGCGCGTGTTTCGTTAGGGCGGCCCGGGTTCGCGTCTCGTTCGTGGAGGGGGGGGGGGATAAA
>NC_051410.1:16698592-16699057 GCF_015228065.2 Penaeus monodon
TCTCCCACGCAACAGACCATCCCTCTAAATCCCCAGCTACTGAATGACAGCACAGAAAAGAAAACATCCTCACGTTGCAACAAACCAGACCGTGCAAGGAAGCGAGGCTGAGCTGCTGCACTCGGGGGGCGCCCTTGGTAGCGCTTCCGAAGGCTGGAGGGGGTGATTGAGGACGGTGAATGAGGTGGTGATGAGTCGATGACTTCTTCGGCTGGTGTCTTATTTGGATGGTGGTAGACCTGTGGAACCTGGAGATGGTGATGACTGGTGATGACTATTCGGTTGGTGTAGCTTTGATGGTGGTGGCGTTTCTTGAAGAAAGTAGAGTCATAGAATGGTGATGCGGTTGATGAAATACACTGGGTGATGAAACTTATGAGGTGAGGTTTTGTGTGATGACTGGTGAAGGTTAATGGTTACTTGGGATCTGGACGCCTTAGAAAAATGGGTGATGCTTGATGTTAG
>NC_051410.1:16699140-16699290 GCF_015228065.2 Penaeus monodon
AACATGTGGAAGGAGTGCGAGTAGAGACTTCGTGATTTAAATGTGTCAGATAAACAATTAAACTATCGGGCTTCGAATAGCTCGGTCGGTAATGTGCGAGTGTTTCGTTAGGGCGGGCCCGGTTCGCGGTCTTCGTTCGTGGGGGGGTCA
>NC_051410.1:16699927-16700082 GCF_015228065.2 Penaeus monodon
ATCAGTGTGCGAGCAAGAGTTGAAAACATTGCACTTTAAATATATTAGATAACGCTTATATGAATGAGCTCCGATAGCTCGATCGGTAGCGTGCGCGTGTTTCGTTAGGGCGGCCCGGGTTCGCGTCTCGTTCGCGGGGGAGGGGGGGGATAAAT
>NC_051410.1:16700503-16700666 GCF_015228065.2 Penaeus monodon
GTAGAGACTGTGCTTCAAAAGTCTCAGACAGCTATTTTGAATTGGGCTTCAATAGCTCGATCGGTAGCGTGCGCGTGTTTCGTTAGGGCGGCCCGGGTTCGCGTCTCGTTCGTGGGGGTAGGAGGGGGGGATAAATATTTTTTTCATTTGCATTTGCATTTGC
>NC_051410.1:16706304-16706654 GCF_015228065.2 Penaeus monodon
TTATTAACCGCAGCATTTTATCATGCTAAATTTATCGACATCATGTTATTTTTGTCTTAGTTGTTTATTACTATTTTTTATATTATTAATTTTTGGTGTTACATTATCATGTATCGGGTTTATCACTTTTTTATAAGAATACATTACTATGCACAATGCATGGTTAGGGTTATTTTTTTTTCATCACGAAACACACACTTATTGTCATCATATCAACATTCCAATAATTCGCTACAATATGCAAATCAACACCTTTACATTCCCTATCATTTTTATTCTCTTACGATAGTATGAAAAAAAAGACTTATCATAGTTTCGAATATACTGTCTATCGTTCTTAAAGTTATTGG
>NC_051410.1:16706933-16707042 GCF_015228065.2 Penaeus monodon
CTAAATAATAACATCATCACCATCACCGTTATACTACTATTTCTGTTGATACAATCTTCTCCACTATCGTTATAATATTCTTTTGAATCCTTCAATGTTTTTAAATTAT
>NC_051410.1:16707120-16707424 GCF_015228065.2 Penaeus monodon
TAAACATATCAAGATGATAAAATATATATATTTTTTTTTAAATTATTTTAAAGTACATGTATTGGGAGTCATGGCATTTTGCCTTTTGATATCCACCCTCATAAAAAATACCCAGTACTATTGTTGAGGTGAAAAAGAAAAACATGATTTTTCGCCCCAGCTGTTCATGTAGATGCGTTCCTATAATCAGTTTTTAACAAAAAATAAAAGGTGTTCAAAATTTACCTTTATATAATACGAGATAACTGTTTCTTTTTGATTATTTTGCACACTTTAACACGTGATAAAGCTATATTAATATAAA
>NC_051410.1:16707510-16707830 GCF_015228065.2 Penaeus monodon
TGAACCCGACTGCAGTTTGCGTCATTTGTTTTTCAATAAGAAAAATATAAGTGGCGTTTTTTATTTATCGCCATTATTAGTTCGTTAGCAGCTCGGAAGCACCACAGTGTTTCAAAAATTTTTCAGAGATCTTTTTTCATTTTTTTTCTACAGTATTTATAGCATGAAAAAAGTTTCAGTTTCAAGAAAATTTTCAGTATAAAGGTATTGGTTTGAGAAAAAGGGGAAGGTCGCTTCAGCTCCCGAAGTTTGCTTTTGATAAGGAAGTAATTCGAGGAAATCGCATTTTAAAGAATCCCCGTACTAAAAGTTCAATTTTT
>NC_051410.1:16708265-16708685 GCF_015228065.2 Penaeus monodon
GAATAATCACATCAGAACAAATGCCCCACCAAGCACCGGGCCCCTGAAGCCGCAGCCCCCCCGGAATTTGGATCAGGACCCGATTATCTCCCGAAGCCGCGGCGGGGCCCTCCCCCAGCTGCTGAGATGACGCAGCAGAAGGTTTCTGAAGTTCCCCTCTTGTTCGGGGCTCATTTTACCCCCAAAAAACTAGAGCTATGGGGGACCGAAATTTTAGTCAGGTTTACTTTAACAACAAATGTAATAAATTAAAGTTTAAATAGTTTTTCTTTTATATGTTTGCCAAACAAAATAGCACATAATATCATTATACCCCCATCCCCTTATTGCTTTTCTTACATTACTATTTCGATCAGAATCTTTATTTGTTTTCAATGCATATGTATTATCTATCTTTTATCACTCGGCTTATCCCACCCC
>NC_051410.1:16709054-16709677 GCF_015228065.2 Penaeus monodon
CCCCCCAAACAGTACCCCCATCCCCCCCCACCCCAACACAGAAAAACCCCCACCAACACAACAAAAGAAGCCCTCACGTCCCCACTTTCAAAGACCTCTACACGGGACGGGGAAAAAAACGAAAGAAGAAAGAAATAGACAGACCCCGAGGGAACGAGAGAAGTTACACCCCAGCGAGTGTTGTTCGAGCGGAGAGAGTTGGAGAGTGATAAAAAAGATGCGAGGCAGAAACACATAACAAGATACCCTTCCTTCCCTGGTCGGGTCGTGGGCCGTGACGTCATACGGCTTCGCTGTCGGGGGCGGCGGGTTTGGGGGGGGTAATTACGTATTCGAAAGTGAGAGAGAAAGAGGGAAAAGGGAGGGGGGGGATAAGGGGGGGGGGAAAATGGGGGAGGAGAAGTAGGAGGGAAGGAAGAGGGAAATTGGGGGTGAAAATACGAGAGGGGGTGGAGAAGGGATGAGGGGGAGGAAGAGGAAGGAGATGGGAGGGAAGGAGTGAAGATAAGAGAGGAAGGGGAAGGGGAAAAAAAGAGGAAACATATGGAGGGAAGAAGGAATGAAGATACGAGAAGGGGGAAAAATAAAAAAAAAGAAGAAAAGGGGGGAAAAATAGGGAGAGG
>NC_051410.1:16711349-16711622 GCF_015228065.2 Penaeus monodon
GCCTCTCCAAAGGACCGCCATCCACCCTTTTCTAGTTTCTCAGACGTTGCATGACGAATTCCATTACGACTTGTGTCTGATCTCAAATGGTAACTCCCATTAGCTGGCTTTTTAATGGCCTGTGACCTCGTGGAGAAATTAGTATGAGTAGGGTTGATTAATTGCCCAGTGTGGTGCTTGACCTTGTAATGTTGGTGTTGATGGTTAGTGGTGGTTAGTGATGGTTAGTGATTGTTAGATAATTAGTGGATATTAATGGTGTTTTGGAGAGTA
>NC_051410.1:16711683-16712076 GCF_015228065.2 Penaeus monodon
AATAATGTAGATGGGATTTGGTAATATTTTTGGTGGGAGGAAGAAAAAAAAATATGGAGATCTCTATGATCGACTTAGATTCCCTACTTTTGCCTTCAGTTCTGCGTAGTTCGGTTCTCCTAAAGAAAAAAGAAAGAAAAAAAAAAGAAAAAAAAACACGGTAAAAGATCGGAGAGAAAACGAGGAAGGAACACCAAAACACACTACAAAAGAACAAACGGAAAACAAGTAAAACAACAAAAACAACAACACACTAGAAAAGAACAGAACAAAAGGAATGCAACAACAAAACACAGCGAAAGAATGGACGAGGAACCAGGAAAGGGAACCACAAAACATGCGATTAAAAGTATATAGAGGGGAATGAGGAAGTGCGTCCCTTTGAGCGGCGAA
>NC_051410.1:16712100-16712463 GCF_015228065.2 Penaeus monodon
AACCGGATGTTCAACTCCCTGACGTCAAGGAACTGGTTTTATTTAAGTCATGTATAAGTTATTATTACAATTTCCTTTCGCTTTTATAGTTCTCAGATTTTTTTTTCATACGCTAGAGAAATGACCGAAAATAAAAAACGCTTATGGTTTGAAATTTCGATGTAAATAAAAATTCCGAACATTCGTCACGATAGAGAAAATAAAAAGGGATAAAAATCGAAAGTTAAGTAAAATAACAGCGATTAGAACATTACTTTTATATCATAAAAGGGAAATTTTTTTTTAAATGATTATCTACTGTACTTAAAACATGCCAATTAATCAAATCAAAACATGTATCACACGACAAACCTCAAAACATAC
>NC_051410.1:16712492-16712670 GCF_015228065.2 Penaeus monodon
AAAAAAAATGCGCATCGTTCCAATAACCTACTTAAAAATCATCAAATTAATTTCAATTTAATGATCTAATTTTTTGTGAACCATTGGCCATGAGACCATTTTTTTTTTTGTCTCGCTCACTCGTCCTTTTAATGGAACGCTTTTGAAGGCAAGAGTGGAGCAGAAGCGGAGGAGAAAC
>NC_051410.1:16712797-16712887 GCF_015228065.2 Penaeus monodon
TTGAAGAGGAAAACAGTAAAATTGTTTTTATTGTTTTTTATTTATCTAAGTTTATTTGCGCGTCGTTTTGGATATTGTTTATATTCTTGT
>NC_051410.1:16718035-16718138 GCF_015228065.2 Penaeus monodon
ACTATCACCGGGGAATTTTGTGACTGGTTGAAAAATTAGCGATTAAAGAGGTAAATCGTATTTCAATCGCCAAATAATCTATTTATTTTTCCTGTCGGTAAAA
>NC_051410.1:16718390-16718745 GCF_015228065.2 Penaeus monodon
CATATATATATTCATATCTATCTACCGCACGTATGTCCCTACATGAACACAAAATCAGGACTGCAAAAAAGGTTTCACTGATCCTGTTTCACTCATCATAGCATTCCATTTCTCTCCTTATTTTACATATGACGACATATGCGCACATAAAATTATTTTCTAAGAATAACTCAAGGGTAATTTTGTCTAACGCCAAGGTTATTTTTGCAGACGTCAAATGATCAAAATTATACATTAGTCGACAAAATATAGCTTGTACGAATGAGGTTGCAGAAATACGTGGTCCCGATTGTGAGACTCGGCAGCATGGGGATAAGGCACATGTATTTGCACGTGTTGCAAAATACAACACATG
>NC_051410.1:16719243-16719681 GCF_015228065.2 Penaeus monodon
CAAAATGATTTTTCACTATACTACATTTTTTATGGTGATATCGATCATACACTTTTACAACCGACAAACATCAAAGCAAGAAATCACATCAGATAAGCGAGAAAACACCAAGGGATCAAGAAGGATTGTGTTTTATGAATCACACGTAAATGGATGGCATCATTAACGGCAATTTAAATCAATATCGGACCAAACCATTAACGGATAAGATAAAAGTAAGGGACTAAATCTCTCGTCTATTGTAAATCCTATTACCGGCGATAAAAGGGCCCCAAAGATCTTGCAAAAGCCAGTGAAGAGTGCCGTTCTTTCACGAAACTTATTACACTCTGGGTACATGCGAAAGGAGGTTTATATGCATGGAGTATGCTAGGATCATTCGTCTGGGAAATGTATGTTTGGGGGAATTTGTGTTTGTATGTGTACTAGCAAAAAAGG
>NC_051410.1:16719715-16719879 GCF_015228065.2 Penaeus monodon
AGAGGAAAGAAGGGGTAAAAGGAAAGAATGAGGGAAATTTGAATGTGGGGATTGTTTGTGAGAAAATGTGTTTTTAATTTGAATACATTTTGTCTCCTTAATGTCAAGGTGTTGCTGAAGTCTACGGGAAAATTAATCCGCATATCGACACTTTTCAAAAGCTC
>NC_051410.1:16725996-16727481 GCF_015228065.2 Penaeus monodon
AAAATTTCAAAAGCTGTATCGTAATGTTTTGTAAAAAAAAAAAAAGGCTAAAAAAGTAAATCATCCTTCTAAATGAATAGTAAATATGAAATCAATCCTTAATAAACAAAACCAATATCGAAATCCAACAAATAATTTTCTAAAATAAAGTGTTTACTGTGGTATAAGTTATTATTTTGTTTATTGAAAAAGAAACCATCCTCTTTTCGACCATTCCCATTTTTGGATCGATGTTTTGAAATGCTCTCCAGTTATTTATTAATATACCTTATCTTTTTGAGAGCTCATTTTCCCTTGCATTCTCTCCTTCGCTCCCTTTCTTCTACGCTGTACCTCCTACTTTATCGCTCTTTTTCCTCGTCTTCCTCTTCGCCTTTCATTTCATTTCCACACCACTCACTAGACACTAGTCATTTTTACTGATTTTCCTTATGTTTTTCACTGCCCATGTAATTCCCTTTTTTTCCTTTCATTTCTGATTTTATTCATCCGGTTGCTCCTCACATCCACACAGAATAATTTTCATCTCTGCTCTACCTAGCTTCTCCTATGCCTTTCGTTGTGTATCAGCCCCGTTAGCGTGAAAGCATGTGCAGTGCGTTAATTAAGCTTTCAGGAATATGAAATAAATATCAATGAGACTCACAAATAATCTGCATATCCAGTATCAAAAACTGGAGACTAAGGCTTAGCGGGGAAGCAATGCAAATATGAATAAAATAGTCTGAAAAAAGGATGTTAACTGATACAAAACTGCAGACTGAGATTACACTTTGGTTCGGTATTCGATGGGGTAATTTGGGGCGAAAAAATGGAAAACTTTCTTATTCAAAACAATCTGAAAACAAATTTAATTACGCCAGCGCGTGGATTAATTTCGTCGTGCCGACTTCTAGATCTATTGTGCAAATTCAGTTACTGTTAATTGCCTGTTTCTCTATCCATTTAAACAGATATGATATGAGGGAAATAAATACAAATCTAAATTTTCTTCTAAAACCTATCCCGGATAGAGAGAATCACGCATTTGTGTTTCGGGAAAAGAATCAAATATCTGTATTTGAAATGAGACATATATAATTACGAGTAATGAATATTTCATTATTTTAAAAAATGATACGTGTGAAAGTAAGTCTACATATTCAGAAAGTATGAAAATATATCAAACTATGTTGAATACGTCTATCATACCATTGCAGATAACAATTTCACCATTAATAATTGTCGTAAGAATTGAAACGAATACACGAATATCCTTGTGATGTCAGCAGGAGTCTTCAAGTAATAACTCAAGGAAACTCATACTTATAGTTTTTTTTCCTCCCACCCGCAGGGATGACAACGTCTCAGATTCTGGAGGAGAACACGATGCTGACCAACGAACTCTACAGGCAGCTGAGGAAATACTCCTCGCTACGCACTCTCATGAGGGAACTCAAGGTGACTTTTCCTTCCTTATCATCTTCACTCTCCACCGTCCAGTCT
>NC_051410.1:16727523-16727640 GCF_015228065.2 Penaeus monodon
CATCTCCGTCTGTTCCTTTCTCTTGGAGACAAAACAAAGGAGGTAAGAGGAGGAAACATATGATTATGTCTCTGTCGCTCTCACCTACCTCCCTTCCTCCTTTACCCCCAAACATTT
>NC_051410.1:16727906-16728896 GCF_015228065.2 Penaeus monodon
ACTAACTGACAGTCTCTTTCTTCATCAATATATCTAACTTTCTACCTTTATGTATTTATTTCTCTTGCTCTCTCCCTCCATCTCTCTCCCTGCAATCAGTAGATACCTTGCAGGTGTTTAATAAGAGATAAATAAAAACACAATATAGGTTAGATACAAGTACATTAACGTATACTGTAATAATATATATCTAGAAATACCTACACAGAAAATATCAGAGTAGCCGTGTAGATACAAATATTTAAAAAACGTACAGATTTGTTCAGGTGGATTAATAACGGGAATTAAACATCTTGAAAAGAACACATTCAGATACGAAAACGCTTGTCACTGCCAAACACATTCGTTTTTTGTTTTGTTTTTGTTTTTATCATGTATCGAATTTTGTTGTGCTTCAATAATTATCAAGCGCTTGTTTTCCTATATCGTTTCAATGATTTCATTTCTTTATAAGAGGAGTGCGACTATCTTCACCATTATTTCTTTTTGTTACTGTTGTCATTTATATCATGTCATGAATACTATATGAAATACAACGATACGAGATGTTACTTAACTTGCACTCCCATTTTCTTCATAAAAGATTAATCAAAAGATAAATGAATAACAATAATATAATCACAAAAAAAAAAAAAACTCTAACTCCATCTCCCTCGCTCCCAGGATGACTACGTCGAGAGCAAAATGTACCCGATCATCCCCAGATACTTCATGTTAAAAGAGATGATTCACGACGTCAGCGGGACCCAGCCTTCGTGGAGATCTGCCACGAGGTCACCCAAGGACCACCGCCACCTGCGACTTAGTAGGTTCTCCTCGAGCCAGCCGAGCACGAACGCCGAGGACTTACTTTCTAGTCGCTCTTTTGTCTCGAGAAAGTTCGAGGGACGCTCACCTCAAAGGACGCCGCCGATTTACTGTTCCTCGTCGAGTACGTTTTCAAAGCAGTCATGACCAAATCCTCAGGCCGTTTTCTGTTGCAAATGATAG
>NC_051410.1:16729787-16730247 GCF_015228065.2 Penaeus monodon
AGAATTTCTTGAAATTCAAATCAACTCTTAAGACTGATTCTGATCTCAAAAATCTAAAGGCTTCATGGAATATTTTTGAATTTTGTACCATTCTGAGCACAATTGTTTTTTTTTTTTTCTCCAGTGAAATATGTTATCTAAGTAAAATGTGTGTAATGTTTAGTGAAAGTGTAGTTATGTTTTCTTCTGCTTTGTGAATATAGTATAATCAACGAGAAAAGACTGTTAAGGGTATAGTTTTAACTTTCCTCTTTATTGATATTAATGATGTCTGGATTATGTTATGGTACTACAGCGAATGTAAATCACCATGTCGTTAAGTGGTAAAAAAATAAGAGAAGCAGTGTTTACATTCCATTAGCAATGTATAATCTCCATCTGCATAATGTGTTTGGTACAGTCTAGTACAAAAGTAAGTTCACAACATATTTCGATTTTTCAATGTATACTTCTTCCTGGA
>NC_051410.1:16730373-16730715 GCF_015228065.2 Penaeus monodon
ATCTTGTATTTCCGCTAACTTTTATCTTACGAAAGGTTATATCCTCGTTTTTACATATCACTCAAAGGGAAGATGTTTATGAAAGCAATTTAATAAAATTATAATGATGATCAGATCTACATATTTTTACCATGGTGATTAACTTTGGTAAAGCAACGGATATGTATATACACTATCACATGTTCTGTCTCATAATAAGACTCATAAGACACATTTTGAACCATAATTATTCATTCCATTGAATCGTGTTTTCATTTTTAAATCTCAGCTAGGACAAAAAAAATACTATAGAATATCTGATATGACTGAAGAAGCGCCAGGGACTCCCTAGTAAATAAGAAA
>NC_051410.1:16730761-16731927 GCF_015228065.2 Penaeus monodon
GAGGAAGTTTTACATTATATAACTTTTTTAGCGTCATGCTAGTGTTAGTCTTTCAGAAAGAAAGTTATCGTATTTTGCAAAGGGTAAAAGACAATAATTAAAAAAAGAATGAGCATAATCTTATGACCAACCATGATGTGCCAAATATCATAGATTTTACTCCATATATTCAATTAAAGTCATAACAGAGAACAAGCCCGTATTCTAAACACATTATTTTTTTCTAATTCATCGTAATAATCCCTGAGAGTTATGATGAGTTAAACTCTCAAATGCACCTCTTTGAAAAGAGGGTCAAAGGACTTCACTTTTTGTCATATAATTCTAAGAACATTATCACTAACGTTTGAATTGTGTGTTTTTGTACAGTTCGGTGAAACAATATGAAAAGAATAGGAAAGAAAAACCTATAGATATGTATTTATGTCTGTTTCACATGATATACATATGAACCTACTTTAAAGATAGATAAAGGCATACATATATATGATTGTGAAGTAAAATACCTAAACATAGATAGTGAAGATAATAAAAGAAAGTCGCAATAGAGGTAAATGAAATTCTTTGACAAATGGATTGATTAAAAAACACACGATAAATAGTTCCAGAGTCCATACTCCCGTAAAGGGGGAGACTGCGGGAGCCATAAACAGACTGGAACCTGTTTGTCTCAACGCATGGACGACACCTGCCACTGCATCCCCCTCTTGCAGTCTCCCTTATTATAATATTGCCATTAGTAGATGATAGGGGGTTAGCTATTATTGTTTGAATGTGTCACAGTGATAAATGTTAGGTGAGCAATGTTCAGTCATGATAAATTTAGACTTTTAAGTATTTTCATTGTCATGCTTCATGTACAGTGTACTCTCAGTTGATGTACTCCCCTCTTGTGCTAGATTCTACGGTGATAAGAGCACCTTAAAATGCGGTGTGTTGTACTGCCCCGACTTTGTAGTTATTAAAGGGAAATTTTGGCATGAAAGGTGAAACTCTGAATGTAATTATTGTACCATATTACAATGAAAAAATAATAGTCGAGGTTTTTATCTTTTTCATAACTGCGATATTCAACAGACACAAAATAGTTCCTACACACGGACTTTTACAGTTACATGTATAGTCATGGTTAGAGCAAAAAATTTTTAATTTGATCTCTATGGATA
>NC_051410.1:16732586-16732784 GCF_015228065.2 Penaeus monodon
TATTATAAAATTTTATATTTTATTTTTATATATAATATATATTAATTTAATTATAATTTATAAATAAAAATTATTACACATTTTAATAAAATTTTTTTTTTAAAATATATTTTAAAAATTTTATATATTAAAATTAAAATATTAACCCTTATATAAATTTTATTAATTTTAAAATTATATATTATATATATAATATTT
>NC_051410.1:16732939-16733089 GCF_015228065.2 Penaeus monodon
AACATACAAAAAACAATACATATTTTAAAACCAACATATATTATTAATTATAATTATAATAATATATTATATATATGATATTTATATTTTTTAATTAAATAATATTTTAGTTTATTATTTTTTAAAAAAATTAGAATTATAAATTTTATT
>NC_051410.1:16733124-16733494 GCF_015228065.2 Penaeus monodon
ATTTAATAAAAATTTTATTTTTAAAAATTTATTATATATATATTAAATATTTTAATATAAATTTATTTGTATATTTTATTATTTTATTAACATTTTATTTAAATTTTTTTATTAATTTTAAATATTTTTTTTTTCCCTTTTATATTTATAATTTTAATTTTTTTTATTTTTATTATACTAACGCATATTATTTTGTCATCACCTTTTAACCTTTATGTTCTGTGACTAATTCATTTCGTAGTGATTTTTGTCCGTTTTTTCATGCAATTCTTTTTTACATCAAAGGTAGTAATCACATTTTTGTACGTGAAGTAATCTATGAAATCCTTATCCTCTAGATTTGTTATCATACTTAAGAATTATTATAATT
>NC_051410.1:16733896-16734058 GCF_015228065.2 Penaeus monodon
ATATATTTTTTTATTATTATTTATTATTATATTATATTTTTTACATTATCTCACAACATCATTACTGTCGTAAATTTTATTTTTTAATATTAAAAACATTTTATTATTGTTACAAATTATTATTCCCTTCCCCAAAAAATTCCTCCCTTTAAAATAATACTT
>NC_051410.1:16735091-16735398 GCF_015228065.2 Penaeus monodon
TTTTTAACTTTTAGTAGTAGGTGGGTAGTGGTAGTGATTACACAAAACTATTTATTTTTGTTATTATTTTATTACTATCAACATCATTATCAGCTCAATTTTACATTATCTCATTATCAGACATTAATAATAAGAAATAAAATGATAATATTATTTTATTTTTATTATTTTATTATTTTTTATATTATTATTATTTTATTTTTTATTTTTATTTTTCATTTTTATCATTTTTATAACATTATTATTTTTCAAATTTCCCTTTTTAAAAATATTTTTATTACATATATCTTTTTTTTTTATTTTTTTG
>NC_051410.1:16735431-16735810 GCF_015228065.2 Penaeus monodon
AAATTTGTTAGGGGGGTTCTTGTTTTATATCCACCAACACCCACATTTTTATTTACTTTTATTATTATTATTTTATTTTATTTTTTAATTATCATTTTTTTAGTAGTATAGTAGTAGTAATTGGGTAGTAGTAGTATTGTTGTTATTTTTATTATTTCATCTATCACCACATTTTTATCATTTTTATTTATATTATCATTTATCATTTTAGTTAAATATTTTTTATTTTATTAATATTATTATTTTTTTTATTCATTATATTTTTTATCATATCATCATCAACTCTTATTGTCATGATTCATTTTAATTTATCAACACGTTATTTTTTATTATCATTTTTTTTATTATTACCTTTATATCTTTTTCCATTTCCATCTTA
>NC_051410.1:16735889-16736049 GCF_015228065.2 Penaeus monodon
TTTATTTTTGTTTTTATAATTTAAATCTAATTCTTATTTAACATAATTTATTTTTTAACATCAAATTATTATACAATACATAAATAAAAATTTATTATTATTTTTTTTTTTTATTTTTAATTATTTTTATCTTATTATTATTTACTACGAATTTTTCTAT
>NC_051410.1:16736678-16736759 GCF_015228065.2 Penaeus monodon
AATCATTTTTTTACTCATCATATTAATTTTCATCCTATATTTTTTCTTATATTTTCATATCATTATAAAAACAATACCACC
>NC_051410.1:16736835-16737080 GCF_015228065.2 Penaeus monodon
AACCAATTTTTTTTTTCTTGTATCTTTTGTATCATTATCATTATATTTCGTCATTTTCACTTGCACGTATTTCTGGATATCTATTTGCCTTAAAATTTTGTTATTTACCCTTACCATTGTAATAGTTTCCCTATTTTTTAAAGCTAATGCTTTTTTTTCATTATCAAACGATTGTCATTTTACGGAGGTCGTATGCTTTTTAAAATTCTAAAACATTTTATTTTCAGTATCATCCTACGTCACAG
>NC_051410.1:16737117-16737259 GCF_015228065.2 Penaeus monodon
AATTATGACATTTTTTAAATATATTCCCCAGAATGTTTTTTGTCATTTCCTAATCTACGCTATACCGTCTAGGTTTTTGAAATAGAAAAAAAAATAAATCGATTATGTTTTCTTAAAATAAACGCCCCCAAAAAACTACAGA
>NC_051410.1:16737281-16737742 GCF_015228065.2 Penaeus monodon
AAAAATTCCTTTTTTCCCAAACCCCCTTACACCTATTGACAAAAATTTAAAAAAATCTAAAAAAATTTATATGAATACAAAGCTATCATGATTTCTTTTCATTTCTTTCCCGGGAAAACTTTTAAAGCATCTTAAACCCCCCCAAAAAGATAAAAGTTTGGTTGTCTTCGCACCCGCCTGCGATGTGATAAAAAACCTTAGAAATAAGTCTTAAGCATAGTATACGGCAGTATTTAAGTATGGTTCTAGTGACGACGGAGGTAAAATAAAGGTTGTGACGCTACGAGCCTAAAGGCCTTCTTCTTTACTCGGCAACCCTCTTGTTCATAGGATGTCATCCGTATCTTAATGTATGCCCGTTTTCTGTTTGTTTTTTTAGGTGATAATCTACATTAAACCGTCTTTCTGCATTACTGTATGGTCGTTTTCTGTGTGTTTGTTTTTGTTTTAGATAATAATGT
>NC_051410.1:16737900-16737964 GCF_015228065.2 Penaeus monodon
AGTTTACATAAAACCGTTCTCTGTGTTTGTTTTTGTTTTAGATTTCAATCTACATTAAACTATT
>NC_051410.1:16738025-16738823 GCF_015228065.2 Penaeus monodon
CTATTCTATGTAATGAAAATTTGTATTCATTAATTTGTAGAGTTGTTACTGAGGATTCATTGTGATGATGTAATGTTTACTATTGAGGTTTTATTATTTTGTCTTTGGTTTTCTTAGATTCTCCCCTTGAGAATGCCCAATAGTGGAATAAAGACACCACTTTTGCGAAGCGTTGGTGAAAATTGTAACCTCTTTAAATTTATGCCCCTTATTGTGATGTTGGATGTTTTATATACATAAAAAAATGCCAGAAATATTGTTTCTGTATGAAGGGCCTTTATACGAAAAATAAAAAAAACAGCTCAGAACATATTATGGCATTTAAAAACCTTAAAAGTTGGGGGTTTGATGTAAATGTCACTGGTATAGACGGGAAAATGTCTGGTGTTTTTTACAGTCTATCAAAGAGCCCTTTTGTTATGGTAATTAACTTATAGGGATTTTTTTTTATTGGTGTTTTGTCTATAAAAGCAAAAAAAACATAAACTCTGAATCTGAGAAAATACATAGGGTAGTTTTGTTTGTAGTTGTTGGACATGTTATTAGTATAGATTATTTTAATGTTTTTAATGATCCATTAATTTTTAAATATTGTGTTTAAAAAATTACGAAAGAAAGTTACTTTTTTTATGTCCCATTTTGAAAAATGAGCTTTTCTTTAAAAAAACAAAAAAAGTCAATATTCCTATATGAGGCAACACTGCATTAAATGCACTCTCCCCCCCCCATTCTTTTTGCTAATGAGTTCAGCCCCAGGTTTAACACACCATTTTGAAAGCGTGAAGAAAAGAGGGGGGA
>NC_051410.1:16738874-16739373 GCF_015228065.2 Penaeus monodon
AAAAAAAAAATATACTTTACTTTTTTTATGTTGCTAGATCATGTGGGTAAATTTGTTTTATTCCTTAGCCCAAAAAGTATCGATCATTAGAGGGGAGCTTTAAATAGTTTGAAAAAAATAGTTTATTTATCTACAAAATAGATACCGAATGTTTTGCTGAAAAATGATGCCCATGAAAACCTTGAAAAAAGGAAACGCCTTTTTTTCATTTTGCAGATAAAAATACATGTAAATAAATTGGGATTGCAAAAATTTTTGATATTACTGACATGAACCCATTTTTTTAAAAGGGCCAAGCAACATTGATATCAGGAGTGCACCATTTTTTTAGTCCCAACCCTCATTTCTTATGTAAAGTTTTAAAATTGTTTTCGAATAAATGCTTTTGTTGGCACTTATACAATGAGGGTTTCTCTATTCCTTCTTCCTTGTTACCTGTTTACATTCAAAGAAAAAATAAACAAGTCATATATGTGTATGTATGAAGACACACCCCACC
>NC_051410.1:16744714-16744912 GCF_015228065.2 Penaeus monodon
CTTGTGGGGGTAAAAGTGATATTTATATTTTCGAATTTTTCCCCCATGGGGTTAAATAAATTTCTATCAATTTTAAAAAAGACGCAAAAAAGGTAAAGCCCCCACTAATTGAAAATCTCTTTAAACGCTCTTATGTTGCAAAGGGATCGAGTAAATCAAATTTTGGTGCGGAAAAAAACGACGATTTTCGAAATTTCC
>NC_051410.1:16745045-16745283 GCF_015228065.2 Penaeus monodon
CTGGTTCCGCTCCTGCAAAAAAAACATATACACTACCACATACAAAATAAGGGACAAAAGTAAAGCATCTTTTCACCATACATTTAAAGATAAAAAAACTGATAAAATTCAAATTTTTCAAATACTCCCCGATGCATGTTCAACTTCTAAATTTACCGCGAAACAAGTTTCGTTTTTTTTAAAGTTTCAGAAGCAGTGTTGGAAAAAATAAGTATTTTTGGTTTGACCCATTAAAAAA
>NC_051410.1:16745894-16745961 GCF_015228065.2 Penaeus monodon
GTTGTGGTGGTGGGGTTTTTGTGTATACACAACTTATAATGGATAGAAGATGAAGATAACAAGAGCG
>NC_051410.1:16746123-16746571 GCF_015228065.2 Penaeus monodon
ATAGAATTTTGAAATTTGTTTCCCATTTTAAAAAAGTCCACCAAAAAAACCCGGTTTTTATGTTTAGGGCCCTTGTGGGTTTGCTTCTCAATTCTTCACTTGACATTCAGACTCGGGCTTTTGTTCATGACAGCTTCAGTTAGTTCCTATCTTTTCCACGATATTGGGGCTGAGATTCTGTTTTTAAATATTTTTTAAAGTATTTTCAAGTTTAACCCTATGAAACATGGGGTATATATTTCCCAAAATATGTGTCTCTTTTAAAGCCATACAAATTTATTTTACGAATCAAAATTTTTCTTATATTCAGCCTCGCGAGTTTCCCTTCAGTCTGCCGTCACTTTAATCTGCCTTTTGTATAAATTGCAGGTTTGATTTGATTTGTTTCATTTCGGTTTTGTAAGTATTTGTGACTCGTGACATCCATTTTTTTGAAAATTTTTCCCGG
>NC_051410.1:16746661-16747030 GCF_015228065.2 Penaeus monodon
CCAAAGCCATAATAAAATTTTCTCTATCTGTTCATTTGAAAAAAAAACTTTTCTGTTTTTTTCCTCTTTTTTAAAATAGGTCAGCTAACAGAAAAAATCTTTTTTTTTTTCATTTATTTAACCTCTTTACTTCTGCGTTTTATATCCGGATTTTTATTCTATTTTTGCCTTTCGTTTGAATTAAAACCCATTTTGTAACTCCTCTGCCTATCTATCTGCTGACTTTAATCATTACTTAAAATTTTTTTTCCCTCCGTTTTTTTTGAGGGTAATCATATTTTGACCCCTTTCGTCCCCTTTTATATTATCATTTAACGTATGTGATTTTTATTTTGTTTGGGAAAAAAAGTTTTCCCCGTATTTGGCCCA
>NC_051410.1:16748787-16749524 GCF_015228065.2 Penaeus monodon
AGTTAATTTTAGCCAGCAGCTCAGTTCTGGTACGTATTTTTCGTCTTTTTGCCTACGAATCATAAAAAGGGTTTAATGAACTTTTTCCAAATAAACACTTTTATTGTTTTCATTTCAGGCCATAATTTTCTTTGGGTCTATTCCATTTTCACCTAGTTTTTTCAAATTTTCATCATTTAGAGGTGTTCTGCGTAATGGCGAAATTCTCTTTTTTTTAAAACTCATTCCCGGGTTCATTATACTACCATTCATCCCATGAGGACAAATTTATAAGTCGATATTTTTACTATAAATCAAAATTAGACATAAAGTGAAAAATGTAGACACATATCGTTTCTATTTCCCCTAGAAGACAGAGGCAAAAAGCCCAGTATATGAAATATAGAATTATTTTTGGTAAATTTAAGTTCCGGGAAATTAAGAAAATGCCTGGAAGCAATAACAATCTCGAAAGCCATTAAGACATGGATTTCACCAAAACCCCTTGGCGAAAAAAAGCATTTATGTTATTACTGCCCTGGCTGAAAAAAAAGTTAATATTCTTGAATCCAAATTTATTCATGATTTTTTTTTTTTTGTGCGACTGAAAGGAAATGTAATCAAATCAGTGTTGAATGACAATATAAGCTGCACCTTGCTGTTTTGCCAATACTTCTGTTCTGTAAGCTTTAATATTATGCAATTAGCCCCAGGAAGGGGGGCAAGTGACAGAGCTGTATACTTGAGTTGATTTTGGT
>NC_051410.1:16749598-16749713 GCF_015228065.2 Penaeus monodon
AGAAATATATAGATATATAATATATATAAATAATAATAATAAAATAGAATAATATAAAAACATAAACAAACGAATAACAAATATAAATATAAACATATAAAATACAAGATATAAA
>NC_051410.1:16749853-16750657 GCF_015228065.2 Penaeus monodon
CTGTACTATATACACACATAGGTCTAAATTTTACACACACACCATTGTTGCTGATTTTACTGATACTTACACATGTCAAGACCTGAGTGTTATTATGTTCGTCAAGGGAATTATTTATGTGAATTTTATTTACCAGATGTTTTACGTATGTCTGACACTGACATTTCCAGAATAAAAATATCAGATCATATTCATTAACATGAATAACTTTCCCACTACAACCATGTAACTTTGAGACTCTGTATTAATCCTTGTTACAATCAGTCACAGAGGGAAAACATACGTTATGTTTGGTACAAGAGCTCATGAATGCGGTAATGAGACTAGTAAACCACACGACGCCATTGTCTATATTCCTGTTCAAGTTAACACCTCGTCGCTCTACTAAAGGTGTTGTTAATTACTAGGTAAGTTTCACACATGGAAACTGTCTCACTTGTTCCTCAGGAATATGATTTTGTATGTAAAGCAAATGCATATGAGAATTATATTTACCATTTGATACTACAGATCTTAACATAAACTGAGCTATTTTCTTATAAGGTCCTTCATTACATTGGCTCTACGATATAATCTGCCTGTAAGCCTTCTACCATATGTTATTACAACATAAGACAAATAATTTAATATTGGATCAAAAGATATTAGTAACAGTTCATCAGTCAATTGAAATCAGTGAAACGTTTCACATATAAAGCAGGTAATTTTACTGTAAATACTTAACAGTTGATATTTTTTAATGAAATTATAGGATTTAATTTAAACAATCTGCATTTCACATCTTTTATATTTTTACATTTTCTG
>NC_051410.1:16754983-16755738 GCF_015228065.2 Penaeus monodon
AGAAACAATACTAAGGAAAAGTGCATATCAAGAATACCAGACAATTGCAGGTTTACCAAGTTACGTAAGCGTTTAATACGACTTCCCTCCACATCGTCTCTCCTTGCCAGGCAGCAGAGATAACGTCATGATACTGCTGCAAGATATCGGCGTGCTTATGAAACTAGCTGCTTTCTCTCTAGTTTCCCAGGTGAATCTAAAATCATTTATGACGGTTAACAAGATTTATAGAAAAAAATATATCTAATGACTTCTTATGTCGTCTTTCATGGAAAAATAGTGGTTATGATTTACAGCATGTAGTTCTCTTCTACTGCTCGTATTCCCTTTCCCTATAGTCTCCGCGTCCCATTTAAGCGACAAATACTGTAGGAGGAATCATACCCGTTTATAACAGTCCGTAATTCCTGTCGGGTGACTGCGTCCTAATAACCGAACTAGCGAGGGAATGGGAAGGTCAAGGGGCGCAACAGGCAGTTATTCAAACGCAGAATTTTGTAGATATCGCATTCCTTATCAAACAAATCGTTCACTTTCTTTCCGCGATCGCGTTTGTAACTTGTTTCGTGCTGAGAGGTTCCGCGGTGTTCAGTGTTCGTTGAGGGAAAAGGGTGTTGTTTTTTGGGCTTTCCGTATTGGATTGCAGTTGGGGTTATTGTTTTTCTTTTTTAACTTCAGTGTAATGATTCCCTGATAACACAGTGCTGGTCATTTTGGATTCATCGTTTATTGAAACATGAAAGACAATTGCAGTG
>NC_051410.1:16755774-16755886 GCF_015228065.2 Penaeus monodon
GTAAATATAACGGCGGGATTCACAACACTGACTTGATATGACTAAAAATTAAGCAAATGTGATTATACATTATGATGAGGAATCGTATGCGTGCGCGCTTATAAACACAAAA
>NC_051410.1:16755959-16756353 GCF_015228065.2 Penaeus monodon
TTTTTGTTATTCGTCGTATGTACTGTGGGCTTTAGCTTATAATCACTTCTTTTTAAGATGAACAAAATCCTTTCCCAAAAACAAAAGAGCGAAATTCCCAAGCTTAAAACCTTATAGTGTATGTTTATGTTTCTAATACGTGGTCGCCTTACAGGAAGCTTGCCAAACATTTCTGCAAACTTGAGCTCTTAGTGTTTGTTTACGCTTGGTAAGTTTGCAAACAAATTGAATTTGCCGATTAAACTTCATTACCCGTATCACCACACCCTGGCGATCCGAACCCCTGGCCCACACCCCTGGGGACACAAATTCACCACACTAGGCAAAAATGACATTTCAAACAGTAATGGCTCCAAGTATTAACTACTTGGGGCCGTGTGGGGGTATTACCAAC
>NC_051410.1:16756740-16757433 GCF_015228065.2 Penaeus monodon
CCACGCACACTTTCCGCATATTCTTATTCCCCCGTCACTCCCCGAATCCACCTGCATTTCCCTCATTTTCCCCTAGCACCTGTCAATCACCTCCGCCCCCCCCCCCTCTTCCTCCCCCTGGCCAATCGATACGTGGTCCTTCCTTTTGTCAGCCCTTATTGTCCCGTGGTCCGTTGTCGGCAGGTTTTGTGTTTGCCGGGCCCTTCGCTGTTTGCTCTGCGTGTCCTCAGGCGCTTTCTTGATCCCCCTTCGGCGTCTAAGGGATAGAGGGAGGGAAGGAAGGTGGGAGAGAGGGAGGGGGGGGAGGTGGGAGGAGGGGGGAAGGGGGGGTTGGGAGAGGGGGGAAGGGGGGGTGGGGAGAGGGGGGGGGGAAGGGGGTAGGAGAAGGGGGGAAGGGAACCGGGAGGGTGGGAAAGGAAGGGGAGAGAGAGAGGGAGGGAAAGGGAAAGGGGGGGAGGGGGGAGGGGGGTGGGGGAGGGAAGATGGGGGGAAGGGGGGGGGGGGGGGGAGAGAGGGAAAGGGGGGGGGGGTAGTGGGGGGGGGGAAGGTCGATGTGTGGGGGTGTAAGAAAAGGAGGGGGGAAAAGGGGAAGGTGGGTGGGGGGTTGGTGGGGAAAAGGGGGGGGGGAAAAAGGGGGGGAGAGGAGGTGGGGGAGGGGGAGGAGAGGAGAGAGGAGAGGGAAGGGGGGAGAGA
>NC_051410.1:16757479-16757816 GCF_015228065.2 Penaeus monodon
AGAGGGAGAGGAGGGGGGAGAGGGGGCTTTAAAAAAAATTTTTAACCCATTTAAAATCTTTTTACAATTAAAGAACGAAGAAGAGAGAACAGGAGCGACTCCGTTTGAGCGTCGTCACGTACCCTGGGATTCTCCGGCATTTGTCAAGCGAGGCTGTTTGTCGTGCTCTCGAGGACCAAGAAGCCGGTGCGTGTGCTGCCTTTCGGTCTCTTCAAAAAAGGCAAAAGGGTTCTTTGTTTATTTATGATGTATTTGTCTTGGGTTGTGTCTATAGTCCGTTTTTCGCTTATTAAGATTTGGATGTAAAATTTTTCCTCTCTCTAATGTATGAATTTTT
>NC_051410.1:16758053-16758583 GCF_015228065.2 Penaeus monodon
ATCCCCGGGGCGATGATGATAGAAAAAAGCCAAAGAAAAAAAAAGATAGTTTTTATAATGTAGTTTTGTTTTGTTCTTAAATTCTTATAAACTTTTTCTTGTATTGGGCCTCTTCCAAAAAATACTCTAAATTTGCATTTTCTAGCGCAAAACTGACTGTCCCTTTTGCACGCAAGTAAATTTTCCATACAAGTGCACTTATTTCCCTTTCTCTGCGTGCCCTTTCTCATTATATGGGAAATTTTACACGTACGTGATCCGGGAATTTTACTTAGCGATGAATGGGGAAATAAATAATCGTGTGGATGTCGATCCTGCGCCGGGAAATGGATTTTAAAATGAGTTTTCAATTAGGACAGGAACACAATGCTTCACGTTTGTGTACGTATGGGTGGGCCCTTTTAAAATGTAGCTGGCTGCTTATTAAAACACGCTAAAAGGGGATTTTGTTTGATATTGGGTTGTTTAGTGATAGTGTATGGTAATGAATGGGTAGTGACATGATATGTAATGATAGCAAATAGATAAAA
>NC_051410.1:16759649-16759939 GCF_015228065.2 Penaeus monodon
TAATGATAATATTAACAATAACAACACTGACAACTCGACCATAACCATATGACTCATTTGCAGCCAAATATTCAAATCCTACTTTATCCCTCTCATTAATGCACTTTTGATAATGAGGGTTATTATTAGGAACTATCGTATCAGTTCCCTTTATAATCTGTCTCTCTCGTTGTCTGCTGGAAATGATCAACTTTTTAAATTTCATTCATGGTAGTATTCTTTAAGTTTTTGAATGAATAGTAAAAAAAAAAAAAATGTCTCGATCATCTCCGTATTTCTGTTCAATGGAA
>NC_051410.1:16760538-16760757 GCF_015228065.2 Penaeus monodon
GGCTGGAAGACAAGCAGCCATTCGCTGAAGTCACGTTTCTCTAACTATTTCAGAAATGCCGAGCGACTCGTGCGTTCGGCGGCGGTTCTGGCGAGTCGCGAAGCAAGCAAGGAATGATTGGTGGCCGGGCGTGGTGCTGTTAGTGCTTGTTTGTCTGTTTGTTGCGTCTGTTGTTTTAATTTTTATCTTATTTTCTATTTACAGTGATTGTAAAATATA
>NC_051410.1:16761055-16761396 GCF_015228065.2 Penaeus monodon
TATAAGAACAACACTAAAGATAAATAATATCAATAGGAACGATAACAACAATAACCATAACAACATTAGAATCAACGAAAGTAAAGTTACTGTAACAACCGTGAGAGCAAATCTTTTTTCGATGCCATATCCTTAATATATCCTTAAATTTCTTAAACATCACGGGGGATTTCTAGACATCTATGTAAATGAGAAAGTTAAACATTTCAGAAGCTGCTCATATAAGCCTTCACGTTTCTTCCAAGGGACTGATTTCCTGCCATTTTACTTTATTTTAAGTGAACATATGAATCTGTACTATCGGTAAAATTTACGTGGGCGCGCACGCACACACAAAGAGA
>NC_051410.1:16761447-16762045 GCF_015228065.2 Penaeus monodon
ATACACTGCCATACTGCCGTCACTGAAAAGAATTTGGGAAACGCGCACAACTGTTGAACCTGCACCTGCTTCGTAAAACTCAAATAACTGAAGGCATAAGGTCCCTCCTCGTTGGCTAACTACTCGAAAACCATTACTTTTACGTTTAGTGCATTCATTAAACCATTCTTTACACTAATCTCGTCCTTCCATCTCGCCCCCCCACGGCCTCGAAAAATAAAATTTACGGCAGGTGACCATGAACATAGAGAGAGAGAAAAAAAGAAGTGCGAATAAGGACGAACGTGGGAAAGCCTCAAACCCAACAACGAGAAACATTGCGAGTTCGAACCGACTACAATAACACACGTGAACGATACAGTACACAACTCCGATGTGCGAATAACGGTCGGTATTGCGCTCGGTAACCCGGATTAGTGACTGGAAAAAAAAAGTTCGTTTTATCCTAGGTGTATTTTAGGTTTTAAAAGCCAGTTTCGCATGAGATCCTCTGAGCCGATATGGATTTTAGATGCGAACATGTGATGACGTGGCTTCAGATCTGATTCGAAACAAACATGTTTGCCATGTTTTCTCTTCTTTTATTTTTCTCTCCTTT
>NC_051410.1:16762257-16762605 GCF_015228065.2 Penaeus monodon
GGGCAGGCAAAAAATGTTCTCTGAGTATAGATTTTTTGGGGAGCATAATGTTTAATCTGAATGAACAGTCTCTGAACTCGGCGGCAAAATCTTGTTTTAGTGAAATTGCTGGAGAGATGATGGATCAAGTCCCGTTTGAACAAACATTGTTTTGAATGAAGCTTCGCGTCAAAATATTTGCTCAAGCGCTTCAAAATACACTCTTGAAGATACAGGACTTTGAGTGAAAGCACGTATATTGATTGAGAAAAATTAAAGTAACATTTATGACGCCGACAGTCACTGTAACCACTATTATGCTTTGGTATTATTCGAATCGTTTGAGCAAATTTCTACTTTAGATAATGT
>NC_051410.1:16762789-16762928 GCF_015228065.2 Penaeus monodon
ACCCTCATCAGAAGGGTAGCAACTCAGCGGCCCTTCTGGATGACGAGTCGTTGTGACAAAACTCTAAGCATTAACAGCAATAGGTGTATATACCCTTTAGTATACGTTAACACATCTGACTCATCTCAGTTAAGTACTT
>NC_051410.1:16762978-16763126 GCF_015228065.2 Penaeus monodon
CTTCTTTGTGCTAAACAGATATGTTTATTTTGCAGTTGTAAGTGCAGATTATTTCCTATTAATAGAAAACAGTATAGTTGTAAAATACAATTGTTAAGCAACTACACTATCCACGAAAGAAGAAAATATAAATATTAGTCATTAGCAC
>NC_051410.1:16763216-16763379 GCF_015228065.2 Penaeus monodon
CAACAGGAAGGGATGGAGCACCTAGAGCCTAGGTGTTCTTACGTATGCATGGCTCCCATTATCCTGCTTGAACTCACCTAGGTTATGCGAAATATGTTAAAGGCTTGGTGAGAATATTAGTAGGACTGGCAATTTCTAACATCAGCGAAGAAAAAATGTTTTG
>NC_051410.1:16763817-16763980 GCF_015228065.2 Penaeus monodon
TATCAGGTTATTCTATCAAGTATGTGCTTGAATCGTTATATCTCCCTATTTCTCCTCCTTTCCTACCAGCACACCAAAGTCGTTGTTACGCCGCTGGAAACCGTGGCGACCAGAATAGCAACCCAAAACGTCTCGAAAGTTCTTGAACTCGAGCGCCGGCCCT
>NC_051410.1:16764170-16764441 GCF_015228065.2 Penaeus monodon
CTCCCCCGACTTTACCGCGGCTTCTCCGTCTCCCAAGAAACTCTCGGCGTCTCGGAAATTAAACTTGGCGGAAGTGTCCCCGGCTTGGAGGAAGGTGGTGATACTCCCCTTAATTGTGAGGCGGACCCTTTGGTCTTTGGTCTGAGCTGCTCCTCGCGACTTCCTTGTTTCCAGAATGTTCCCTCTTGAGCCCCGCGTCCCGAGCCCTGCGAGTCGGCTGATTGTTCGAGGGTCTCGGCTGCAGGAGGAGGAGGGCTTATGGCGTCTCTCG
>NC_051410.1:16764729-16765051 GCF_015228065.2 Penaeus monodon
ATCCAATAAATACAAACTGTCCTCAAGAAAGTTACAACTTTTCCCATGTGAAGCGAACGCTACTTTATATTCAATATATCGGAGAAAATATTTATATTTCGTGCTGACGTCACATTCCTATGAATAGAAAAAGGAATATGGAGACAAAAAGAGGCCGGGGAAGAACGCAGATTATAGGAAGGAAGTATGAAAAAAAGGAATAAATCGGTAACTAAGGCTAAAGGGGTGAACAATAGAGAGAGGAAAGTTAATATGATTATCGAGGATATAAACAAACGAAGAACCAAGAGAGAAATGCAGGGATGTCCATTTGTATACGAAT
>NC_051410.1:16765175-16765798 GCF_015228065.2 Penaeus monodon
AATGATGATGGGGGAGGGGGGGGGGAAGAAGCAGGAGGCGAAATAGGCCCCGAGTTATGAAACCTCCAACTTCGAAAAACTAGACGTGAACCACAGTACATATTTCAAAGAAGTTCAGAAATTTACTTATAGAAGTTCTTTTGCCGTGTATCACATTTCGAATTGCTTTCCAGGGAAGTTTAATCTTTACATGAGGAATCATAGCAGCTTCTAGTACACCATTGTCTGTTGGAATGGTCGATCTTAACTATCACTTAATACTATATATACTGGTTTCTGATTATACTAAAGGATATTGGATATTTTCTTTCGATATTGAGGGAGAGAGACGCTGGAAGAAGTCACTGACATCGAGGTCCAGTTACGAGGCCTCGCGAGTGACGCAAAAGTAATACACGGCTCCTTAGAGAGAAAGACAAGGGAAGGAGAGAGAATGGTATATTAGGGGAAGGGGAGAAAGAGGAGGGGAAGGGACAAGAGAGAGAAGGAGGGATAAAAGATCGAAAGAGGGAGGCATGGAAGAAACAGAAAGAGAGAGGGAAGAGGGCGGAAGGGAGAGTGGGAGAGGAGGAACAGAGACCGAGAGAGGAGGGGGGGGACAGGAAGATAGAGGTGGGAGGGAG
>NC_051410.1:16766104-16766394 GCF_015228065.2 Penaeus monodon
ATGAGAGAAAACAACACAAGAAACACGCCACGCGCAAATGGCCCAGACCTGTCTCCTAAATCTTTATCTCGAGCTTCTTCCGGACAGGCTGTCAGCCCGCCTGCCTGAATGCAAATGCTGTGTTTATGTGCGGCTGACAAATACAGCGGGCGGCCCATAAAGCCTATTCTAATCTACCTCCTGCCCGGCTCTCGCTCGCCTAATGAATATCTATTGCTTGCGAGGGCGTGCTGATGAGTGATGGGGATGGGCGTGGGAGAGTGGCGGCGCGGGGGAGAGGCCTTTCCACG
>NC_051410.1:16766537-16767770 GCF_015228065.2 Penaeus monodon
CGTGTGCGTGTGTGTGTCTGTGCACCAAATAGACTACATCCATATAAAGGGATGCTGGATCAAGTGTGTCACCAGCGCGAGAGCATATCCTGGGCTTGACTGCGACCTAATAAGTGCCATAGTCATAGTGAGACGGCCTACCATGCTGAAGTGAACAACAGGTTTGAAACGCTGCAGTTCCTGGAAAATAATTACTGGAGCTCGAGATGTTTCCCTGTATCATGAAAATTCTAAAGACTAGAGGGGATAAGATTCTCGGCAGGGAACCCAAAAGAGCCAGTCAGCGTCGGATCTCAGAAGGAACTCTATAGTAAATAGACAGGCGACGAGAAATCAAGAGATGACGGAGAAGCGAGGTTCAAAGAAGCCAACAGAGCAGTGCAGAGAGAGGCAAGGAGGGATAAGCTAAGTGAAGAGCATTGTGCCGAGATGGGGGTAGGGCTTCGCCATAGCAACTTAGGGAAGGCCTACGACATAATCAGAACCTAAAGGAAAGCGGCCCAACCACGACAAAGGATAATTAGAGATTCAGATTGCTTTCCAAGACATTCAGAGAAGATGGCAATAATGTATCAGCTGTACCACGATGAAGTTGAAAGTCAGGACACTGCCTACAGCCACAGTGAACCTGTCATCCTGGAATATGAATTACAGGAAGCCATCAACAAAAAACAAAGCCACAGGCATCGAAGACCTCCCAGCAGAACTGATTTAGACATTGTGAAACCGTGGCCAAAGTAATAACCAAGTTGTGAGACAAGATCCTGCAAACAGGCGAGTTGCCAGCAGACTGGCTACGGCAAGTTTTTATTACGGTTCCAAAGTCCATTAGTCCAGTCCCAACCACTGAACCATTACACAGATTTTTCATTCCAGCACGAACCTCCTACTGGCCCTGCTAAATAGATTACAAAAGGCAGCTGGGGAACAGTTTGCAGAGGAACAAATGGGGTTCAGTAACAAAGTTAGACCAAAAGATTATCGAGAAGGCTCACGAAAACAATGTCCCCTTGTATTTGACTTTCATCAGATTCAAGAATGTTGCTGACTCGGTAAGTCACCCAATCGTATGGACTGTGCTGAGGAAGATGGATATCAGTTGTACTGTTATTAAGCTTTTGAAGAACTTGTACAGTCAACAGCAAGCAACCATCAGAGTAGAGGACAAAATGGCAGAAGACGTGATGCGATAGTCCCCTCACAAACTCACCTGGGCAGGAGCGACCATTAGCG
>NC_051410.1:16767858-16768421 GCF_015228065.2 Penaeus monodon
TGACAGAGTAGCACAAAGAGACCAACAACAGCAAGACTGAGGCTGCAAAAAGGACCGGTGCAACTGAACATTCATTGCTGAGGGAGGATCCTTGACCAGGCTGAGACATTCAAATATCTGGGATCCGTCACTGAACAGAGTCAATAGATCAAGGTACGACTTGGTGTAGCAAGATCAGTACTAAGATCTCTCAACATCTGGAAAGACCGTCTCAGCATGAATATCAAGATTAAGTTGATAAAGGCGCTGGTTAGGCCGACGTGGATACTGAAAGCACCAAAGAATCCAAAAGATCATACGTTCGAGACAACGTGTTACTGACGAGTATTGACGATCAGCTGGACGGCTCACCGACTAAACGAGCCTGTTCTGCCAGGGATTGGAACAGAGCAGGAACTGATACCAGCCAGCAGGCAAAGGAGTTTACAATGCTTTGGTCACATCATCAGAGCGAGGACGACCGAGATGACTTTGGCTGGACACCAAACAGTGGACGGAGAAATCGCTTGCAGAGTACACGACCTCA
Source organism: Penaeus monodon (assembly GCF_015228065.2). Taxonomy (NCBI): domain Eukaryota; kingdom Metazoa; phylum Arthropoda; class Malacostraca; order Decapoda; family Penaeidae; genus Penaeus; species Penaeus monodon. The sequence continues at coordinate 16,768,385 of NC_051410.1, forward strand.
CGCGAGACCCGATGGAGAGTGTTGGTGTCCACATTCA
>NC_051410.1:16768589-16768668 GCF_015228065.2 Penaeus monodon
ATTTACTTAATGGATTCATGATACAGATGGCCACGTTTATTCTTACATGTTTATCCTCTATGAAGAGCTTTAACGCCTT
>NC_051410.1:16771118-16771474 GCF_015228065.2 Penaeus monodon
GGATGTTCAAAATGATGAAGGTATGATTTTCCAAACATAAGGCGTTAAAGCTCTTCAGAGAGGATAAACATGTAAGAATAAACGTGGCCATCTGTAAAATGAATCCATTAAGAAAATCAGCATAACCATTATCAACATCGTTTGCATATGCTACACTAATTGAACGAGATTGCATGAATACATACACAAAAATAGCGAGGCCCCCTGGACGTCTTCAGAGACAATTAATTAAACCGCTTATTTCTTCCACATACTTAGACTCTCCTTAAATTTTGCGATTCATTTTTTTGCATCCAATTAACTGCCGGAATATGGAACACGTGCCAGAAGAAAGAGTGAAAGCTCTTTAAGGTATT
>NC_051410.1:16771665-16772698 GCF_015228065.2 Penaeus monodon
CCACTCAGCGAAACACGCCAAAAGTCTTCCACGTGCTAAAGCTGAAACTCGATTACCCTCCGCCATAACAGTAGACGAAGTACTGGGCGGTAAAGCGTCTAAAGCGTCGCGCCCAACAGGAACCAAAATTAAGAAGACACAATCGGCCCACAGAGGACGCAGAAGCCCTTAGATAGGCCGTAAGTTTCGACCTTACGTCGCCCTCTTCCATACACACGCCCTCGTGAAAAAGAGCGTTAAAGGGCGTCATAAAACGAAGGTCGTGAAGTGGTTCTCCCCAAGACGTCTCGAAGGAGTTCTCAAGCTATTTGGGTTTCCTGCTGTTCTCCCGCCTTGAAAGCTTCTCGTTGTTTTTTTACGTTGCTGTTTTAGAATATTTGTGTATAAGATTGATAGGTGATATAGACGATGTTCCTTCGTTAGAACGTTGCTATTGCGTATCTCATCAAAACAGGGACAACGGATATCTAATCAAAGTAAAAATACTGACGGTTCTTTCGCTCGAAATATAATCCAAGAAATCCAAAAAAATGAGTAGAAAAAAACGAAAGAAAGATATCCGAAAAGGACCAATTTCTAAATTCAGGTTTCGTCTCCTTCGAGCTATTTAGGAGAACTACTGTACACCCAAGACGCCATCCGAAGTTATTCTCATCTAGCCAGGAGTGTTAAATGATGCTCTGAGCTTCTGATGCTTGGCTGTCTCGCTAAATGAGTTACTGGGCCAAAGTGACGGAGACAAAAAGCGTGGCAAGAATGCATCTTTATGAGGCCAGTACCCTGAAAGGTTATAATTACAGAAAAATGTTTATTAAAGCTAAGCGCTAGAGATTCATATATAATTCTGCGGAATTTCGTTCTCTCAAATATGAGAGTTGCTCTAGGAGTGTGAGAGAGATAGCTAAACTGACAGACTAAAAACACTGAATTAGAGAGAAACTAACAGATAATGGCATCCTAGAAACTGCAAGGGTGGGGGAGGCAATCTCTGTGTTTATATGTATGATTCAGTTTATGGATGTAAATATCTGTG
>NC_051410.1:16773088-16773910 GCF_015228065.2 Penaeus monodon
TGTTCTCACAACATATAAATATGTAGATAGCTGATTATATTCTACCATTAAACTGCCCCTGTTTCGCACGGAGGCCTCATTCCCCCCTGTCTCCCACATGACGATCCAAGCGCAAACCGCTCAGCCCTTGACAACAAGAACGACTGTAAACAAGATGATGTAAACCCGGCCCGTGGCTCAAGCTCTCAACGCCGCGACGCGCAAATCCTTTCACCATCACCCAGGTCATGACAAGCCGAAAACTCTTGTCTCTAGTCGTCTTTCCCTCAACCCATGACCTATTCTCGTCACTATCCATCTTCTCTTAAATCCACCCTCGTCACTATCCACCATTCCTTTGACAGACTTTCGTCACTATCTCTCTCTTCTTAAACCCACTCTCAAGACTATCCACCACTTCTTTGACCCACTCTCCTTACTATCCATCTCTTCTTAAACCCAATCTCGCAATTATTCACCACTTCTTTGACCCACTCTCGCCACTATCCATCTTTTCTTAAATCCACTCTCGCCCCTATTCCCCACTCCTTCGACCCACCTCACTGTCCATCACTCCTTAGCCCACTCTTGCAACACTTCATCCCTTCTTAAACCCATACCTCGGATCATGCCCCAACATCATCTCATAAACAAGGGGAATGCATTTGATCGCGGCATCACCAGAGGCCGGGACACGAAACGCGAGCCGAGAGCCTAAGTGGAATGCCACAAGACCTGCATCTCAAAGCAGATTCCTCTCCCGACTCTGCATCGGAGGGGCGTCTCAGCGAGGATCCAGACGGATGCTGCTGCCGTGTGTTTTTGTTTGTCTGCTGGTGTGTT
>NC_051410.1:16776667-16777004 GCF_015228065.2 Penaeus monodon
CATTTTGTTGAGGAAACGACTAATTCCATATGAAAGAGCCCATTCAAACCGTGGTTGAGAATTTCAAAGCATCATCTGGACACTAACTCCTTCACTTGATAGGAACGTCTTCTCTTACTCACAAAAAGACATATTCCATCTTAACTAGCCATTAAATATTGTTCAAACAGATATATTTCATCGTAAAGGCTTTCGTTTTGTTATAGGTTCTGGTCATTCCGCAAGAGAGAGAAAAAAAAGCAATTTGAAATGCAAATTGGAAGACATCATGAAATTGGGTCTCGGATTCCGGCGTCTTCTTCACTTCTTTCATTCTCTCTTTTTTTTTCTCTTGTTC
>NC_051410.1:16777122-16777985 GCF_015228065.2 Penaeus monodon
ATCCATCATTTCTTACCTTTTTTCTCTCAATATTAATATTCATAATAATAAAGAGACTTTTGTTTATCGCTGCGTTATAGTTATTGATAGAATTGATCATGATGTCAATACTGTTTTCGATATTGTTGTAATCAACCATATCATTGCTCTTGGTATTACTGTGTATATCGTCACTGCTAATGAAATTACTTTGATTAAATCTATTGCCACTGTCTTTCCTCATTTATCATCATCCTCCCTTCCCCAGAATCACATCTTCACCTTTCTCCCTCTCCTCTCCCTTCCCTTTCAACATCTTTCTCTCACTAATCTCATTCCTTGCTATCCTTTATTGCTTTCGTGTCCAGAACCAAATCATTTTGTTATCATCCTCAATATCTCTTCACCTTTCTCCCTTGCCTCTCATCTTCCCTTCTCTTTCTCACTCCTTTCTCCCTTGCCTCTCATCTTCCTTCTCTTTCTCACTCCTTTCTCCCTTGCCTCTCATCTTCCTTCTCTTTCTCACTCCTTTCTCCCTTGCCTCTCATCTTCCTTCTCTTTCTCACTCCTTTCTCCCTTGCCTCTCATCTTCCTTCTCTTTCTCACTCCTTTCTTCCCTCCTTTCCTTCGTCCTGGTAATCAAGGAATGTCGCGAAGGTCTCGGGCTGTGGGCTTACTTTCGGTTACTTTTTCTCTCCCTGTCGTGTTTTCGGTTTTTCTTTTTTTCAGGATTCTTTTCTCCTTCGGTTTGTTTGGGTGGTTGGTTGTTTGCCTTTATTCTTCTTTTCGTTATTTTCTTGTTTGTTTTCTCTTTCTTTCTTACTCATTCGTTTTTTTTTCTTTATGTTTTTTTCACTCATCTTTCCTCCTCTTTTCGCTCGTTT
>NC_051410.1:16779018-16779670 GCF_015228065.2 Penaeus monodon
GCGCAGCAGTTTGACAAATAGATTGACTGACGTTACGAGGTCAACAAGCCGTTAAATGAGGGTAGTAAGTTACCAAACAGTGTTTTTTTCCGGGTGATATTTTCCTTTAATATATTACCCTAGCAATTTAAACTAAATCATGAAATATGTGACGCTCATTTCTAAAACTGTAGTCATTAAAAGGGCTATAACGATGATGGAGGAAATGATGAATTGTAAAGGATATTTTGAAACGAACATTTCCCTTTGTGGGAATGCGCGCTGATCGATGATTCGCTGTATATCATGAATATCTTAAAATATGATTGTATCTTTCATTTAATCACTTTATAAAATCTTGCATTAGGTGATCATGGATATACATTTAACGTTCTCATTATTATTAAAGAATTAACATTCATAACAAGAACATAACAGAAAACACCAATTTTTAAGACTTTCCCGCACCTACAAGTGTTATAAAGATTACCGTTACTATTACAAAGCGTGATAAGATTAAGAAAATCTCAGACATCCGGCCATATGCTTACCGATACTCGTGAACACTAAACCAATGGCGTCCACCTGGCAAGTTACGGCTCTCGAAGGTGCTGTTGATGTCTCATAAAATAGACGCGAAAATGCAATGTCGGTTTTGTCTCTTTTCGTCTTC
>NC_051410.1:16779796-16779937 GCF_015228065.2 Penaeus monodon
ACTTTCAACTTTTTGGCTTCGTTTCTTCTTGATTCTCCTTTTCTACCCATTTTTTCTCCACCCTTTCCGTCTTTTTAAACATCTTCACATTATTCTCCCTCCTTCCATTTTTATTATTTTCGTCTTTCATTCCGGCTATCC
>NC_051410.1:16780082-16780373 GCF_015228065.2 Penaeus monodon
TTTCTCTATCTTCGTTTCATCAAATACAATTCTAGTGAAACAAAATGATATCGTACAGTAAAAGGTAGTAACAGAAACAATAATAGAAAGTAAAGGTTCAAATTTGCTATATTTAATACTACAAATAATTGTAAATGCATATACTTTAAACTGTGTATTCATACAAATTGGATTCATGCAACACACGGTTTCTAACAACAAATATCAAACACACGCTTCGCCGACAGAACTTTGATGATAAATAATAACGAACAAAAAATTAAAAACACGGAGTATCGATAACATCCAAAG
>NC_051410.1:16780684-16781049 GCF_015228065.2 Penaeus monodon
TAAATGAATACACAAAACCCAATATTACAAACCGCCACAACCAACACCAACCCTTTCCCCAGCCACCCCACATTACAGGTATAAGTCTGAACTGGACTTCGAAGACTCTCGGTCCAAAGACGTGGATGAAACCCGACTAGTGTTCAGCCGGGAAGGGTAAGGGAAGGACCTTGCAACAGTTCCTCGGGCTCTCGAAGCGGAGGGAGATGAAACAGCAATGGGCGTTGTTGTTTTATAAGAAGCGTTGGCATCTTGGCAGTCTTCGTGTAATCTTGCTCGCATATCAATCAGTGAGAAAATGTAAACAAGAAATAAATTGATCACATAACCTCTCCTCTCGGCGGGGAGTAATCATTATTACAATG
>NC_051410.1:16781110-16781281 GCF_015228065.2 Penaeus monodon
TTTTCGTCCCAACACAAACTTCGTCAAACCCAATGTGATCGGCTCCTTTGCAAATTATGTTGATTGCTTTTCTGTAACTTTCAGTAGACCAAACTCGACAGAATTGCTGACTTGCTCGCATTGCAATTCCTGGCTCACTCTTGTGCACAGGTGTTTAATGTCCACCTTTTG
>NC_051410.1:16781466-16782265 GCF_015228065.2 Penaeus monodon
CTCACTCTGGCAAACACAATTTCATTTTAGCTTTATTCTGTGTCCATATTTAATGACATACGCTTTGTTTCGTGGAATCAAAATAGAGTATCAAATATCAAGTCATGAGATTCATTGCGTAAAGCAATGGATCATTTTTAATGGTTTAATTAATGCGCAAAGTCTATTAGAGCATCGCATAATTATAGTGCCCTTTAATCATCTGTCACACATAAAAGCAAATAAACGTGTGAGCGGTTTTGAATAAATTAATAAAAACGTTTTATTTCTGCAATAATTACTGTTTTTCATATAATAACTACGAAAAGTTCAAAGTCATGAACTGATACTAGGTAAACAAGTACATTTTAAATCTATACTCATGAATATAAAAGTTAATTATTGTTCATAAAGCTTACAAGCAAACGTTTAAGAAACGTTTAACTACTTATTCAGTATTCTAATACCCCCCCCCCCTTTCCCAGGAAAAATCACTACACAATCACTATAGAGAACAATGCACCAACCAAGACAAAACAATTACCGCAGAACTGATGAAAAATAAAGAAAAAAATATGAAAAAGGTGAACCCAAAAAAAGAAGAAAAAAAAATCTGCATCTATTGTACCCTATAAAAGCTGATCTACCAAGGAACAAAGCCTATTTTGGAATGTAGATTTTTTGCACGTCATTCAAAGTAGCCGTCAGCGTGGCAGTTCTATGAAACCGCACAGTGAGCGTCACTTGTTCTACTAAGGCATTGTGGGAACGGTGTACAGCTTGAGCGTTTGTTGCTTGTTGCAGTTAGTGTTGAAGTTGT
>NC_051410.1:16782487-16782599 GCF_015228065.2 Penaeus monodon
ATAACCGCATTCTATACCGTGCTTGTTATACATTCATCTTTCTACATATGCGTAAGCATCCTTACACGCTTTACATAATAAACATACAGATCACTAGCTCCTATAACACAGA
>NC_051410.1:16782648-16782876 GCF_015228065.2 Penaeus monodon
AAACAAAACTATAAAACGCACTCACCCACTCTCCCCCCCCCCCCCACACACACACTCATTCCACACGCACGCACGGGACGCACACACACGGACCTCGTTAACAGCGCCCTGTAATTGGTCACTGCGTCACAGCCACAGCAGTGCCACAAGCCGCTGCACAAAGGAGGCAAAATGGCTTGAAAATGCGAGGCAACTACGCACCGACAGGAGACTTTCTTGTATGCCTTG
>NC_051410.1:16783864-16784029 GCF_015228065.2 Penaeus monodon
GGTGAAGCTGTCACTGACCTATCTACCGCTTCCTAAAATTTGCATATCAAATGATTATCTATGACAGGATTTTTTTTTTTCGATTGCCTGCGTGCGATTATCAACGAAAATATCCGTAATTTTAGAAGAAAAAAATGTGTTCATATTGTTTAATGTTGTATTTAT
>NC_051410.1:16784571-16784867 GCF_015228065.2 Penaeus monodon
CTAACATTTAAAGTAATCCGTAATATGAGAAAGATCCTTTAATCATTTCCTTTCTACTTTTAGTTAATTTGCTTATCCACTTTCTTGCAACAGTGCCTTAAAAATTTCAATTTCGTGAGTTTGGTTTTCCCTTTGTTTCTAATTTTTGGTTCGTACCCCCCCCACTTTTTTCTCTTTGTTTCCTTTTAGTATTCTCCCTTCTCCTCATCTTTATTCAAATATTCTTCATCTTTTCTTTATTTTTTTTTTCTTCGTCTGTTTTTCTTACCTTTCTTCTGAAAAAAAGCTAGTATATT
>NC_051410.1:16784894-16785072 GCF_015228065.2 Penaeus monodon
GGAAACCAGAGACAAGTACCTTAAGAATTCTAAAAGTCATAATACCGCAATAAAATTCACATAAACCATTTTTATGCTTATTACTGGAACCCCAATACATCATGAAAAAAAAAAATCTATAAACCAACCAAAATATGATAAAGCGATCATATCAACAAAAAATAAACGAAATAAAAGA
>NC_051410.1:16785128-16785288 GCF_015228065.2 Penaeus monodon
AGAAGAAAAGCCCCAAAAGAAGAATCTTATGACAAAAGAAGTCGGGCGTGGGAGACCTGCATCCCAGGGTGACGTCACACTTCCCGTCATCTTTATCTTGATCCGGACGCGTCATTTACGTGCTTGCTTTCGCTCTGGATTTTGACATCGTGTCGAGGCG
>NC_051410.1:16785770-16785860 GCF_015228065.2 Penaeus monodon
AATAGAGATGTCGATAAAAATATCTAAAATAAGTCAGAAAACTGTCATATCTTGTACCCAACCCTTTCTCTCTCTCTTCTATGCCTCTGC
>NC_051410.1:16785973-16786695 GCF_015228065.2 Penaeus monodon
CTATGCAACCTTTCGGTATTTCTCCTCATCTTATTTTTCTTATACCTTTAGGAAGTTAATAAGGTCTCCTCCTAATAGGATTGAAGAGCATTCTTTGTGAATTCGAATCTGAGGCAATGGGATTGGTTTTACCTTTTGGAATCGAACGGTTTTTATAACTATAAAGACTACACATTTCACTTGTTTCGTGATTGGCATTGGATCGAGTTTTACAGTTAATTAATCCATTGCACATTTGATCGTTTATAGGTGTTCCCAATTAAATTATTTAGAAATGAGTACGTCAACTCAAGGAAATAAAATGATAGTCTAAATTTCTAAAACTGAAATCGCAGATATGGCTGCTGTTGTTTTAGAATCTATTTTTCTTTTCCAGTAGATACCGGTCACTTTGATACATTATTTCTCCATTTTTCACTTAGTTATGCAAAATAGATTAATAAATAACCGTATAACAATAGTTGCAAAAAATAATTGTCATTCCCACGCGTTGCTGAATGATCGGGCTCTAATAATAAATCCACACTGCTTTGAATATGAATTGAACATTGTTTACAACAAAAAACAATTGTAGGCTTTTATCATGATTGTACGCGGCTGACCTGTTTGCGTATCTGGCATGATACTGCCTCCTCTCTGTAATTTTTTTATTTTATCATTTCATTAAGATATTTCCAGGAAGTAAATTTGTGTGTAGACATATATAGCATATTTTGATGTAG
>NC_051410.1:16786816-16787513 GCF_015228065.2 Penaeus monodon
CACATAAGTGTGTGTATGTGTGTGTAGGGAATACTATAGCTGTATTTGCCACGGTAAGGATGGTCCCCTTCTGACTTTTATTGTGCATCACAAGCCATATGCTGTTTACATCACTAAAACAAACAATAAATAAGTTTAATAAAGTTATCCCTTTAACTTATATATGTCGTTCTCTGACTTATAACTATACTATTTGTATATAACATTCCAACATAGACATCTGCCATGTCATGTTTAGTTTTCTCTTTGGTCCTCTATGCAAAAAATTGTAGACCCGTCAGTGAATTATATCGTTCAGTCTATTCTTTAATTCAGTAAAGTTAGTCACTTGAACACTATGTAGGACGAAAAATAATGCGAAGAACGAGGGTTTCCGACACGTGACATAAACAAGTCAAGGAGCAGTCTGACTTGATTGGCAATATATATCATAATTTATGAGAATGAGAATGCAATAATAACACGAAGGGTAATGATTCAGGATAAGAATGGTGATAGTGGTATGATTAAGACGATAACTAAGGAAATTATCATTATCATTATCCGATAGCTTGAAGTTCTGACTTCATTACGCAACAAATTTCACCTTTCAAGTATGGTATAACAAGGTCTGTTGTTCTGAAATTGCTTGTTTATTTGTTACTTACATATTAATGCTGAATCTATGTATTTAGACACAATACGGGACAGGAAGTTG
>NC_051410.1:16788396-16788492 GCF_015228065.2 Penaeus monodon
GTGCCAACCGTTTTGCATCCCTCATTAGGCCCAGACAAGCGGCCGCTGTTATTCCCTCGAAAAGAGAAATAAACATAAACACTAATGAAAGATAAT
>NC_051410.1:16788551-16788983 GCF_015228065.2 Penaeus monodon
GGTATAAAGATAAGATTTTTGGCTTAAGATAACGTTGAAGCTGTTGTCATGTGGATTCCAAATGTGTCCCTTCTTCCTGTAGTGTTTGCATGACCGTCGTGCATGTCATCGCGATGTGAGTCACCTCGTCATGCACAGCTTTGCATGACGTCATCACAGTCAAGCCTATTTAAAACCTCATTTTAGAACGGAAAAAAAAGTATGGCAAAAATCCTAGGTCTTATTTGCATAATCATCGTTATCATTTGCGCGGCGCTCTTCTTGTCACGATAATTACTCTGCAATTATCTTAAACAGTTTGCCCTTTCTTTCAACTGCAAAAGCAACACGAAGAAGAAGATAATATCCCCGAGACGACACGCAGGCTTGTGCAATGGTGTCATTACCAGTCTAAAGAATTATGCTTTATGTACGCAACGTGTGTGCTTGTTT
>NC_051410.1:16789326-16789547 GCF_015228065.2 Penaeus monodon
TGTATTTTTTCGGGGTTGATTGTGTAAATGCGTTTAAATACGAGTGTGTAAATGATTGTGTCAAAATGCACGTGTGCTTTGTTGCCTATCCTCAATTGTGATCATGCCTACATGTGAATATTTCAAAGTATGTTTGTATGTACGTGTTTAACTGTCTATGTGTACATATATCTCGTGTGTATAGTTGTGCGTATACATGTCATTCTACGTACTCCTGTCTG
>NC_051410.1:16789596-16790019 GCF_015228065.2 Penaeus monodon
GCAACCGGTGATCTTTCCCACAATAGACGCACTCCAAAACAAGAGCAAAGCCGGGTCGGATCAGTGTCTCGAATCCGAATCTATCCGTGTGCTCCCTGATCCTATCGACTGAGGGTTTCTTTACACTTTCCCCCTTCCGCATATCCATTATACAGAGTACATCCTCTATTGTGAACTTTGGAGGGAAAATAACAGCGCCTCATGAAAGAAAAAAAGGGTTAGATTTTTCGGCTCAACGAGAAAGCCTCTTGAATTCTAGGCCGTTTTTCAAATATTGATTCGGAAACAACACAACTCTGAGAATTCTGTTTTGTATTTCTGTATTTTCCTGAGATAGTCAGTAACCAGCTCAATAAACAATAACAATAATAGGTTCGAGTTACTCAATAAATGTTATCCAATGATTACTCAGCCAATATGTAT
>NC_051410.1:16790222-16790289 GCF_015228065.2 Penaeus monodon
CTAGCTCTCCCCTTGCCGCTGTTGCTTCCTGGGCATCTCAGGTGAGGGGCAGGGAGAGAAAGAGAGA
>NC_051410.1:16791243-16791407 GCF_015228065.2 Penaeus monodon
TTATAGGAATAAAAAAAAAGCTATATGCAATTACGATTGTGGTCTTGCAGTTGAATATTCAATAATTCGAGCAAATCAGAGACGAAAGAGCGACGTGAATAAAAGTGAGTGAATAGATGAATGAGAGATGAATAAGTGAGAGTGATATTTTTGTCAATAAACCT
>NC_051410.1:16791867-16792451 GCF_015228065.2 Penaeus monodon
ATAAGTCCCTTTTAAGAAGATTTTAAGAAGACCCTGACAAACTTCACAGAATTCCTAAGTCACAAAAAGGCGCGCAAGTCTACCGTGGAAATCGAGGATGGAAAAAAAAAATTCTGAAGACTGTGGAGGACGAGAAGAAATGGCGGAGGGATATCGAAGGAGGTGGGGGGTGGGGGTGGTGTTGGGGGGGGGGGGGGTTTGGGGGTTTGGGGGAAAGGGGTTATGGGGGGGGAGTGGTTGTGCGGGGGGGGAGGGTTGTGTTTTGAGGGCTGAGGGGTTGTGGGTGTTGAGGGGGGGAGGGGGGGTGAAAGGTTGTGTGTTGGGGAAGGGAGGGTTGTGTGTGGGGGGGATGAAGGGTTGTGTGGCGGGGAGGTGTTGTGGGGAGAAGGAAAGGGTTATGTGTGGGGGAAGGGAGGGGTCATGTGTGGTGGGGGGGAAAGTTGTGTGTGGAGGGAATGAAAGGGTCTTGTGAGGGGAGGGGCTGCGTGGGGGGAAGGGGGGGCGAAAGGTTGTGTGGGGGGAAGGGGATTGTGTGGGAGAGAGTTTGTCTGTGGCGAAGGGAGGAGTTGGGGGGGTGGGGAGGT
>NC_051410.1:16792540-16792744 GCF_015228065.2 Penaeus monodon
CTGTAAATTCTTCAAATATAAACATTAAAAATCCTGAATTCTTATAGCTGTATTGTGAGGTAATAAGAAATTGATTAGGATGCAATAATTGCGGTATTCGCACTTATTCGAAAAATCAGATAAGAATTAATTAGATTTCACATGATTATGTATTCTGTCATGCGAAAACTTCATTTCATTCTGATTGTCGTTCGGGTCACGGAA
>NC_051410.1:16792867-16793035 GCF_015228065.2 Penaeus monodon
TCACAAACCGGATCCATTTGTCAAGTTATCGAATCAGATTCCTTTGGGGGATCTTCGACACTACATCGGCGGATTCAAGAGCCTCTTAAGAACGGCCGCCTCCTTCTCTGGCCCGCCTTGCGTCTCCAGCAATTGTGTTTGTGCAAATCACGCCGACTTGATCCCCAA
>NC_051410.1:16793548-16794305 GCF_015228065.2 Penaeus monodon
GTGTTTGGGGAGAGGAATAGTGGTAAGAAAGGGGAAAGGGTGAATCGATGGGATAGAAGGGGGGGAAAAGGGGGGGGGGGTATAGGGAAAAGGAAGAAGTTAGAGGAAAGGGTTAAGTAGGGGGATAAATAAGAGGAGGATAGAGGAAGGGGACACGGAGGGAAATGGCAAAAGGTCCCGCGAGGTGGATAGGGAGAGGGGAATGGGGAGGAACCTTTGAGGGGAGGCTGATTATGAGGCTGCATTAACTAGGGGGGAAGGGGGTGAGGAGGAGGAGCGAGTCGATGGGGGGGGGGGGTGGAAGGGCGGCGGGGAGATAGAGGCATAAGATAGCAGAGGAAATGATAAGGCGAAGAGGGGGAGGGGGAGGAAAGAGGGAGTGTGGAGAGGTATAGGGGTGGAACGAACTCCGTGGTGGGGGGGAGGGTTACCAAAAGAGGCGAGGGGGAGGAGGGAGATATATTAGCTTTAAGATTGCCCAGAGAGTTATGGAGATGGCGGGGGGGGGGGGATGGGGAGAGGGAGGATAGGAAGAGGGTATAGAGAGAAGGAGAAAACGTAGGGAGAGAACATGAAGCTAAAAAGGAGGCATATGAGGAAGGTATAGAGGAAGGGAGAGAACGTAGCGAGGGGAGGACATAGCGGGAGGAGGGCTCATAGCAGGGAGGAGGGGGAGGGAGGGGGAGACCATGAAGGGAGGGGAACATAAGGGGAGGTGGAAAAAAGGATCTAAAGCGGAAAGAGGGGTAGGATACGA
>NC_051410.1:16794342-16794598 GCF_015228065.2 Penaeus monodon
AGCAGTAAGGAGTTCTCAGCGCCACATCCAATATCCATTAGATGACCCGGAAACAATTAGGGGGAATTCCGTGTCGTCGTGTGTCGTGATGTGGGTAATTTCCTTTAATGAAGATGTTTCCCCGTTCGCCCAGCAGGTCAGGCAGGGGACGCAGGTTCTCATGCAACGACCTTCCTGTCCTGATGCAGACTGCCACGGGGCCGCACGGCCGACTGGCAGAGTCAGCGTCTGGTTTACATCATGTGCACTTAATTTG
>NC_051410.1:16794951-16795212 GCF_015228065.2 Penaeus monodon
AAACTGTTATGTAATCTGCATCAATTAACTAATGGAATTGAACACATGGCAGTTTAAAAATCGGAGAAAGTGGTGTTATTTTTTGAGCGTACCACCAAAACCAAAAACCCGGGGGGGAATTTTTTTGGTGGGGGGAAAAAACCCCCCCCAAAAAAAGGGGCCCGGGGGGGGGGGGTTTTTTTTTTAAATTTTTTTCCCCTTTTTCCCCCCCCCCCCCGGGAGGGGAAAAAAGGGGTTTTTTTTTAATTTTTTGGCCCCGGG
>NC_051410.1:16795368-16795687 GCF_015228065.2 Penaeus monodon
CTCCCCTTCTCCCCCTTTTCCCCCCCCTTTTTTTTTCCCCTTTTTCCCCTTCCCCCCCCCCTTTTTTTTAAAAAAAAAAAGGTTTGAAAAAAAATTTTTTGGGAAAAAAACCATTTTTTTGGCTTTTTTTTTGGGGGGGGTTTTTTTTTAAAAAAAAATTTTTTTTTTTATTTTTAAATTTTTTTTAAAAAAAAATTTTTTTTTTGGGGGAAAATTTTTCTTTTTTTTTTTTTTCCCCCCCTTTTTTTTTTTTTTGGGGGGGGGCGGCCCCCGTTTTTAAAAAAATTTTCCCTTAAAAGGGAAAAAATTTCACAAACTG
>NC_051410.1:16795741-16795839 GCF_015228065.2 Penaeus monodon
AAAAAAGGAAAAGGGTTTTGTTTTAAAAAAAAAACCCCAAACTTTTTTTTTTAAAAGGTTTTCCCAGGGTTAAAAAAAAAATTTTTTTCCCCAAAAAA
>NC_051410.1:16796256-16796351 GCF_015228065.2 Penaeus monodon
TTTTCCCTTTTTCCTCCCCCCCCCCTTCCCTTTTTGGGCCCCCCCAAAAATTTTTCCCCCCCCCCCCAAACCTTTTTTTTAAAATTTAAAAAAAA
>NC_051410.1:16796496-16796598 GCF_015228065.2 Penaeus monodon
CCCCTTCTCCCCCCTCTTTTTCCCCCCCCCTTTCTTCCCTTTCTCTCCCCCCCCTTTTTTCTCTTCTCTCCCCCTCCCCCCCCCTTTTTTTTTCCCCCCCCC
>NC_051410.1:16797223-16797614 GCF_015228065.2 Penaeus monodon
TTTTTTTAAAACCCTTTTTTTTTTGGGGAAACCCCCAAAAATAAAAAAATAAAAACCCCCCGGGAAATATATTATTTTTTTTTTTTAAAAAAAGGGGGGGGGAAATTTTTAATTCACTGTAAATAGTTTACGGTAAATGCGACCTGTGAAAGTCTTCATCGTTTATAAATCCAATGAAGTACAGTGAGGGTTTGGGGTTTTTTCATTACATTATGTAATATAGGGATACAAAACTTGGGTTTATAATAGTGTTAAGGGGGGAAAATTTTTATTTTTCCCCTTTTTTCCTATAATAAAATTGGGGAAAAAAGATGTCTATACAAACCAAAAAATGGTTTGGGGGGACGGGAGGGCCTACCCCTTTAAATATAATAATAATGATAAAGCAGTT
>NC_051410.1:16797659-16797854 GCF_015228065.2 Penaeus monodon
CAGAATATAATTTTCTACCACACTATTTTATATCGAATTTGTTTGTTTATCATATTTTATCATTTATCAAAACCTCCACTTCTTTTCCAAATAAAATCTTCCAGTATCTACTTTCTGAGATCACAGCAACTGATTCGCAGAGAGGGGGGGGGGTGAGGGGGTCATAATGTATGAATCGCTGGGGGGAGGAGAATA
>NC_051410.1:16797879-16798098 GCF_015228065.2 Penaeus monodon
TTTTAAAAATGTATGAAAAAGTTGGGGAAAGGGAAAAGGGAAAGGGGGGGGAGGGGAGAGAGGGGGGGCCCCAAAGTATGAACGCTTGGGGAGGAGAAAAAAAAAGGGAGGAGGGGGAAAGGGGGGGGGAGGGAGGTCACAAGTTGAATCCTGGGGGGGAGGAGAATTGGGAAGGGGGGGGGGGAGAGAGGGGGGTCCAAAGGGGGAAATTTAATCGCT
>NC_051410.1:16798471-16798548 GCF_015228065.2 Penaeus monodon
TTTAAATGTATGGGGTCGCTGGGGGGAGGAAAAAAGGGGAGGGGGGAGGGGAGAGAGGGGGTCAAAATGTATAACCT
>NC_051410.1:16798657-16798971 GCF_015228065.2 Penaeus monodon
TCCCCAATGGGATGAATCGCTGGGGGGGGGGAGAAAAAGGGAGGAGGGGGGGGGGAGGGTAGGGGAAGGGGGAAAAATTTAAAACGCTGGGGGGAGGAGAATGGGAGGAGGGGGAGGGGGAGGGGAGAGAGGGGGGTCACAACGTACGAAACGCTGGGAGGAGGGGGGAGTGGGAAGGGGGAGGGGGAGGGGAAGGTCATGGGTGTTTCCTTCCCCAGAATGGTAAGTGGGATGTGAGGAGAGGAATGTTAAATACATGTGACGCAAGCGGATTCTTTTAATTCATATTAAAAGGGATCTTGTATAAACTGGTC
>NC_051410.1:16799020-16799211 GCF_015228065.2 Penaeus monodon
TACTATGTATGACGTTAATGATAATTACAATAATGATGGGTTTAAAAATACCCAAAGATATTTACAATAATAAAAAAATAGTAATGGTAAATTTTAAAAAAAATAACCATTCCTTTTATATTAAATGTTCCCCCACATTTTCTATTTAAATTTATTTCTAATGGGAGAAAAGTTGATGAAAAAATTTAAAA
>NC_051410.1:16799335-16799418 GCF_015228065.2 Penaeus monodon
TTTATTAAACCCCAAAATATGCAAATCCGCGGCGCGCGGGGGGGCAAAGACAACGGGCACTCGATACGCACATAAAATAAAAA
>NC_051410.1:16800416-16800734 GCF_015228065.2 Penaeus monodon
TCTTTACAAATCTTTTCCAGTGCATGTGAATATCATAAACACGATTCAAGCACAGCTGTCATCCTGAGGTCGCGGTTGCAATCCATATCTGCGATGGTCGGCTGAGTAGCGAGTAATACCGACCCTGTTGCAAGCACTTTGACAAATTAAGCGGAACGAGCTTTGATTAGCACGCTGGTCGTCTCAACAGGGCTTCTTGAACCGCGGGTGGGCGAGCGCTGCCCCGCAATCAGGCTGGCGACGGCGCAGAAGGGGAAGGCTGAACGATCTGCCAGCGTAATGTGCGGACAGATAACGGAAAACGTAGTATGTTTTTGT
>NC_051410.1:16801790-16802458 GCF_015228065.2 Penaeus monodon
AACTAATATGTGTAAGGTCAATGAAATCTCGGAAGTACAATAGATAAGAGAGTCTGTATGTCCTGACAGTGTCTGAAATATCTACAGAATGTACTGCGTGTGTCCTTCCCAATGTGCCTATCATAAGTGTCACTTCGACGCATCAAGTTACTCTTTCCGATTCAACATACAATTGATAAACGCTCGTTCCATCCCTTCTTTGATCCGTAACACCAACACTCGCACCCTTTCATTTCACCAACGCTAATTTCTCCAAGCCATCATCATTTCCTAACGTTAAAAGCAAATAACCTCGCGCCAAGTCTTGCAAAATGTATTAAAGTCTCTGCACAGTGTCGCGGGTAATTCGAAAATTCTATTAACTGCGTTTCCTCGTTTCCGGGAAATGCTGCGAGGCCTTGAAAACCTTAACATTTCTCAGAGCGAAGAGGGTGTCATTCGGGATTATTTTGTTCATGTGTTCACTTCTGGTTTTTGTTCTTTTTTTATTTAATCCTTTGTCTTCTTTGTTGTTATTGTTCACTTTTTTTCTCTCTCTCGTGATTTATTGTACTACGCTTGTTTCATTTATTTCAATTCTGCTTTTGATTTTTTTTTTTTTTTTTCTCCGTGACCCTTCATTCATCGTCTGTTTCTTCTCTAGTCTTCGTCTTAATGTATTTGACTTA
>NC_051410.1:16803097-16803187 GCF_015228065.2 Penaeus monodon
TATTTCATTATTCTCTTTCATTTGCAACGAAATTCCAATTCGACTACATCACGCAACCACAACTTATATATTATGCAATTGAATCCCATA
>NC_051410.1:16803344-16803550 GCF_015228065.2 Penaeus monodon
TCTATGCCTATGAATTAGATGTATCACAACTCTAGAAAACACAATAGACAATAGTACAGAAGGTTTGCATATATTGAAAATGCAATATTGCAACATTTCGGTTCGTGGATCCGGAGCAGAAAGTTCTCGAAATATGCATCTATTTCATTCCAAACTTTCTTAAAACTGTCTAAATTAGACATGTTTAAAACTTTTTTTTTACTTCA
>NC_051410.1:16804061-16804242 GCF_015228065.2 Penaeus monodon
TCAAGGTAGGAAATACTTATCAATAGTCAGATACTAATTCTCATAACACTATTTATATTCAGTATGCAATAAAACGAACCTCCCTTATTTGCATGTTTTGTATTCATATTCCCATCGGACAAAATAGGTGTTTATTCAGATCAATTAGCATATTTGAGGCATATAAGATTAATCATTGTTG
>NC_051410.1:16804492-16804725 GCF_015228065.2 Penaeus monodon
TCAGTGTTGAGAAGTCTACATGGTGTCCCCGAATTCCACCAGATATGTGCAGGGGCGAAGGAGGACGAGATTCACCCAAAGAAAATCCTCTTAACACATATGCGTTTTCGGATTATTTTAGGCGCGAGGTGGATTTTTTTTATGCCCAAATATGTTACAAAGAGCGAGTATACTGAGAGTTTGCAGAAAATGAACGACGTGTTATAACTTATTTCCCACCAGTTAAACCATGT
>NC_051410.1:16805857-16806073 GCF_015228065.2 Penaeus monodon
CTAGATGCTTTGCTTCTTTAATTTGGTTGACCAGGGATTTTGAATAAATAAATCTTAAAAAAAATCAAACGTAAATGTTTTCACGCACATTTTAATATCTGACATAAAAAATATATGAACATACATGATAAACTGTCCCTTTAATTTGTGTGTTTCAATCGAATGTTAATACGCTTACCTATTGTGCAGCTTACAGCTGGCACACACTGAAGGATA
>NC_051410.1:16806137-16806720 GCF_015228065.2 Penaeus monodon
CAAAAACACATGGTAATTAATAGAGATAAATGAAAACTGCATATCTTTTAGAGACTGATTATCGGTTTGGCTTGATAGTTTGTTTCGTCGGAGGAACAAAAAAAATAAACCATTACGTGTTTTTTTGTTTTCCTTGTTTCATTTAGGTTGTATCAGTGTAAGATATATAGCAATGCTATATGCAATTTAGACAGTATTAAGTGCCGTCAACCATTTGGAAAGAAAACACGCTCCCGTTAATATGAGAAATAAATTTAAGGAATCACATATTTCGCATTAACACATGGCATT
Organism: Penaeus monodon; assembly: GCF_015228065.2. Taxonomy (NCBI): domain Eukaryota; kingdom Metazoa; phylum Arthropoda; class Malacostraca; order Decapoda; family Penaeidae; genus Penaeus; species Penaeus monodon. Next base: position 16,806,429 of record NC_051410.1, read on the forward strand.
ATTGTCTGGTAAACCCCCCCCCTAGTTTGCCTTAAAAATTAAGCTCGTTAGATCGACGAGAAAATAGCGCTTTATCAACCAGGTTTTAGAAGAGTTACGTGAAATATAAATATATTTCGCAAACGGATGATGGCTGAATAAGGGCGAACATATGAAGAGATAATAAAATATTTTTTTCCGTTCCCCAATTTGACATTTTGGCGCGAAAATTCGGAGATAAATGCCAAGCAATGACGTCAAACTAACATCCTAAAGGAAACGAAGGACCCATTTCGGTCTTGTTGCTGGCTGT
>NC_051410.1:16806746-16807076 GCF_015228065.2 Penaeus monodon
GTTAACCCAGACCCATTTTCTTTCCCAGAAAATACTGACATGTTTTAGAAAGTTGGCGGTGTAACTTTCGCCCGACTAGAAAAGAATCGACGCGATTGTTGGTGAGTAGTTCTCGGAAAATCCCCAAGGGAATAAAATATATGAGCGTTCATTGCGCACGCGTGTGGGGCGATGTTCCTGCTTGTATATATGGAATATAGTTATGGAATATCAAGAGGCTGATTGTGAAATTAGTAGTAACAAAAGGCAGGTCTGATCATTATTTAAGATTTCCATATTAGAATAACATATCCTGTTTATATTTCGGTGTTCCTTGACTTTCTTAATGCA
>NC_051410.1:16807444-16808039 GCF_015228065.2 Penaeus monodon
CTAAAAGACTGATCGCCGAACTTTCCCGAAAGAAATGTTTTCCCCGCCGCCATGCATTCTACGGCCCCCAACCGGCCCGGCCACAGCGAAGTCATGCTGCTCTACCCCTTGTCGTGGCGGATTCCTGCCTCTCCCTTCGTTCATATTACTGAGGCCTTTCCCTTCGTTTTCTCCAGTACCTCCTCGCTGTCTGTTTCTAAGTCTATCGATGTAATAATCTGTCTGTATATTTATCTCTTTTTTTCCGTTTCCTTCCCTAGTTTCCTCGTTCTCGATCTGTTTTATTTATGTATTTTACTATGTTTGGCTTCATCTTCCTCCTCTCCCTCTATCTATCCCTCAATCACCCCCCTTTCTATCTCTCCCCAAGCCTATCCTCTTCTTAGAATGTTATAAAGTCTCAGTTTCCAAAAAAAAAAATGTTGCGGAAATAGACTTAGTAAACAAAGTTCCTGAGGAAAATTTTCGCGGCGTAACTCGATTCGTAAATTAATTTCCTTTGGATTAAACCATACCGACGCGCCACCTGCCGCCTTACTTTGTCATTTGTAGGTTTGTTTGTGTTTATTCGCCTTGTGTTAGTGTCTGCGTGTTA
>NC_051410.1:16808210-16808773 GCF_015228065.2 Penaeus monodon
AGACTCACGATATGTCATTCTGTGGCTGTGTTACTGCGCATCTGTGTGTATTCGCGTGCGTGTATGCGTGTGCGTGTATGGGTTTAAATGTGCTTCTGTTTGTTTGCATTTGGTTGTGTGATTGAATATTGTCATCGTCTACAAGTAATGGCGAAAGTGGAAGTCTCAAATCAGCTTCAAATTTAGCATAAACCCAAGGCATCTTTCAGCGTCATTTCCTTCGCATGGTACACTACTCTCCGCATGACTCTCTCCTCTCCGTGACAGCCGTAGCGGAACAGACAGCGCTGCGCCTCTTCACAAAGCCCTCTCTCCCTATTCACTTTCCGATTTTTTGTACCTTCATCAAAGATCGCGGTTAAACAAAAAAATAGTAAATAAACAAAAATAAAGCTTAGATGTGGGAGGAGCGGGGAATTTAAAAAGGTATTTTGAGCACCAGCAAGACAGCGATCGATCTAAGGGCATTACTATTTTTAAAGGATTGAACAAAAGCCAAGGAAAACCCTTTTTACTGTTTGCCTTTTTTTGGGTTTGCACATAACCCCACTACCTCCCCCCTC
>NC_051410.1:16808844-16808993 GCF_015228065.2 Penaeus monodon
CTAACCCCTCCTCTTTCCGGCCCCTTCCCCCCTTAGTTTTCACCATTATCCCCATTCCTTTTGGCCCTGCCCCTTATCTCTCCTTTTCCCCATCACCCTTCCCCTACCCCCCACCCCTTGCATTTCCCCCATCCTCTCACGCCCTCACA
>NC_051410.1:16809179-16809432 GCF_015228065.2 Penaeus monodon
TCCGCCCTTTCCCCTCCTCAATGACTCGCAGAACAGATGCGTCGCTTATGCTGATCAATGGCCCTAATGTGCGAGCCGTCCACGTAACTTTGTTGTGGAGCGGGTTTTAGGGTTCCCCTTTTGCGCCTCCTTCGGCCGAGGGAGCAGATGCGCCGCGCAAGGGCCGCGGGATGACGCTCGGCGGAGGGCGGGCCACGTGACGGGGTAGCGGGTGTGTGCTGTTTGGCCGCTATCATGTGCAAGCTCACTCACT
>NC_051410.1:16809775-16809843 GCF_015228065.2 Penaeus monodon
GCAGTGGTTTTTAACCTTTTTAGTCATGAAATCTGATTAAGAATCTGATTAAGCTTTAGACCCCGTCC
>NC_051410.1:16810101-16811310 GCF_015228065.2 Penaeus monodon
AAGATACAGGAGCGGTCTGGGCGGCCGGGACCCCAGGCAAAGAACCTGTTGGGCGAGCATTCAGTGCCAGTGCCGCTTAGTGCCAAGGCAGTAGGCTGATAACCCGATTGGCCTCTCTAGTCGCAATGCTCTTTCGTATCACTGAGCATCCTATTGCGTTTTACGTCATTTGTAGGTGTCATTGCGGTAATTTCATGTTGGAAATTGTGTATAATCAAAGTAAAGAGCTGTCTTTACCATTTTATTAGTTCGTGAAAGACAGTTTTCAAGTCTAAAATTCGTCAAGAATAAGTTAAGCCATAGTCTGAAATCTGATCACATGGAGATCACTTTATCAGTATAAACTTCACGGAATAGGCTAATGGTAACAAGCCTTTCGGTGTTTGTTCCCAAGGCAGTGTCCACAACCCAGCCCACACACATATATGCATAAACATACACATTCTTCTTAGTATTAGATCTACTGCTATTTCAGAACAACATATAACACTATAAATGCAAATGCATTTCACAAATAAAACTCAAGACCCTGTAAGATATTTCATTTAGTTACACGGCAGGGTCGATCTATATTTCATATACATATTTTTTTAACTAGTGTAGCTGTAAAGATAACTCTTAATTACAGGGGCATTTTATGCTACTTTGCTAATCATATTATCAGCTTGAGTTAAAGTGATTTAAATTATGTATCTCACTTATTTTCCACGTCGTAAAGGAATAGTATCATTACGTTGTAATATTACGCTTAATGCAGGCAGCTGGAATTTGTTTGATAATAAATGCAGAAAAAAAATATTGAATCTATTTCCTTTAAATAACTATATGAAAATAATATCAACATTCTTATTTCATTTTTTATAGAACAACAGAATCATTATTGCCTGATTATTTCAGTTTCGTGGCAGACAAAACTATTGATTTATTCTCACATGCATTGAACAATTTTCTTTTAACCATCGCCAAGCAAAAATTTAGATTATGCTTTCTTTTACTCTGCATGAAGTATGATATTCCTACGGCTCCAAACTCTTACATAAAGTGGCTACACTTCATCCCGCTCTCGGAGGACAAATCGCCAACTTTAGAGCTAAAGTGAAATGTAAATGACTTGGACGTAACATCCTCACTTTTTTTATAACTGTTTTTCATTAAACTATATTTGTGTATTTGTTTCTATCGGTATATGTTTTTTTTTTTTTTTTGCGT
>NC_051410.1:16812559-16812831 GCF_015228065.2 Penaeus monodon
AGTAGAAGTTAAAATTGTAGGGGGGAGATACCCCTACACAGCCACTGTATAAAAATTCCCTGAAACAGCCGGTTTTCGTGATAATTTTGGGCCCGGAAATTACAGCTTCATGAGTTCAGTCTAAAAGGGGAAAGCCTTTCCAGGAGGAGGGAACCCCGCCTCCATCCTCCCAAATAAAAAATGCTGCGAGAGGGGGATTTTCCCCTGTCGAGCTTCCTTTAATATGGGACATTACAACAGACATATCACATATATCATTTGTGGGGTGTTTA
>NC_051410.1:16813267-16813982 GCF_015228065.2 Penaeus monodon
ACATGACCTCCTAAAAGAATCATTCATGAAAAAATACCTACGCAGTTTTTTTAAACTTCGATTCTGAAATCAAAACTTCTCGAAATAGAGCCTACACTTTTTTAGTACGGGTAAACATTCAATACTTCCGGCTCGCTTCTTCCAGCATATTTCAAGCCCGTTATACGGGCGTAAAAATTTCAATAAATTAAACCCATTTTGCAATTCAGATACTCGGCAATTTATATAAAGTCTTCCATTAAAAAAAAAAATCTGCCATTTTCCCGCTTTCTTAAAGGGCTAAAACTTTTCATTGTAAACCCCCCCCTTTTTCTAATTTTGAAAGGGCGAGGTGTAAATAAAATTGTATTCAGCGGGAAAAAGACTCTGCCGGGGTTTATATAAAACCACGTGAAGTGGTTTTAAAAAGAGCCACGAGTGTGCCAAAAGACTTCCTCTTCCGGGTTTTTCACAGAAGGGGAGGGGGAGAAAAAACCTGAAATTTGCTCACCGAAGGAAATTTCTGTTATTAAGTTTTAGCCCTAGCGCTTTTTTTGCCATGCTTCCCCGTTTATTTTTTACTTTTTCACACAGCGCACAGCACTACGGGGAAAGGTAAAAAAACTTTCTTTTATTGTAAGCATTTATTCTTTCATTTTCATTAGCATATACTAGTAGCTCCGTTACAATTTTATTTTTTATAAAACATCTATCATTTTATTGTTTTTTCATCCAC
>NC_051410.1:16819139-16819248 GCF_015228065.2 Penaeus monodon
CATTTCGTAATTGAGATTCTGTGTCACCTCTCATTGCTATGCATTAATATTCACTGCTATTTCATTGAAGTTCTGATCTAGATATTAGAATAAACGCAAAAACACTTAA
>NC_051410.1:16819285-16819407 GCF_015228065.2 Penaeus monodon
TTATAGGAAGGGCCTAAAAATGGACGGTAATTGTGGAGAATTCCCAGCAAGACCAGAACCACATAAAATAACACTGCTCATTAAGCAGACATGTCGCCAAAAAAGACACACCTTCGGCAAAA
>NC_051410.1:16821220-16822505 GCF_015228065.2 Penaeus monodon
GACGCCCATGACGAGCACATGAGTCGAGGACAAGCGAACTGAAGCTCTTGGCACAACATCTGCGCAAGTGAAATAAATATGTATTGCACTTGTCATAAGACACTGTGATTGCGTTCCCTGCAAGATTGAATATGTCACTTGTTCCCCGTATGAACTCTCTTTTCCATCCCTCTTCTCTCTGCTTTCTCCATTTCCTCTCTTCATCAGCTCTCCTCATATCCTATTTTCTCTTCCTTTCTACACCCTCCTTTTTGTTTATTTCTTTCCCCTCCCCCCTTCCATATTTCCTCTCCTTTTCTTTTATTTACTCTTCTCCTCCTCCATCGTTTTCTCCCTCATTCACCGTTTCTTCCCTCCCTCACTCCCTCCTTTATCGGGTTTTCCCTCGTTCTCTCTCTCATTAATCGTGTTTCCTCCCTCTCGCCCTCCCGTATCGTTAATTTTTCCCTCCTCTCTCCCTCCCTTATCATTTTCCCTTTTCTCTGTTTCTCCCTTTCGTTTTTTTCCCTCCTTCTCTCCCTCCACAATCGTCCTTCACCATTTATTCATCTTCGCTCCCCCTTCTCTTATCCTAATTTCTCCGCTCCCTCCCTCTCCTCCTACCACTTTTCTTCCCCTGCCTTTCCCCTTTTCTTTATCTATCCTTCTCTTCTTCCTTGGCCTCTTCTTATTTTCCCCGTATCCTTTCCATTTTCCTTTTCTTATGTTTGCTCTATCTCCCCTGTTTCTTTGTTTTTTTTTTCTTGTGCATTACCTGGCGTTTTTGCATTCCCTCCACTCTCGCTTTCCTTCCCTTCCCCTTCCCCCTTTGCTTTCCTTTCCCCCATCCTCTCTCGTCTCCTCTCTTCACTTCTACTTTCCTCTCTCCTACTCTTCCCCCCTATTCCTTTTCATAGCTTACCTTTCGTTCCTTTCTTCTTCCTCCCCTTCTCCTCTCCCGTCCCCATCTCCCTCCCACCCTCCTCTCTCCTCCCCATCTCCCTCCCCTTCTCCTCTCTCCTCCCCATCTCCCTCCCCTTCTCCTCCCTCCTCCCCATCTCCCTCCCCTCCTCCTCTCCCTTCCCCATCTCCTTAACTCTCCACCTCCCCATCTCCCTCCCCCTCCTCCTCTCTCCTCCCCATCTCCCTCCCTTCCCCCACTCCTCTCTCCTCCCTTCTGTTCATGATGAATGCAAATATTGCTGAATTATCACTGTTATGCCCTATCACATTTTCATCACATTCTTCTAATTCACGTTTGTTATCTTGGCCTCTTGACCTAAGAATTGAGATGGAGAAGGGCTGT
>NC_051410.1:16823584-16823842 GCF_015228065.2 Penaeus monodon
CCATTCACTTTCCCCTCAATCTTTCCCGCAGCTGTTCTCAACTTGCCCAAAGGAAAGGGAAGCCCGTCGCCCGGTTGGCCAAGCGAGTCCTGGTAACTACAACCTGCTGACTACCGCTCCCATGGCCCGCAGCGTCCGACGTGCCACGTGCCTCTGCCAGGTCACGTAAGGCGGTATCCTGTTGGGTATTCCTGGGTAATCTTCCTACAGCGTGGGAATAATGCTGGTCGGATTACATTGGCTGTGTTATGAAATACT
>NC_051410.1:16825152-16825468 GCF_015228065.2 Penaeus monodon
CATTTACCGCTATTACCACTTCCTTTCTCAATTTTACTTTCTAAATGACATAAATTTCATTATGATCAGGTTGGAATAAATAACATTATACCAATAAATTTGATATTTGTAAAAGAATATCAGTTCATCGTGAGTGACTAATTACTTTTTCTGATTTGCCAGATTAATATACTTTTAATTGACTGACAATCAAGTGACTGACATTTTGTGATGAAGTCTAACTTAAAGTTAATTTGAGAACTTAAAATGTCTATGTTATATTTCCTTCTTCTTGGTGCCGATGTGAAGACTGTACGGTTAAGCAGATTTAAAGATA
>NC_051410.1:16825678-16825896 GCF_015228065.2 Penaeus monodon
AGACATCCCCGAACCAGTCCTCCCTCTCTTTACTCGAATCCCTCACTTTCATAACTTCAGTGCAATTCATCACTGACGCTTTATTTGCAACATAGCAACTTTGCATATCTATGACATGTTGAAAGAGAATCTGTAAATCCTCCCTTATCCTGTTAGATAACTGTCGCTCACCTGGCCTCGCCATTGATCCTTGCGAGGCTATCTCTGTTAACGCTTGG
>NC_051410.1:16826422-16826941 GCF_015228065.2 Penaeus monodon
CACCCAACGACGCCCTGACGACCCCCATCCACTCGCAACGACTTTAACCCTCTTTAACTCTCTTTCGCCCTTATCCCCTTAACGAACCCTTTGCCATACCCTCTCTTAAGAAGGCCCCCTCCCCCCCTCCCCTTTGAACTATTTACGTTCCCTAAGACGAATCTTTATTCTCGTCTTCCCTTCGCCACGACCCCTTTTCCTCCATCTCCTTGACACCCCTATACGACTTCCCACGACTCCCTACGACTTCGTAACCCCCCCTCCTCCCCTTCTAACTTCCTTACGAATGACCACTCTATTCAACCCTACGACCCCCTCTACCCCCCAATCTACCCCTTCCAACGACCCCCCTCCCCCCACCTATCCTTTCCCTCTCCCCCGCGACCCCAATTCTTGCTTCTTAACAGCGAAAGCACGAGAGGCGGACGCAGTTTGAGGGAAAAAAGTTGTTATCGCTATTACCCCGGCGAGTTTGAGTCGGTCTTTATTTTTATCTTTTTTTTCTTTCTTCCTTTTGAC
>NC_051410.1:16827209-16828727 GCF_015228065.2 Penaeus monodon
CCGCCACTGGTGTATGCCTCAGTCCCCAGCATTTTAATCGTAAATTAACAATGGCTTATGCATGCCTCTTTCACCCGCGTTTAACTTACTGGCCTGTCACTACCAATAGTTAATCAGCTTAAATGATTTTTCCTCTTATCTCTCCCTTTCGCTCCCCCTTCTGCCCCCTTCACCCATTTATCAACTAATTCCCCTTATTCCAAGTTCTAAGAAGAAGTTCACAGCAGGGAAAGTTTACTAATTAATTCTATCAAGTAATATTATGCGGGACAGACACACCCAATGCAGATCGTCTTCAAAGGGATACTTCGTTACTTTTGTAAATTCTTATTTTGAATAAATTTACTCACACGTGGCAGCTTCCAGTCCCTCTGCGATCTGTCACATCAAAAACATGGTCATTTTTGGAATTATTTTCGTAGGTAGTATGAAATGCCACGTTTTATCTTAGATTAACTGCTGTTGCGAGTCGGGTCACGAGATATATTGACGTGTGGGTTTGGAAAGCTATGTCCAAATGGTATAGGAAAAAACTTTCAGGAAAGAAAAAGTAGATTCCACCTGCGTGAAACGCCATAACAAAAAGAAAAAAATACAAGTATTCGACATATAAACGCAGCTTGGGCGCGTTTGTATACAGCCTACAGGAAAAACCAGGGACATCCCCAAAATGAGATGTCATGATTGGCCAGCTGTCTACTCGCTCCAAATACGTCATCGACAGGAAGTACTGTCATTGGCTGAGGGATACAATGAGTATGACGTTTTGTGACGTCAAGACTGCTCAGTGGTTGATTACTAGTTTTCTAGTGATCGTACTCCAAAATGTTACACAAAAAGTCATAATGTATCGTACGTTTTATTTCAATGAAAGAAGAAGTTTGCGAAAAGGTATTTCATAATAAAGTCTCTATATCATACATTTTGATCAACATATCACACGAAAAAAATCTAGAGTAAAAACATGTCATCTTCCGTCGATCCATACTTAGGTTACCAAAGAGAAATAAAGAGAAAAACAAATCTGCTGATTTAAGCAAATGGCAAGATTTGGGGGGAACACAGGAGCACACCCCATCCCGCCTCTTTATATTTAAGCAGGCCTTGTCTCATCAAACCTCAGTTGCCCCCAAACCCTTTAGAAGTAAAGTTGTACACATTGATAGCGAGAAAAGGAGAAAACAAAAGCATAATTCCACATAACCTTGAGCGGAACAACGGGTGTGCCCCTCCCCCCCATCCCACCCAGCCATCTGTGACGTTGTGGCCTCCGCTGGGCCTGTTCCTTCCTCGCAGGACCCACTGTGATATCCTCCGCCGCTGCATGAACACCGTCGGCAGAACGGGAAAAAAAGCGGATTTCTTTAAGCATTTTAAGTGGTGTCTGACGTTATCTCGGAAAGTGCAGAGAGGAAAAAACGCGTCAGCTGAACTTCTTGCGCACCCAGTGGATACTCATTTGTTGTGAAGGTGAGTTTTGCGAAGAGCAGGGTAACTGCTTGGTGTCTGTCTGTCATC
>NC_051410.1:16828793-16828921 GCF_015228065.2 Penaeus monodon
GTCTGTATGTGTAAATAGACAGGAAGATCATAGCAATTCATCGATACCTATATCCATATCTGTACCTGTATGTATAAACAGACACGTAGGAAGAGATCATAGCAATTCAGTTCAGATATCAATGTGCG
>NC_051410.1:16828988-16829221 GCF_015228065.2 Penaeus monodon
CGTTTCCACATGAACTGAAATCGCCTCCAAAACTCCGCCACTCGTGAACGCAACGAGCATTGTTAATCCAGGAAAGGAATTGGCCCGTAAATCACTTGCTTGTTTATATCGAAGATTTATATTGCTGGATTATGATGGAGTGCCGCGCCGGGAGGATGCACTGAATTCCGAATAGATTCAAAGAAAAAAAGGAAATACAAAATTTACGCCCCTGGTTCTCTCTATCTATCTAT
>NC_051410.1:16829404-16829553 GCF_015228065.2 Penaeus monodon
AAACATGTTTGTGTAAATTCTTACGCATCATTTCTTGCAGTTCAGACACTGCTTAACGTCATGCCCTAAAAATAGATCGTGCATGTTGACTTCCTCAGTGTATTGATAACAAATGATTGATGGGTAAATTGATGATGGTAAACATGGGC
>NC_051410.1:16829890-16830052 GCF_015228065.2 Penaeus monodon
CTTATGGTTTAAAATCCTCCGCCCTGTGTTTACATCCGGTCGAGGCATAATTCCACCTCAACCGTTACTGTCACTAATTATCCTGTTGTGTGTGTTGGACGGGGGGGGGGGGGGTCATCGATTTTCTAAGGGGTAGATATGCATTGGTGATTATATGGTGAT
>NC_051410.1:16830141-16830979 GCF_015228065.2 Penaeus monodon
TTATGTTAGTGTATAGTAAGCGTTTATATTTCCACATATGTGTTTGTAAACTGTCTATCTGTGTGAGTAAAAATGTATATATATCAGTTTAATTCTTCATGTATAGCTGCGGGTGAACTTGTATCGTGAAAAATAGATACGTGCATGTATATTTTGCCGTTTTCATGAAAAATTTATATCGAGTCCAAACTAAAAAAAAGAATAAAAATCAGCTCCGCGCTCGCTACACTCGAGGTCAGTGACATCAAACTTTAAAAAGAGAAAAAAGAGGGAAAAATAGGTCCGTCCCCCTCCCCCTCCCTGCCTTCACCTACACACCCCTCTCTTTTCCCATTACCCTTCGCCCCCCCCCCCTTCCCGTCACCCCTTCCCATACCTTCCTCCTTACCCCTCCCCCTTATCCCTCCCCCCTTCCCTCCTCCCCACACTTCTCCCTCCCTTACCTTCCCCTTCCCCCCCCTTCACTCCTCACCGCCTCCCATATATTTACTCATGTATGTCACACACCAAACACACCCTCACCACCCCACCCAGTAAACCCCTCCCCCCACCTTTACCCCCACCCAGTAAACCCCTCCCCCCACCTTTACCCCCACCCAGTAACCCCTCTCCCTTTTCCACCACCGCTAGTAACCCCCCCCCCCCTCCCCAGTATTTCATGGGAAACGCCCACAGAACTAAAAAGAAATAACATGTATAGCGTAAAACAGTATGTTGACATTACGTGCCTTATGATATGGCCTTGTTGTTTATGTGCCATTTTTAGAGCGGCTTTTAACGTTGTATATTGAAGGGCAGAGGAAATGAAAGTTTGTTAGAAAATGATGATAAAGTTTCT
>NC_051410.1:16831007-16831178 GCF_015228065.2 Penaeus monodon
TTTGTTTGTGCTTGATAGTGATTTGATATTTCAAATTTATTTAAAGATTTGTTTAGTTATGACATTTCCCTTTCCTTTAACTGTTTTGTTAGTTATCGTTACCACCATTATCATTACATTTTTTGTTATTGCTAGTAGTTTTAACTGTAGTTATATTCGTATTATCATAAC
>NC_051410.1:16831324-16831471 GCF_015228065.2 Penaeus monodon
GTGACACCAGTGCCAAATTGCACGACCTGTGAACTCATGCGTCGTTTCCGGCACCAGGAATCAGGTCGTGGGGTCGTTAGTCGGAATGGAAACAAACACGGGATTTCATCGTTGGATTGTTTGAGGGACCTGTTCTGGGGGGGGATG
>NC_051410.1:16831625-16831796 GCF_015228065.2 Penaeus monodon
TAAATTATTAATTTTGAGTTCTAGAAAAAGTAGTAACAATAAATGAATTATAACAAAACATACCAAGAATCATGAATTGTAGAAGTTGCTTTAAGTTTTCACATAGAGAACAACAAACTTGAAAATCATGAATGCAAAAAAATGGGCCCCAGACGTTGCAAAGTCGACTGC
>NC_051410.1:16831813-16831958 GCF_015228065.2 Penaeus monodon
CAAAAGGTACCGAAAGTTTGGACTTAAATTCAGATTCTCAGAGTGAACAGTCATGGGATAAAATGTCATGAGGGTTGGCCATGAATAATAAACGTCTGTGCGGGGTTTTCATGTGGATTGTGAAATGATCACGGATACACACGCG
>NC_051410.1:16832027-16832435 GCF_015228065.2 Penaeus monodon
AGAGAGAGGGGAGGGGAGGAGTTATACGTTCCAACTTGGAAGGTCAAAAAGCCGTGGTATTCTGAATTTACAAAACACAAATCGGGACTGTATTCTATGACGTTGGCGTAATATTTTTTTTCATATATTCGTTGCGCATCATGTACTGTGGTTTGTTTTTCTTTTTTCCAATGATTGATTTATTTGTCTGGAATTTGCCTATGTTAATCTGATCTCGGAATTTGTTGAGGTCCGTTTTCTCTCTGTCTATCTCTCTATCTGCCTCGAGCTCTGTCTATTCACCTCCCGCACCCCCCCCCCCTCCTCCTTTTCACCATCGGTCATCATCGCCCCCGCCCCCCTCCAAGTGAAAAGCAAATAACTACCTCTTGGATTTTTATCTTGTTTTACGACACCAAAGTGAACACA
>NC_051410.1:16833210-16833456 GCF_015228065.2 Penaeus monodon
CACCTTCCGCCTTCCACACACTTGCCTCGCTATTCCTCCACAAAGCCCCCTCGATATGACTCCTTCCACTTCCACCAAAATGTTCGTGGACTCCACCTCAGCGCATTAGAGAGAAGAAATTGAATCACCAGAGTTACTGAATGGGAAAGTGACAGCAACAAGTTTTTTTTTGCTTTTTCGTAAATTCGTTGTTTTTGGGTAAATGAGTAGGTGTTAGAGACGGAAGATGTGTGTGTGCCTTGAGAC
>NC_051410.1:16833525-16833933 GCF_015228065.2 Penaeus monodon
TTCCTCTCATTTGCTTCTTATGATTTTCTGTCTTGCCTGCCATCCTCTTCGTTTCCTCCATGTCCACCGCAGCCTCCTCTTATCCCTTTGCAAGTTCCTTCTCTTATTCCTCTTCCTCATCCTCTTATCCTTTCGCCGTCTCCTCCTCCTTCTCCTCCTACTTCACATCTTCCCCCATCCTTCCTTCGCCGCATCCTTCTAATCCAACCTCTTTAACCTCCTCCTCATTTTTCTTTCCAACTACTCCTATTCTTACTCCCCCCCCCCCCCTTTCTTGAACTCCTCTTCCTTTGCTTCCGAAACATTCTTCTCCTCCACCTTATCTACTTTATATCTCGTCTCCCACTCTCCCTCCCTCCTACTCTCCCACCTTCTTTACCTCCTTGTCTCCAGCCTCCAACTTTCCTT
>NC_051410.1:16834031-16834138 GCF_015228065.2 Penaeus monodon
ACCTTGCAGGATATTGATATGTCACCAAACTTGTTAAGCAAACATTTTTGCGAGAGTGCAGTATGTAGACGCCAAAAGAAACTCAAACAAAACCGACATTAGATTAT
>NC_051410.1:16834302-16834491 GCF_015228065.2 Penaeus monodon
GCCATGTAGGTGTAGGTGTTCGTGCCATGGATGTGCCCGCATACATGCCTGCGTGTACGATTAAATCCATGCACTCCCTCGTTGTTTGTTGCAGATAACAAGAGAGAACAAAACAACAAAAGAACATCAGGTAGAGGTAATCACCAGAACCCTTGGCCACAAAATAACATTGCGTCACCTTCATCGCCA
>NC_051410.1:16834625-16834786 GCF_015228065.2 Penaeus monodon
CTGTCTTCAATGGGTAACTCTCCTCTGCAATTCCATTATGCAAATGACTTTGTTTCCTTGCCGCCGACGATGCTATGATGGCCGAGCAGTGGGTTTCCTGTGGCAGTGCTGTGACAAAGGGTGGTCGTGTAAAAGGGGAAAACGCGAGAGGGAATAAACAT
>NC_051410.1:16834871-16835611 GCF_015228065.2 Penaeus monodon
AAAGGTAAATGGAGAAGCGGCAGGAAATATACATGGAAGGAGGGAAGGAGGTGAGAGAGAAAGGTAAATGGGGAGAGTAAGGTAAAAGGGGAAAACACGCGAGGGAATAAACATGGAAGGCGGAAAGTGGGAGAAAGAGAAAGACAATGGGGGGGAAAGGATGAAGACAGAAAGGTAAATGGGAGATGTAAAGAGAGAGGATGGGGATCAGGGAGGATGTTGGACGAGCGAAGGAGAAGGAAGAGATAAGGGGTGATGATGAAGGAGATGGAGGAACAATGAAGGAATTGGAGCAAGGAAGATGGATGATCAGGGAAAGGAAAGAAGGGAGAAGATAGAAGGAGAGAGGAGAGTTGTAAGGAAAGTGGAAATGCAGGAACAGGGAAGGGGGTAATGAGAGGGAAGAGGTGGGAGGGAGAAGGGAAGCTAGGAGTGGTGATGGAGGTGCGGGGGTTGGTGGGGGGGGGGTAAGGGAGTGGTGATGGAGGTGCGGGGGTTGGTGGGGGGGGTAAGGGAGTGGTGATGGAGGTGCGGGGGTTGGTGGGGGGGTAAGGGAGTGGTGATGGAGGTGCGGGGGTTGGTGGGGGGGTAAGGGAGTGGTGATGGAGGCTTGTATTGTTGCCAGGAGAGGGCCTCGTGTGCCTTCCAGACAACATACAGCAGCCTGCATATTCTCATCGTCGCTTCAAGGCCTCCTCTCATTCGCCGACATGAACTCCATATATGGCGCTCGTGTATCA
>NC_051410.1:16836044-16836993 GCF_015228065.2 Penaeus monodon
GAAGCCCCTCACGACCACTTATGAGCAAGGAGGCACTTGAAGTCCTCAATCAGCCTCCTCCCTCCTCGCTATTCCCCAAGGGCCTCGCCGGCTTCCTCCTGCCGGCGGATGGAATTGTCGGGATGGACGCCCTCGCCTTCCTTGCACCCACCCCGCCCACGCCCATCTCCCCCAGACGCCCATTTTCCTCGTCTTCCCTTCTCGGCGAATCCACCGTCTTCTTTTCGTCCGTGGGTTGAGACCTTCCTTCGCTCTCCCCTCTCTTTGTTCCCTCTTTCCCACCCATTACCCATTCCAGTTCCTCACTTTTCTTCTTTCCTTTTATTCCCTCCTTCCCTCCCTCCCACCCGTTTATCTCACTTTCCCTCTTCCTTCTATTCCTTTTTCATCTACCCTTACCTTCCCTTCCTCTCTCCCTCCCAGCTATCTCACCTTCCCCTCCCCACCTATCCACATCCTTCACCTTTCATCCTTCTATCTCGCTATCTCCCCTTCCCTCCATCCCTCCTACCTTCCCACCTATCCAACATTCTCACCTTCCCTCCCCGCGACCCCTTCCCTTCCCGCGACCCCTTCCCTCCCCGCGACCCCTTCCCTCCCCGCGACCCCTTCCCTCCCCGCGACCCCTTCCTCCCCGCCCCCTTCCCTCCCCGCGACCTTCCCTCCGCGACCCCTCCTCCCCGCGACCCCTTGCCTTCACGCGACCTTCCTCCCGCGACCCTTTCACTCCCGTGACCCCTTCCCTCTCTCACTCTCCACCTCCTTCATCCCCCCCCCTTCCCTCCAGCCCTGCTTTCTCGCCCTCCTCCTTCTCCTTCGTTTCTTCATCCTCGCCTCCTCCGTCTTCCACGTGTCAGAATGATTCAGATTTGCGATTTTTAACGAAAGCGAGGGATTATAAGGACGTGCAGCGAAACGTCATACTCTGTCGTTCTCCTGCCTGTAACTG
>NC_051410.1:16837059-16838714 GCF_015228065.2 Penaeus monodon
CCATAATTGCGCTAGCCAGGACGAACGTATATAATGCCAGTACATTAATATACACCATTTTTCCCGTCTTTTTTATGTCTCTTTTTTAGGCTGCGTTATGAACTTCTGTTTACTGTGGACAAAATAAATAAATAAACATTGAAACGACGTAGTATACGACTAAGACGCAATAGCTGGTTTGAGACGTTGAGGCTTACTGGAAAAAACAGCTTTTTTAAATATATACACAAAACTAGTAAATGATCTAGCCTCTGAGCCTCCCACACGCAAACACCTGATCATCATATTTTTGATCTCACAACAACCATTAAAAACATCCATTATTCATCTAAGCTAAAAATCCAGACAAAACAACAATTAACAAGTTCCGAGAACAACGTATAACACATCACTGGTAACTATCAACTAGTAACTATCGGCTAGTCTAAACCACAGGAGAATAATCTATCAATTCCAACTGGTGTAATGTAGTTGACTGTTACATACCAGGGTATATCGTCAACGGAAGAGTATGTCTTGTATACCTGAAACTGAGATAAAAGACTGATATCACAGCCGTCGCAACTGGTATCAGGAACACTATGCTAACAATACACTAACGAATATACTAACGACACTAAAGACCTGAACAAATGTACTAACACAGCAATGACAACATTCTTCACAGACTACATATTTTACGACACATCACATGTACACAACATATATTGACAACATACAGACAACACAGTCGGAGAATTCTAGCACATCCCTTGCCATGAGTGGAGAACAACATACGTGCTACTTACGCTGTTTGGAAGCCCAGTTGCTATATATCAAGCGAATATCACTGTATATATTTTCCAGGTTGAATTACACAATCAAAATACCAAACCATGCAAAGAACATATGCGACCGTTAATGCACAAAGAAGACACACGTGACAAAGTTTCACAAGCTAGAGTTATCATGGAAATAGAATAGCGTGCACATTTTTTTTTCTGAGACTTTACCGGGAATTGTCGACTTATTAAAATAGTTTATTAAAGAATGTCATCTTGTAGGTGTAGCATTGTTCTGGAGACACGTTTCTAATCCGAGAACATGTTGCAAGATACATAAGAACTCATTATTTGAATGACACTCAACTACAGGTAAATATTGCATGCAAGAGAAATCCCAGGAAGTTGCATATGATTTTCATTTTTTTTTTTTCTTGTCAGGAATTATACGTAATGTAATAGTATCAGCAATAAAATTTACTAGAAATACATAGAAATGTTACACATCTAACAACTTTAACATCACAACAACCCATATTTTATATAATTTTCTAACCAAGAAATAGCCCATGCACTAACAACCTATTAGACAAATGATTACTCAATTTAGAACAGGTAACTAGCACCATAAATAGAAAAGATCTTGAATATAAACCTATACTTTACTAAGGATATATCATTATACATAGATGCAGTTCCTCATATCTTACAGTAAACACAAACATTAAGGAAATTTTACGAGAATTGTAAAACACACATGTGAACTAAAATTTACAAGGGGAATTTGGAAAGGTGGGAAATGGGAGCAAAGTGTAAGAGAATGTGTATTGAGAGAGGGGGGGGGTTATGAAAGGGATCTGGTGACATCTTTGGAATTCGTTTTCAATGCTCAGT
>NC_051410.1:16838764-16839334 GCF_015228065.2 Penaeus monodon
ATGTGGTTTCTTTACTGCTCAGTTGACTTTTTTCACTGATTTAGTATTATTCATGCGTTTTTTTTTATTTGTTTGTTTGTCATTTTATTGATGCATTTACTTTGATCTTCGATATTTAAGTCGTGTTATAGATTCACACTGCTCGCTACGAATGGGAAGAGAGAAGAAGATGAAAGAGAAGGAAAGGGAAACTGGAATATTAATGGATATAGGGGAAAAAAGGAAATATGAGAGAGAGAGAATGACAAAGGGTGATGATGAATGAACAATGACACAGATAAAGGAGAGAAAGAAACAACACGATCGTTACGGAAGAGGGCATGACGCAAATGATATTAAATTGAAGAGGGAAAGGGGAGGGAGAACGAGAGACATAACTTTTTAAAAATGAATATTAGGAGCGACATAACGTATAAAGTTAAAAGGAAAAAAAATCTGGATTACAGTAAGAAAAAAAAATGGTATATGGGGTTTCGCAAAAGACGTTATAGCCCAACCTTCACAAACTTTTTTTTTTTTAAGGGGTGGGGAAAGCAGCGTAAATATCAATTGATGACTACGGCGAAAGTG
>NC_051410.1:16839362-16839746 GCF_015228065.2 Penaeus monodon
GAGGGTGGGGGGCAGCATAAATATCAAGCAATTGATGATTACGGGAAAGATGCTATTGGCCATTCTGTAAGGTTATGCTACGAGGACGAACCCTACATTACCATCTTTTTTATTATACGGGAGAGTTGGCCTAACATAGAAATTATTATAATAAACGACATTGTTTTAGTTCGGTGACAAAAGCAATCGTAGCGGGAGGTGCTTTTTCTTCTGTTACAATGTTACTGTCATCACTATATATAACGTTAATGTGACGTTACCCCATTCGCTTCTGTTTGTTAGCCTGTCTTGTTTATGGAACGTCTTTGTTAAGGCTGTGTCGCCGTCAAGACCTCGTATTATATTTTTCTGCATATTAGTTTCTCTTATTTACCTACCTGCTCC
>NC_051410.1:16839790-16840129 GCF_015228065.2 Penaeus monodon
TAGGCGTACTTTACGCTCCCGCACTTTAGGCGGGGATAATTTCTTTCATGTTATTAGCATTGTAATCGTAGTTCGTAGTTGCATATTTTTTTACATTTTCGACGAGTCACCCCTGAAAAGCTGAACTAAAATCCGAGCTTGATTAAGAATTGTTGCCTTGTCAGGTGGCAGCCATTCCTACGCATTTCCTATTCTTAGGCTGTTTGCTTTCACTTCCTTGGTTTTTTGGATATGGGTAGAGAGATTAATAGAAAAATAGAGTGGTGGAGGAAGTTAGACATATTGATAAACAATCCTGGGGAAAGTAATATACTTTGACATCTCTTTCCTCATATATAT
>NC_051410.1:16840530-16840730 GCF_015228065.2 Penaeus monodon
TCCCATTTTCTGCATCCTACATCCATTTTGTTCTCCACTCTCATTTTTTTTTCATCTCCTACTCTACTTGCTCTCTATTCGATTCCTTTTACTGAAGTTCTTTTTCTTCTCCATTTTTACGTCCTCATTGTCCTCTCTGCTCTCTTCTCTGCTCTCAACTACATTTCTAGTATGTTTTTTGGATTCCGGACGGCAATCTG
>NC_051410.1:16840775-16840900 GCF_015228065.2 Penaeus monodon
AAACGGCAGTTATTTTTTATACCACAATTCAACATAATCCACTACTTCTATGAAGATACAATTACATAAGTAGTTCCATTACGATCTCACAGCGAACAAAAAAACAACATAGTTATCCACAAAAC
>NC_051410.1:16841237-16841988 GCF_015228065.2 Penaeus monodon
TTCTCTTCCTCTCGCATAACGACACATATTTGTTTTTCGCTCCATACCAAATAGTCTGACATGTAGTTTACCTAGTTAGCTTCACGACATGTCCGACCTGCTCGTTCCTCAGTGCCTTTGATCCATACTTAAAAGTTAATACTCACGTAATTTTCAACCAGCTAACCACAACCATTCCATCCACCACTCTACTCCACCCTCACACATTCCCCCCATCCCTAGAACGCGACAACAGCAAAATATCTTCTCGATCGAAATATTGATTTGCGTCGATGGATCAATAGTTGAAGTAGTTTACTGCTTAACTTGTGTCTGACCGTTCGTTCCGTGCTTTGAATCGATATAAATGGTAAGTAACGCGGTAATTGATTCTGTATGATTCACATAGCTGCAGATACTGAACTCAACCTATCTTTCTCTTCCTTTACTCTATTATGGCATATCTCCATACTAGTTCTCTTTCTAGATTATGCTGTTTTAGTAAGATGACTGTTGGTAACTGTATTCGCATTGGTGACTGCTTTATGAAAATTGTAACCTGTTTACCTTGATGTAGTCTAGAAATCCTCAATCTACGTGGAATCGACAAACCATCTCTCATTGAACCGTATCTCTTTTCTCCCTCCTCTCTTCCCTATCTCCCTTCCTCCTTCTTGCTCTGCTGCTTTTGCTCAATCTTCTTCGTCTTTAAACTCCTCTCTTCTCCTTGTCTAAACGCTTCCACTACTCGCTCTCCACCACCGACATCGAT
>NC_051410.1:16842206-16842359 GCF_015228065.2 Penaeus monodon
CACACCCACTCCCAAACTGTTTAATAACGTGCCTAACTTCCTCACAGTTCGCACTCATCAAAATTGATTAATTCTAACATTCGTTTCGTAAAAGGGAAATGGAGAAAAACAAGAAGAAAAAGAAAAGTTATTTAATGTTACAGATTTAAGCAT
>NC_051410.1:16842382-16842700 GCF_015228065.2 Penaeus monodon
AAAAAAATCATACATAAGAAAATGTGTGAATAAAATTAGGAATAATTTTAGAACTACGAGCGTTCCATAAATTCTTTCTAATTAAGATTTCTGCTGCATATTCAATATACCGTAAAAGTGACCATAAAGGGAAGAAAAGGGGGATTGTAATAATTAATTCGCCGAAGTAGGATGCCTTCGAATTCGATAAAATCAATACGGCATTAATTGAGGCGGAGTAGAAGAGGGTCAGAAAGAGAGATATTGACTAAACGGATTGGGGAGAGATAGGGAAGAGGAAGAAAGGGGTGGACTGAAAAGAAATAGAAAAAAGGGAAA
>NC_051410.1:16842940-16843244 GCF_015228065.2 Penaeus monodon
AACGAAGACAGATAACCGAAAAGGAGCAAGAGACGAGCAAAAGAGCGTTAATTAAGAAATAAATCCGGGAAAGAAGGGCGGCGTTGAAAAAGGAAGTGAAAAGGGGCCAAAGCGCAAGAGCGTAATTGGTCACGAGAGGGAAAAGTCGGCGCGAGAGGTCGGGAGGTCGGGAGGTAGGGAGAACACGCAGCGGGGAGGTCGGGAGCGAATTCAGACGAAGAGTACTCGGCGAAGAACAAGAATAAGACGAACAGATAGAATTTCAAGTAGAATTAATGAGAGGAGGGAGGAGATAGGGAGGATG
>NC_051410.1:16843389-16843503 GCF_015228065.2 Penaeus monodon
CTGAGAGGAGTAACAGGTACAACTTGTTGCTCCCGATCGATACGAGGGGCAGGGAGCTAAATTTAGACTAGCGAGTAACCAGAGTTTCGAAAGGGGCCGAGCGAACGGACGGGG
>NC_051410.1:16844280-16844470 GCF_015228065.2 Penaeus monodon
ACCATGACGAAGGATTAAAAAGAGAGCGAGAAAAAAATGGTCCGGACTGGGAATAAAAGGAAGATAAGGATGATAAATGTGAAAAACAGGAGGGGGAAAGAGACACAGAATCAAGTTAGAGGAAAGAGAACTAAGAACGGGGTAGGAAGAGACATCAGAAGAGTAACGAACACAAACCGGAACTGATATC
>NC_051410.1:16844707-16844807 GCF_015228065.2 Penaeus monodon
AGCACAAGAGGTGGATGTTCTGACGTGGTTCTGCCGGATGGAGAGTGTATGGATAATATACTGTAATTCCACGCTCTGGGAAACAAGTTTGCACATATAT
>NC_051410.1:16845267-16845533 GCF_015228065.2 Penaeus monodon
GCCCATCCCCGTAATTTTCGGGAATTACCACCAGAGCTCCACGCGTCGACAAAGTTTCAATCTAGCCGTGAAGACTTCGCTCAACGGAACTTCTAGATACGCTATTTGTTGAGATAAAAGCAAATTCTAGAGGGAAAAAATGATGATAAAAAAAAAAATGTCTTTTTTTAGCATTATGAGAATGTTCCCTCCCTCCCCTTCTATTTCTGGGATAAAAAAGGGAAAATGTTGGATTGAAATTCGTCCTTTCGCAGTGGTTGTGTAGA
>NC_051410.1:16845708-16845826 GCF_015228065.2 Penaeus monodon
GATAAACGTTTGATAACCCTTTATCTACGAAATATTTTGTATTCATGAGCACAGTTCTCGGACCAAATCTTTAACTTGACAATTGCAAGTCATCTTCCATCAGCGTAAAGTCTGTTTC
>NC_051410.1:16846222-16847312 GCF_015228065.2 Penaeus monodon
CCAATTCCGCGGTATTGAAAGAGAAGAGGCAAGTAGATTCAAACCCCGCTAAAAGGAGTTGAGATAGCAGTTCAAAAAGAATTCACATCTCTGAGGAAAGCAATTAGTGGCCGTGTAATAGGGTTAAAACCTCTAAAAGAAGGATCTAAATGAACGCTTGAAACATCCA
The DNA here is from genome assembly GCF_015228065.2 of Penaeus monodon. Taxonomy (NCBI): domain Eukaryota; kingdom Metazoa; phylum Arthropoda; class Malacostraca; order Decapoda; family Penaeidae; genus Penaeus; species Penaeus monodon. The sequence goes on from NC_051410.1 coordinate 16,846,392, forward strand.
GAGGTTCGGCCTTAGAGCACAGTCGATATTACTCAGTACATTTTCCCCTCGAATGGAGATCACTCGCGTCAAAATTTATTTTTGAATGAATGATGGAAAGCTGAGAAATCTCGTTGAATGCCAGTCTGAGTGAGATGAATAATAGTATGCAAAAAAGAAAAAAAATATGTCGGGGATATACACTAAATTATATGAATAATAGTATGCAAAAGGAAAAAGAAAGTCCAAGGGAGACACTGAATAATATGAATAATGGTATGCAAAAATAATGAAAGTATTCGCTCATAATGTGTAAGGATAAATGAGGAGTAATTCTACATACATAAAAGGAGATTTCGCCGGAAAACACAGCCAGAAACATGAGAGTAATGGCTGCTTATTCAGCGAGGAGTTGCAGCCATTCCGAGAATGAGGGAGGAGGATGAGAAAGGAGAGGAAGAAGATAAACGAGGAAGAGGAGAGGGAATGGGAAGATAGGAGAGAAGAGAAGAGGGATTGGAAAGACAGGTAGGAATGAGAGATAAAAGGAGTTGAATGAGAGGGGGAAGAGAGAAGAGGGAAATAAAGGGAGGAGTGAGAGAGAAGACAGATGGGAAGAGGAGAGGAAAAGCGAAGAAATTGAGGATGAGAAGAGGGAAGAAGGAGAAAGAGTAGAAAAGAGCGGAAAAAAATTGAAAGCGAGAAAAGAAAAGAAATGAGAATAGAGAGCGGAACAGGAGAGGATAGAAGTGGAGAGGGGATGAAGTGGAGGAAGGAAGGAGGAAGAGGAAGACGATGCGTGACTCGCCTCTTTTTTCCAAGGCCGAAAGACCGAGAAAAGTCTCTACTATTTCCTCGCTTTGCCATCTATTTTGACTCTTGTTTATGACTCATTTTTTCTGTTGTGTCGCTTTTATTCTTTTGTATGCCTGTTTTTTTTTC
>NC_051410.1:16847498-16847569 GCF_015228065.2 Penaeus monodon
ATTCACTCATGTGTACAATTTGAAAACCAAAATAATAGACCAAAGGCAGTAAGAAATAAAGTGAAGAGAAT
>NC_051410.1:16847596-16847907 GCF_015228065.2 Penaeus monodon
ATCATGAAGAAGCATTTTGTCATCGGCGTTTGTACATGCTATCTCTTCTTCCCTTGTTCCATTGGCCCTTCGTTCCTTTCTCTTGCTCTATTTCAAGTCTGAATGGATTTTCTCTTCCTGTCTCTTCGCTTTTCTCCTTTTTTTAAAGTTTTCTCTTTCCCCTGTCGGTCTTTCTGTTATGTTACGTTTTTTTTTTTTATTCTGTGCAACTATTCTTTCTTATCATCATTACCCTCACCCCTTGTGCAGACACATTGACTCTTATGGAACATCCTTTTTCTCCCTAAGTTCTTCCTTCTCGTTCTCTTCCG
>NC_051410.1:16848142-16848233 GCF_015228065.2 Penaeus monodon
GTTTCCTTCCCCCCCCTTTCCCCTCGTCACCACGGAGCAAAAAGCACCCGAGATACAAGTTGCCACCACAGACAAATGACGTTTATAATGG
>NC_051410.1:16848295-16848661 GCF_015228065.2 Penaeus monodon
AATGAGAAAAGGAGTAAGGAGAGGGAAGAAGAAGGGAAAGAATTAGAAAGGGTAAGGAGGGGGAAGAACTGAGGGAGTAAGGAGGAGGCATGAGAAGAAATTAGGAGGGGGAAGAATAAGAAATAAGGAAGAGAAGGAGGGAATGAGTATAAGAAGAGAGGACGTTGGGAAGGACTGAAGGAATAAAAGGGGAAGAGAGAGGAAGAGAAAGGAAGAAAGGAAGGGAGAGAAAGAGGGAGAAGGAGGTTGAGAAAGAGAGAGGAAGAGGGAGAGGGAGGGGAAGGGCAAAAGATAATAACAGGGAAAGTCACTGCACTCTAGCGTTATTGACGTCCGTCGCTTCTTCGTTTTCTTCCAAGTGGGGAT
>NC_051410.1:16848764-16849025 GCF_015228065.2 Penaeus monodon
GTATACGTGTGTGTAGGAGGGGGGCGTGCGTATGTGAGTTGGGGGTGAGAGAGAAAGAGATGGTTGGAATAACATGCGTTACGTAACAAATTTCTTTATATTAAGTGAAAGTAAAGGGACATGAAGTACATTGGTTGGAAGGGACCAGTCTGTCTAAATCGGGAATGAAGGGACTGACATTTTCGAGCACTAGCAAAAATGGTGCAGGCAAGATATCTGGGTTCATGCTGAATTCCATTTCTCTGGGTTTGGAATGAAAAA
>NC_051410.1:16849247-16849654 GCF_015228065.2 Penaeus monodon
AAGGTCGCAGTACTCTAATAGAGAAGATAAAAATATGAACAAGATATTAAAGCCAGAAAATCCATAAGGGTGAAAAAAAACGTGACATACGCGAAGTTACCTAAGTCAGCCACGGAGACTTTAATCAAAAACTCCCAAGGAGAAACAATTTTAAAAACTTCACTAAGCCAATTAACACGCTGACAAACAACCGCATTGCTCACCGAAATGCCCCCTCCCCCCTCCCTTCCCCCCTCAAAAAAAAGGGTAGAAAAGAAGGAGAAAAAATATAAACTCATCTCATGTTTATTCATACGTGTTGCAATAATTTCCGCGATGTCAGTTTCGTTTTCCACGTTTGCAATGCCTTCGCCAGTTCGTAAACTTATATATATATTTTTTTCTATTCTATCCAAACAATTATACCT
>NC_051410.1:16849821-16850305 GCF_015228065.2 Penaeus monodon
TGTTACTACTATTATCCTTTTTCTTCATTAATTAAGAATATGTGAATAAAGACGTGGTTTTCGTAGAATTTTAAAAAATCGCGAATTGCCGAGCTTTTGATGATCTTGACTGCTTCTTATTGTTGCGTTTAGCGTCTTTTCTGGGAGCCTTACCCGAGGAGAATGTGGAGCAGAATATTAGTTTTGTTATCTAAACGAACTCGACTTTCAGCTCCCTTTTGACTTCCTCTGGCAACATTTAAATGCAATTGGAAGAGAATAAAAGAATGCCTTTATTTAGCTACTTTTGCAGTAGTGTCTAGCGACTTTTAGCTGAAAAGACTCTACGTCTGTCGAAGGAAAGACATTAATTGATTTATTGGCGTTTTCGAATACCGGGAAGGTGTTCTTGGGCGGTTTTTAGTGTCATGAGATTTTTCCGCTGTTATTCTCTGTGGTCATTTAATGTTGCTATAATCACTGCTACTGTCACCATTATCAACAT
>NC_051410.1:16850394-16851211 GCF_015228065.2 Penaeus monodon
CCAATCACCCAGCGAGAATGTACCCGAATCCCAGACACATCAGCGCCACACTCCCTCCCACCTTCCTCCTCACTCCTCTCCCCTCCTACGCTCTCTTTCATTACCACATATTTGCCTTTCTCGTGGTTCTTTTGCGGCGAACGAGACATATCCTGAGGCTATGAAAATGGTCGCTATCTTTCCGTTCTCGTCTAAGGCCTCGAGCTGGAATAGTGATCCCGTAGAAAGGCTGATAAATAAAAGGTGGAATATAGTGAGGTCCGGGAAATATCTGATTGACGTTGAACGCTATTGTAAAAGAAGATATGTACGAAAAGACGTTGAGTAGAGAAAAAAAGTAAGCCATGTAGTTAAAAGAAAAAATGCATAGAATTCCTCATTTTGGATCTTTGAAAAAAAAAAGTGTTGCAGTACAGTATATTTGCTACGTACCTCGGGCGTCTACCTTGCTCATCTCACTAATAGAGAGCACTTTCCTCTCGACAAAGTGAAGATTACGAGGGAATTAGGAACTTGCTCTGCCTTTCTTTCTTCTCATTCTCTTTCTGATATTCTTTCCTTTTCCTTTTTTTCTGGTTTATGAAAGTGTTGTGGTCCGATCTCTGGATTTTTTTCTTTCTTTCTTTCTCTTTTGCTTCGCCCTCACAATCTGCTTCTTCTATTCTTTCATCCCTCCTTTTCATTCCACATAACGCCATTTCATTTTTTTTTTCTTCATTTTTCCTTTTCGTCTCGGTCCGTCCTACCTTTCCCTCCTCTTGTCCTTCTTTCATCCTTTCTGTTCATCTTCCATTCATTCATCCTCTCTAACCAGTAT
>NC_051410.1:16851377-16851660 GCF_015228065.2 Penaeus monodon
TATACACCCCTTTCTCTCCCTTCTCTTTCCATTCCAACATCTCACAAGTAATCGAACTCTTAGCCTAGTCTTCCTCACCAGTAATTATCATCGGAAACCAGTGAAATGCTGCGTGACGTTTCTTAGCGAGAAAAACGTTTTCCGTAAAACGTTGATTTTTTTCTTCTGTGCGTTGGCGACAGAGTGGGAGATGACGAGGGTCGGAGGGGGGGGGGAGTGGAGAAGGGGCTGTTATCCATTTCTCGCCTCCCGTAGGCCTAAAGGTCCGTTTCTGCCAACCCTG
>NC_051410.1:16852129-16852280 GCF_015228065.2 Penaeus monodon
TGTCGAAGGAAGAGACCTTCCTCCCCAGAGATATTACAGGACTTTCCAAGGGATGAGCGGGGGTGTCCCTAAGACCGCCGGATGACAGTCATTTAATATTTCGTCTTAAAAAAAGACAAGTGTACATCAGGTCGAGATGTTTTCGGTGCAG
>NC_051410.1:16852564-16852628 GCF_015228065.2 Penaeus monodon
CTGTCAGAGAGTGAATATCGAAGAAAGTACATTGACGTAAATCCCCTTCCCCGTAAATTAAATT
>NC_051410.1:16852669-16852847 GCF_015228065.2 Penaeus monodon
CTCCTTTCGACTAATACCTGCCTCGATGACGAATCTGGCAGCGGGTGAATAAATTACGTAAAGTGTGAATTTCATTGTCTCTGGCGGTAATTGGAGAGCTAAAAAAAAAGGGAGAGAGAAATTGAGAAGCCAGAGGCGGGGCAGGTGAACGAGCCATATATTGATCCAGGCAGTTTAT
>NC_051410.1:16853112-16853430 GCF_015228065.2 Penaeus monodon
GCTTTTGTGATTTTTAGTTTGCTATTGTTGTTGTTTTCCTTTCCTCCTCATTCATCTCCCCTTCTTTAAGTCTGCCAATCATCTTGCCACACTGGCTTCTCCCCCAAACGATATTTATGCAATATGTGTGCAATATCTCCGTTGCTTTGTTGGCGTCAGTATAAAAGCCGGCTTATGATGACGTGCTTTTAAATCGTTATTAGCAGATTTGTTGTTGCAGTTGCTGTTTTTAAGTGTGCTTCTTATAGTTTTGTTGCTAGATTTTTTGTCTATGTAGTATATAATGTTTATTTGCAATATGATCTAATGATTACAATG